>NC_047104.1:81047427-81370967 GCF_902500255.1 Thalassophryne amazonica
CACTGTTTGTTAACATGGCAACCGAAGCACAACTTGGTATTTTTTCTTACCTTTCTGTGTAAATGCAAAAAAATAGAAGAAGTTGCAGATTTCTTTGATGCATTGCAATCATGTCAGAGAATTTTGTGGTATTAATAATTAATTTAATTAATTTGTAATTTATAATAAGAACAATTAATAGTATTAATAATTAATTAAATAGTAATTAATTAATGTTAATAATACTTATAATAATTAATCATTAATAATAGTAATAATTAATATTCATTGATTAATAATCAATTGATTGATTAGTAATAAATAAATAAATAAATAAATAGATTAATTAAAATAAACACTTGAAATATATCAGTCTGTGTGGAATGAATGTATACATTATACAAGTTTCACTTTTTGAATAGAATTACTGAAATAAATCAACTTTTTCATGATATTCTAATTATATGACCAGCACCTGTATGTATGTTTTGGGCTGCATCTAGTTCTGTTAACCTTATATTTCTTTTTCAAATTGTCCTGTTTTTTGCATCCAGCCCTATTTCCTTTAGAAATTTCATTGACAAATAATATCAGTCTATTAGAACGTCTGGTTATGTGTTACACATATACATATGCGTGTATATATTTTCCAACTTACTCCCATTGGTGAAACTTCTCATTTTCTGCCTGAAAGCTTATTAGAAGACGAGTGTGCTCAGGGCTCCCTGTTTGTTTACAAAATACACGTATGTTACAGCAGGGATCAATATTATCCAAAGATTTATGAACATACAAATTAACGTGCTTATCCTTTATCACGACTTTCTCCATTGTGAGAAATAAAAGTGTCTTATCGTAGCATTCGTGTGTATATGCATTATAACGTCTCAGTACACGAGCAAAGTTACGATATTCTTCAGAACGACAATATACGCAACAAGCATCCAGCAGCATACACGTTGCTGTCATAGACAACTGTCTGTAAAGTTTTTTGGCAAGTTATAACTTTCCAAACAGTGTAGTTTGTAATGAAAGCCGCTTACATTTGTGCAATTCTTTCGGCGCCATGTTTGTTTCTTTGGAGACAACGGTAAGCTCATCCTACCCCTCTAAATGGAGTGTGCATCCAGATTCACTCCGTTTGGAGGGGTTTGAAGCCCTCCGCCGACCCCTCCACCTCACTTCAAAAACAGAATTGAGACACCCCTCTGTCTCTCGTGCCTGCGCAAAATGGAGGGGAAGGGGGAAGGGGAAGGGCCGAGGGGTAGAATTGAGATTCAGCCTAAGTAACAACTTATCAGCTAATAGTGTTTGATTTTTTTTCCCTCTGAACTGGACCAACCCACAATCTTGTCACACTAATTCTAATGACTAGCCTGCAAATAACAAATAATTATCGAAAACAATCGCAGCTGTTCCAGGTGGAAGGTGACACACAGCACTGTCCAGGAGAAGTCCCGGGATCTGTTCCACTTACTTGGTATTGATCAAATTCCAGTAAAACAAACCAAAGCACAAAACAAAAATACTTGTGATTAGCTACAGCACAGCAGAATATTTGAACAGCATGCCTGAGGTTGCTTGACATCAAAGATACAAAAGCAAAGGAAGAATTCTCGCATATTTTGAAATTGTTTAAAGGACAGACACACTCTTCTGTCAAAGCATTACAACAATGAGAGTGATTCCGCTGCTACGAGATGCCAGCAGAGGTGTAGGCTCTTGTGATTGCCATGTTAGCATGTTTTTTTATATGTATGTTAGCAAGATATTGCAATGAACCAACAACTGATGGCCTCAATGCAAAGAAAAGACACATCCAAAGTTCCTCACTCAGAATTTTGTC
This sequence comes from Thalassophryne amazonica, assembly GCF_902500255.1. NCBI lineage: Eukaryota > Metazoa > Chordata > Actinopteri > Batrachoidiformes > Batrachoididae > Thalassophryne > Thalassophryne amazonica. The sequence continues at coordinate 81,049,253 of NC_047104.1, forward strand.
AAACAGTCCAAGGTCAAAAGATACAGATGATCCATCAGCAAGCCAAAGGTGTCCATGAGAGATTAGGCAGCAGAGTAATTGATAGACAGGCAGCAAATTTCAGTATACAAAGAGTGAATCACCCTGGGCAAACAGTTCAAAAGGGAAAATGCTGGAATGCTGGAACAAAGACTGGTGGACAATTAGAGATCACTCAGAAACAGGAAGGCAAGTAGGCTGAGCAAATGGCATAAGCTGTACTCGCACAGGCGGACATGAGAGAGGTGCATAAGCATGAGAAGCAATCAGAAAATAGACCACTGGGCACTAAATTGGAAGTAACGAAAGCAAAAACATACAAAGTAAGGAGTGATCAAAATAAAATGGAAGTGAGAAATAAAAACTAAAACTGACTGGACTGTGACAGCAGCACCTAATATGACTTTGATCAAACTCTGCAGCTCCTTTTCCTCATGAAAATGCACATCATAAAGAAATAAAGAATATCATTTCACCATAAACCGGCCATGTCACAGGTGCTTCTCGGAAGATTTCTGACAGAGGAGTGAAAAGAATTATCTGGAGGGTTCTCCAAGAGCCATGGACTGCTTCAGAAAGACCAGGAATTAGCGTGCACCCTCACCAAACAAGACTCCATTGCTGAAGAAGAAGCATGTTGAAACGCATTTACGTTTGCTGCACAACATTTAGACAAACCTTTGACATACTGGGAGAATATAGTCTGGCCAGATGAGACCAAAACAGAACTTTTTGGATGCCATAATATGCACCATGTTTTTGAATGAATGAATGAATGAAAACTGTTATTTCGAACATTTGATACAACAACAATTACAAGATAGATCAGTAAAGACAACAACAAAAAAGTTCCTACTGTGTACCCAACATGTCCGAAAAGGGGTAGGGTGAAGCATCAGCTTATTTATCTCTACCCCTTCTTCCCCACAACCAGTAATACCCTTTGCCACATATACACATAAATTCCTACACACCTAAACCGATATCAATATATATATATATATACATATATATACACATACACATACATATACACATCAACATACATACACATGTACATATATACACATATATATACACAAACATAAATATACACCTACACATACCTACTTACATACAAAATACTATATATTTACAAGCCGAAGCAAAAAACAAAAACACCCTAACCCTCATTACCCTTCCTCCTCCCTATACCCAGAAAAAAACATATTTTTGTACCGCTGTTTGAACTGGTTCATGCTTGGACATTGCTTGAGCCCCACTCCCAATCTGTTCCACATCCTCACCCCACAGACAGAAATACAGAAACCTTTTAATGTTGTTTGTGCCCACTGATGCTTTAAATTAAATTTCCCCCTCAGACTGTAATCCCCTGATCTGTTAAAAAACATATTTTAATATTTGCTGGAAGTAAATTGTTTATTGCTTTATACACAATTTGTACTGTTTGAAAATGAACCAAGTCTGTGAATTTTAAGAATTTGGATTGTAAAAATAGTGGATTTGTATGATCTCTATAGCCAGTATTATGAATAATTCTTATAGCTCTTTTCTGCATTACTGATAGTGATTGTGTTGTACCTTTATAAGTATTACCCCATACCTCTGCACAGTACTGTAAATATGGTAAAACCAGTGAGCAGTAAAGAATGCGGAGTGAGTTGTGGTCCAGAATATGTTTCGCTTGTTTAGAACTGAAATGCTTCTTGACAGTTTTACTTTGTATATGTTTTATATGAGTCTTCCAGTTTATCTTATCATCTATTATCACCCCCAGAAACTTATTTTCATGTACCCTTTCAATATCTACCCCCTCGACTTGTAACTGAACCTGTATGTCTGTATTACAATAGCCAAATAACATGTATTTTGTTTTACTTAAGTTTAATGATAATTTATTTCTGTCAAACCATAGTTTCAATTTTCCCATTTCTATACTGATCCTCCTCAGTAACTCCTGCAAATCCCCCCCTGAACAAAAAAATGCTTGTGTCATCTGCAAATAATACTAATTTTAATATTTTGGAAACATTGACAATATCATTTATATAAATTAGAAACAGTTTTGGACCCAATACTGACCCCTGTGGGACGCCACAAGCATTGTCCAAGCATGATGATGTATATTCCCCCAACTTCACAAACTGTTTTCTGTTACTTAAGTAGCTTCTCACCCAGTGCAACACCAACCCCCTAATCCCATACTGTTCAAGTTTATTGATTAATATGTCATGATTAATTGTATCAAAAGCCTTTTTAAGGTCTATAAATATTCCAACTGAATGTAATTTGTGGTCTATGGCGTTTGTATCTCCTCAACTGATTCTATTAATGCAAGTGATGTTGAACTATGTGCTCTGAATCCATATTGACTATCAGTAAGTAATTTATGTTTATTTATGAATTTGTCTAATCTATTATTGAATAACTTTTCTAATAATTTGGAAAATTGTGGAAGCAAAGAAACAGGTCTATAATTTGTGAAGTGGTGTCTATCCCCAGTCTTATACAGCGGCACAACCTTAGCTATTTCATTTGATTGGGAAATTTACCGGTTTGAAATGATAAGTTACAGATGTATGTTAATGGTTCTACAATCCATTCAATGACCTGTTTTACCACCACCATATCAATTTCATTTAAATCGGTAGATGTTTTATATTTACAATTATTCACAATGTCTATAATTTCATTTCCATCCACTGCTGTGAGGAACATTGAACAGGGATTTCTTTCTATGAGATTATTATCCCAATCCTCAGGTTGGGAATCGGGAATTTTTTTCTGCCAAGCTTGGTCCAATATTTACAAAAAAATTATTAAAACCGTTGACTACCTCATCCTTATTTTCCTTCTTGACATTATTATCAATGAAATACTGAGGGTAACTCTGTTTTTTATTACCATTTTTGATAATGCTATTTAATATATCCCATATTCCTTTAATATTGTTTTTGTTATTATATAATATGTTACTATAATATTCCTTCCTACATACCCGTATAATATTAGTTAATCTATTTTTGTATTTCTTATATCTATTTTCTGCCTCTTTAGTCTTTAGTTTTATGAATTCTCTATACAGGTGTTTTTCTTATTACATGCATTTCGTAACCCTTTCGTCATCCATGGTCGAGCTTGGATTTTTTGTTTTCTGTAGTCTTGTTTAATTGGACAATTTTTATCATATAATGATGTAAATATTTGTAAAAAAAGTTTCATATGCACTATCAACATCACTTTCACTGTATACCTTTCCCAGTTTTGCTCCTGTAAATCCTTCTTTAGTGTGTTCATGTTTTCCTCTGTCCGCACTCGCCTGTATTTTATTTTCTCCTCTGGCTGATTCCGCCGATGGTTTCTATTATAAACGATGAAAACTGGTAGATGATCACTAATGTCATCGATTAATAATCCACTCACAGTGTTATTCTCAATATCATTGCTGAATATATATCAATTAAGGTGGCACTATGGGATGTAATTCTGCTTGGCCTGGTGATTTTTGGATATAAACTCATACGGTACATTATACTGATAAATTCATCTGTTATTTTATGCTTATTTGGATTGAGGCAGATCAATATTTAAGTCACCACAAATGAACACAGTTTTTTGATTAGTTTTTGAGAACATTTTTCCCATACAGTCAGTGAATGTTTCAATACTAGATCCTGGTGCTCTATATATACAGCTGACTAATACATTTTTGCTTTTTTCTTCACATATTCAATAGTTATACATTCTAATAAGTTATCAATCACAGTTGTCATATTGTCTACTATTTTATAATCCATGTTCTTATCCACATACACAGCCACTCCTCCTCCACTCTTATTTTTTCTGTTTACACAATTAAATTCATATCCATCCAGTTCAAAATCCATTCCTTTATCTTCATTGATCCATGTTTCTGATATAGCAATTATGTTAAATATTTTTTTAAACTGACTTAAATATTCTTTAATGTTGTTAAAGTTTGCATATAGACTTCTGCTGTTGAAATGGATTATTGATAATTTGTTATCCGTTTTAATGATCCAATTAAACTGTTCATCTGTATAATAGCAACAACTGTCATTGATATTTGAGAAGAAATTATTGTCCGGTCTATATCGTGCTCCAAGTCCAGTACATTGTGGTCTGTGTATTTAAATGTTCTCAGTTCTACTTTTCCATGATCAGCAATCCTTTGAGTTATATCCTTCTTGTCTCCAGATGTAGATGAAATAGGTAGTAGATGAATAGGTTCCTCTGGTCTGTGTCATGGTGTTGTGATGTGTTTGTGTCCTCATACCTTATGGTCATATTTGTCCAGATCCTCACTTTAAGAAACACTATTGTTCATATTTGTCCAGCTCCTCGATGTTCCTTATTGCCATGACTTTTGCTTGTTCTGGTGATCCGTTCAGTTTGATGAATATTTTACAGTTTGAAGTCCATGTGTGCTGGATTTTTCCCTGTTTCTTCAAGAAGCGTGCTTTCCCTGGCGATGTCGGCATTCCGTTTGGTGAGATGTTCATTGATAAATACGTTTGTCCCTTTCAGTTTTCTTCCTTGTTTTAACAGTGCTGTTTTGTGTTTTCTGTTGATGAATCTCATGATGGACGGTTCGTTTATCACCGTCATTTCTCCGGGGCAGAGGGTGGCACGCTTCAATGTTATTTAAATCCATTTCTATACCTTTAGATAGGAGGAAATCAGCAACCTGTTTTTCCACAGAGCTGACCTCCTGTTCACTGGGCTCCCCTCCGCTCTCATCTGTTACCGCCCGTGCGTAGGACCGTGGTTTGATATGAAGACCTGTGATGATGACGTCGTTAATTCTGGTGTACTGCTCCAATTCAGCCACTCTATTTTCCAGCTGCACCAGATGCCGGTCTTTCTCGGCATTCTGGAGCCGTAATGCCTTCACCTCCTCCACCAGATCCATGATTGATTTCTGTTGCTGCTTCACAACAGAAATCTCCTCTGATAAAAGTCCAGAGATTTTTTAATATCGTCACCTTCCTCCGCTGTCAGAACCTTCTTAGGCCCCATGGTCGGCTTATGAGCAGCTTGTCGATCGCCGATGTTAACAGCCTGCGGTGTTTGTCACCGGGATGGATCTGCACTGCGCTGGTGCCGCGCGGCCTCGTGTTTCCGCGCTGATGGATCCGCGGTGGCTGCACGAGGCCTCGGGGAAGCGGCACTCGTGACGCAGCGCGCGGCCTCAGTGAATTCACCACGTTGGGCCTCGGACGTTGTTGCTGTCCAGTCGCGGGGCTAAGTTGCCGGTTGAGGTGGTATTCCCACTGTCCGGGTTGGCAAACACCGGCGTGGCAGATGGCAACTACAAACACCACCTGACTGACTGTGACTCCAAGAGGACAAATGGCACTGCACATCACCCCAAAACATCATACCAAAGGTGAAGTTTAGAGGTAGGAACATCATGGCACTGGGCACTGGCAAACTTCATATGATTGAAGGAAGGATGAATCAAAAAAAAGTACTAATGCAATCTTGATAAAAAAAAAAAAATCTACCAAGATTGATGAAAATTAAATTAGGCTGGACTTTTCAGGAAGACAGTGATCCCAACACACACAGCCAAGGAAATCTCATTCGTTTCAGAGAATGAAATATACCTGCTGGAATGACCGAGCCAATCACCTGACTTGAGTCCATAGAAAATCTATGGAAAGAACTAAAGATCAGAGTTCATATGCATGCAACTAGTTTCTCCATACAGGAGGCATCTTGAAGTTGTCATTACCAACAAAGGCTTTTGGACTAAGTATTAAGTAAAGTTCAGCGACTGTATTCAGTACTTTTTCTCCGTGTCATTTCATTTTATTACATATAATGTCATTTATGGACATCTATGGAAAATTTCTGGAAATATATTTACTGAGAAAAATGGTGACATGTTCAATATGTATGAAGATATGATTTAGTATGATGTTGCAGAAAAATTCAACGATGACAAGGTGGGAAATAGCTTGCACATTGGACAGTGATGCTGGCGATCCTGGTTTGTTTCCTGACCGCAGCCAAGTTTCCAGCTGGCACTTCGAACAGAGGTGCTGGGGAGTTCGAGAGGCATGTGCCATGGTCCTGTCTTCTGGTGAAAGTCACTGTGAAATTTCTTATATTTTTTTGCTCTAAAATGGATGAGCAATAGTGTGGTATGAAGGACCAAGCTGGTTCAGGCTTCCTTTGTACATTTTACAGGCAACTGGAGCACAGCATTCGTAAAGCCCAACCCTCCGCCAATACTAGTTTCCAATTCCACTCATTTTTACCTTGGAAAAAATTTTCAAGGTCAAAGTCCTGTTCAAAGTGGCTTCTCATAAGCTAAAATATACTACAAAATATAGATCAAAATGTTTGGTAATGTTAAAAAGAATCAAATATCCGCTAAATCCACAATACAGATCAGATGTGGATCAAACTTAGTCTGTTCATTGTGGATGCCAGTTTGCACCATATTGTCACAAATGAGAGTGACTGAGCCAGTTTTGATTGAGATATATACAGGTCTCTCTTGCAAATGAGGTGTTGAGTCTCAAGGGACTGCCTGTATAAATAAAGGATGAATAAAAAAATAATGCAAAATATACATTAAATGGGGTTTTCAATGTTAAATTTAAATGGCCACAAAATCTATAATCTGGATCAGATCCGGATCAACCTTTGTCAGTCAATAAAGGATACCATCATACATAATGCTCTCAAATATGAAAGAAATATGACCCTTCTTGACAGTGTTAAAGATAGGGATTTTTCCAATTTTCCAAGATTTTTCCTGACTTTGCCCTTTGACCTATGACCTTGAAATTTGAAACAGTTCTTGCACATCAGGATATGAATCATCAGCAAAAATTTCATAGCAATATATGAAATATTATGGGCTCCAGGCTGGTCACAATCAGACAAACAAGCAGACAAACGAACGGGTGATAACATAACCTCCTTCAACTTCATTGGTGGTGGTAATCAGGACTTTAATTTGAGGGGAGGACCTCATCCTTAAATCCTGCAGTGTCTTGGCCATTGCTTCTGACCTCTGCTCTAAAATGCATGAGAATGCATTTCAGAGCATCTAGAACCCTTCAGCTTCCAAGGCCCTAGGTGGGACACAGACCCCCGGTTACTTTTGCTCCGATATCTCTGTCAGCAAACTACACAGCCAAGGTTCACAGCCCACAAATACCATCCATCCATCCATCCATCCATCCATTTTCTTCCGCTTTATCTGGAGTCGGGTCGCGGGGGCAGCAGCACAAGCAAAGCCGCCCAGACCTGCCAATCCACACACATCTCCCCAAGCTCCTCCGGGGGAACCCCAAGGCATTCCCAAGCCAGCTGAGAGATGTAGTCCCTCCAGCGTGTCCTGGGTCTTCCCCGGGGCCTCCTCCCAATGGGACGTGCCTGGAACACCTCTCCAGCGAGGCATCCAGGAGGCATCCGGAAAAGATGCCCGAGCCACCTCAACTGACTCCTTTCGATGTGGAGGAGCAGCGGCTCAACTCCGAGCTCCTCCCAAGTGACCGAGCTCCTCACCCTATCTCTAAGGGAGCGCCCAGCCACTCTGCGGAGGAAACTCATCTCGGCCGCTTGTACTCGCAATCTCGTTCTTTCGGTCATGAGCCAAATCTCATGACCATAGGTGAGGATCGGAACGTAGATCGATCGGTAAATCAAGAGCCTTGCCCCCCTACTGAGCTCTCTCTTCACCACGACGGTCCGATACAGCGACCGCATCACTGCAGATGCTGCACGATTCGTCTATCGATCTCACGCTCCATCCGTCCCTCACTTGTGAACAAGACCCCGAGATACTTAAACTCCTCCACTTGAGGCAAGGACACTCCACCGACCTGAAGAGTGGCAAAGCACCTTTTTCCAGTCGAGAACCATGGCCTCGGATTTGAGGTGCTGAAAAACAGTTCAAGTTTTTTTCAAGCCTCCCTTCAATACTGTGATTCAGTATCTTTCCAGTCCACTGTTGATTTATCCTTTCTGTAAGCACATTAAAGATAATGCAGATTGGGCTCTACAGTAGTGAGATGTAGATTAGTTAAGTTTGATTTGGCTTCTGAACCAAATATTTATTTCTTTCTCCACTCCACTTTTCTTCTTTTTGTGTCCTGTGCCACTTCATGTTTCTCACACCTTGTATGTCACTGTCCTTTCTCTCACCTCCTCTACAGGCAAGTCTTCCTTCATCTCAAGTGTGTCTTTTCATCCCCCTCTCTTTCTCCATGGCTTCTTTTTACAAATTTGGTGTTCTCACCGTCTGTCAAGTGGAATGTAGGGCAAACCCGGGTCTAAATTACACAGAGATGGCCAGAGAAAAGCAAAAAGCAATTTCCACACTATTTCTGACAAGACTCTGCCGAGCACTGTGGGGACCTCAGGTAAAAAGAGAAGCCGCCACTTAACCACCGGCCAGTCAGCAAGGATAAGATTAGGAGAGAAAAGAGGAGGCAGACAGGTGGAGAGACGTTATCGCCGCTCACAGCTGATGAGTAGTTGGAGCCACCCAGATTACTGTTATTGCTGTGATTTTAAACAGCAGCATCCACACTAGCCGATAATGGACCGTAAACCCCACTGCTTAAGGGTGGTTCCACATCCTCTGGTAAATAATACTCAAAGTGGATGATAGTGTCAGCCTCAACCAACAATGCATGTGATCCAGTCTTTATGTGTAATACACTGTGTACACTGTGTTATCCCTGTGATTTCTCTGCACACATCTAATGGACAACATCAGCAGCTGGTGTGAGGATGAGGACATGAAAGAGATTTACTGTAGTATCAGGATTTGAGGAACGGTTGAGAGATTTTTTAATTGTTGATGATTTCTGTGCACTTAAATTCGGATACATTACATCACACAGTGTACCCAAAGGAACTTTTTTCATTTACTGTTTACTGTATTTTCCACAGTATAAGTCATGTTTTTTTACTACTTTGGAAGGTCCTGTGACTTATATTCCAGTGCAACTTATATACCAAAAGATCACATATCCGTTCTTAATAATTATATAACGCCTAAATAGATCCTGTCATTTGATTGGTGGTTTGTATGTCACATGATATGGATCATTTGTAACATTTACCATTGTGTTCCATTTACCGTGCAATTTTGGTTCTATTTAGCGTGCAATTTTGGTGCTATACATTTTGTGCTATTGCACGACGTGACCACCGCGCGCTCACACTAGCAGCGATGGCACTTAGCTTAAAAACAATCATGGTTGAGTTTGTTTTGGTGACAGACAATGAATTAAATGAGCTTAATGACGGTTCAGTACGTCATAAGCCATCTAGAGGCATTTGTAGTATTCACTGAGACGTCTCTAGCTGAAATGCAAGCGCTGTTGGATGAAGAGCTCAACAAATTTCTGTTAAGATTTTAACTGTACTGAAAAAAGCAGATGGCAGTCTGTACATGAAGAAGTCAATGAATGGCATCAGGTACAGATGACATCATCAGGATTGTTTTGAACTACTGTTTTTGCAAGTTGACTGAGGCCAATTTTGGATTGGACGTGTAAAGCGTCTTATATTTATTAGAACTTCAAACCCTTTTGTACTTGATTTATTTATTTATTTATTTATTTATTTTCTTACCTCCCACATGTTTCAGTGAGCTCCATTCAGACAAGTGACATTTAGGTAACAGTTCCTTCACAGTAATCTTGGATCCTGATTGAATCTTTCTCTGGGCCACGTTTCATTTGATATAATCTTTGAGAAATACTGTTTTGACACCAAAGCAGCATTTACAATACATCACAGTGACATATTGTTAATAGGAACATCAACAACAAACAGTATTCTTTATTTATGGTTGGATTCTTCGAGCAGAGCTGCTCAAGGGTTCAACAGACTAATAACTTTCCAAAGAGACTCTGTAGGTCCAATAGGATACTGCAGCCATTTAAAAAGATCCAGGCTGGCAGTGTCTGGCTGTAATTCAGTAGCAGGCGAGCTGATCTATTAAGATGTATTACACCCACCAGAGACCTACAGAGCGTCGGCTAGGTCAGGAAAAAGGAGAGGCTTCACCTCAAGCAGCTGCACGACATTCAAATCAGCATTTCAAAATCACTCTGCGAGATTAAAAAGGCAGGAAATGGAAAAGATACGTGGAATGAAGGGCAGATAGCTGTACTCCTCATATGGGAAGCTATCCAGGGTGACTGTTGACTGTTGGCGGGATTAGATATATCTTGTCCAATACAGCATTTTCTATTTTCTATTGCATTTTCTTGAAGCAGATTTGAAGCATTTCTAATAGCATTTTAAATGACTTACTGTCTGGAACACTTACTGTGTGGCAACAACATGGCCATGGAGAGCATGAGAGAAAAGCGACTTTGAGTTTCCTTTCAGTTTTTTGACAGGTTTTTTTTTCCCCTCCTGTCTGTATTTTCACATGGATTTGCAAACTGGAAGCTCCACTCAGAGAGCATGGGCCATTTGCTTGGGTAATAACAATCTACCTACCACGTAACTGCAGATCAGGTGGAATAAGGAGTCAGGCACCTGCATTTGATTTTTGGCCGAAATACCTGTTGGTGTCCTTGGACAAGTCACTTCATTTGCATTTTCTCTGTCCACTCAGTGTTAAATTAATACTGACCTTGGCTGGGAAAGTTCCTTGCTGGTGCCCCATCCAGGGCAGGTCGTAAACTCTCATCGTCTTCACTCGCAGAATCCAAGGACAAACACCACATCAGCGGATCATTGTGGCATGTGTAGGACCAATTTTCACTACTTCTTCTTTAAAAACATAAGATTACAGTGCATCCCAAAAGTATTCACAGCGCTTCACTTTTTGCACATTTTGTTATGGTACAGCCTTATTCCAAAATGGATGAAATTATTTTTTTCCTCAAAATTCTACACACAATACCCCATAATGACAATGTGAAAAAGTTTTTTTGTTGTTTTTTTTTTTTTTTTTAGATTTTTGCAAAATTATTAAAAAACAAGAGCAATCAGAGATTTCTGATGTCCACCAATACAGACAGTAAACAGTCAGTAGACCGTCTTGTGGACAGTTTAAACTCAACACTCAAAACTACACTTGATCATTGCTCGACCTATATTAAAACCACGCCCCAAAAATGCAGTCACCTTGGTTCAGTGATTATTTGCATCACCTCAAGCATAAGGCTAGAGGTCTAGAATGAAAATGGCATAGTTCAAAATTAAAAGTATTCCACCTCGCATAGCGTGATGCTGTCTCAGAATATAAGCATGCACTTCTGGCTACAAAGCGGGCCTATTACTGTAATTTGATCAACATAAACAAGCACAACTCAAAGTTCTTGTACGACACGGTGGCAACACTTATTTATGGACAACCCCCTGTAAGTCGCTCTCCTTTTACAGGACAATATTTCTTAGATTACTTTGAGAAGAAAATAGAAGACATTAGGTTAAACATATTCCAGCATGCCTTAACCCAGCCATTACACTCTGCTATCGAGGCGGGTGCTATCACTGAGGTATTACCTAGATTTACAAAATTGATTGATACAGAATCTCACAGGGTATACTGACGGAACCTGTAATGTCTACAAAAAGCACAACCTGTTTATTTGATCCTATACCAACAAAACTGTTTTAGGGCCTGTAACCCATTCTTGGGCCGACTGTGCTGGAAATTATTAATCTGTCTTTAACCTCTGTATCTGTTCCAAAATGTTTCAAATCTGCAGTGATTAAACCATTACTTAAGAACTTTAATTTTGACCTTAGTATATTGAAAAACTATAGGCCAATATCAAATCTATGATTTTGCTCTAAACTTCTGGAAAAGGTGGTTTCACAGCAGCTCATGGAGCACCTTACTGAGAATAATCTTTTTGAGCCACTGCAGTCTGCTTTTAGAAAATACCATTCCACAGAGACAGATCTTACTAAAGTGGTGAATGATCTTCTGCTTGCAATGGATTTGGACACCATTACGGTCCTGGTGCTGTTAGATCTCAGTGGTGTGTTTGATATCGTGAATCACCATATTCTACTTGATAGGCTGGAGAATCATTTTGGGATTACTGGGAATAACCTTTCATGCTGGACGTCATACCTGACCAGTCATTCTCACTGTGTTTTGTACAAAAACACTACCTCTAACTTTAGTGACATGAAATTTGGGGTTCCACAGGGATCCATCTTAGGCCTCCTGCTTTTGTCCCTTTATATAGCACCACTTGGGCACATATTGCAGTGTTTTGGGATTACCTTTTATTTCTATGCTGATGGTACTCAGTACTACATGCCGGTAACTGCTGGTAATCTCATCCAGCCCAGTCTCATGTTTTTTTTTCATGCTCCCGTCACGAAATGAGTCAAATTTTTGTGACTTTTTTTTTTAACTCACTATTACTAACCATACTCCTACCCCCAACCCGAACCTTAACCATAACCTAACCCTACTCCTTCCCTCAACCACACACACACACACACTTCACTTTTAATTTCATGCAACCATCACGTATATTTCGTGTTGCTCAATCACAACTTGCTGTGAGATCAGGTTGTCTCATCCATATAAAAGCAGAAAAAGTTTGACCACATTACACTCTTTTTGTTGTCTCTTCACTGGCTTCCTTTTCCTGTGATATCAGATTATAAGGTTATGCTATTAACCTATAAAATTTTTACGAACTAGCACATCCCTATTTCGCTGACCTAATTAAACCCTATGTACAGGTCCGGGCTCTTTTAAATTCATTTTATTAATAAACAGAGCGGATCGAGGCCTCAACTTTGTCTAAAGTCTGGGTCTTTTAGTGAAGCTTAAGGCTAGTGGCCGGTAATCACATTAGTATTTCTTCTTTTCTTTTCTTGTTGATTAACGCTGACAAATTACACCTTATTTCTTGTCTTTCTGATGCCTGATTCTGTTTTTTTTTTTCTCTGTTTGAGGTGTGGCTCCATCCAGAAGTAGAAGTGGGTGTCTTCTTCTGCAAGCCTACAGTAATGGCCCCATAAATCATATTCAGGTCTGGGCTCTGGCTGGGCCACTCACGGACATTCACAGAGTCCTGAAGCCACTCCTTTGATATCTTGGCCGCGTGCTTAGAGTCAGTGTGCTGCTGAAAGATGAACCATCACCCCAGTCTGAGGTCAAAAGCTCTCTGGAGCAGGTTTTCATCCAGGATGTCTCTGTACATTGCTGCATTCATCTTTCCCTCAATCCTAACTAGTCTCCCAGTTCCTGCCACTGAAAAACATCCCCACTGTTGTATGGCTGGGGTGCCTGGCTGCCTTTTGTTTCTGTCTTCTGTTCTCTGTCTTTTGTTTTTCCTTCCAGGTGGCATGCGTTCAGGACTGAGTGGCTGTGTGGCTGAGTTATCAGGACCGATCACCTGAAGCTTGTCATGTGCAGCTCGTCAGGACTCACAGCTGTGGTGCATCTTTATGGATTGGGGCATGGTTGCATTTAAGTCTGGAGTACACAGTGTGTATTTGCCAGAGACTCGACCTTGTGACGAGACGGGTGAGATCGACGTTTGGAGAACCATCTCATCATCATGGACGCAGAGACCATACCAGGTTTGATGCCATGGTCTGTGAAAGAGGAGGGGGTGAGGTCTCACGCTCGTCAGCACACTTCCTGAGGTACTTTAGGTTTTGTGATTAACATGAGTACAGTCAGTAAATGTGGTGTCCCTCACACCTTATTATATTGAGCTGTTATGTTAGTCGTTTAATCAGCTTCCACTGCAGTGGAGAATTGAACTGGGTGTTCCATGCCTGCAGGGTGGGAACCTGATTGGTGATTAAGCCAGGAAGTGTTTGCTGTTTATGTACACCTTTGAGTGGTCTCTCTGTGTGTGGAGTGGTGGACTCACATGATGGTTTCTTCTTTCACAGACTCGGTTGGTCGCGGCCACCTGGGGGGGTGTCGGCGGGGTCCTTGGGTCCGAACTGTTCTGGCTCCGGACCGTTTGTGCTGCTGGCAGCGCACCGTTATTCCACCTCGCCAGACCGCACACTCATTTGTTATTATTCAGCACTCACTGTTATGTTATTAAATTCTGTTATCCTTTGTACCGTGCTCTGCTTATTTTATACTGGGTCCTTCAAACGCTGGTCAGTTCTCCGCCCGCGTCCGACACATAACAGTAGTCTCTGGCCAATACATCACGGACCCAGTGGTAGCAGAGGCGGTACTGCGCCGGGAAGGCGGCAGCAGACGTCAGAAGTTATCCGGATCAGTTGCGGGTGCTCTCCGCCCGGATGGTGCGTGTCGGAGAACCCATTATTGAATAGTGATTTGAGTTCTCTTGCAGCCGTGTTCCTGTGTTGTTGCCTTATCTGTGGGTTGTTGTGGAGTGTGAATAGCGATGGCTTCGCGTCACACTTCGAACGGATAAGAGGTAAAACAGGAGCTGCATGAGTGTGTCTGTAATGGGTGAACGCGCACGGCGGAGTTCTGTGGCACGGGTCGCTGTGCTTCCTGTTGTTACAGTTGTAGCCCCGTCTCCCCGGGTGAAAATAGCTACTGCGTCTGTTGTCAGCTCCGGCGTAATTTAGTTGAAGCACATTTTGGTTGTGTGTTACACGTAGCTGCGCACAGGGAAAGCAGCATGAGTTGTTTTCTCGGTTACCAAAGGGGTTTTTTATTTTTAGCACTTTGGCTCCCCCTGTTGGTGACTGAGTCACATTACCGTTATTGCTCTTAAGGTGGAACAGGTGTGTTCCATTTGTTTGAGCTTAACGGTATAAGTCACTTATTAGTTTTGTGTTGGTTCATTTTTTGTGGGTGTTTTTTGAGTTGGTTTTTGTGTGGGATGTTTTACACCATTAGTGTTCTGGGGTCATGACCTTGCAGGCTGTCTGGAGCATAGAAAGGACCCAGGTAACTTTATGTTAGTCTGTTAGTCTGGTTTGGTTGTTTGTGTTTGTCTTTTTTGTTTTATGACTAAACAGACTTTAAACATGGTCAGACAAAGGCTGACCGCACAGGTTCAAGATCTCCTGGCCATACCTGTGTAAATTGAATGACAGAAACAAAGGCAAAGATGCAGTCAGAGGTGAAGACGTCAACAGTTCTGTTAAATGAAGATTCAGTTGGAAGATGAATGCAGATACTGTTTCCAGCCATGGTCCCTGGAGGGGGGTGTTTTTCCTGGGCCAGGTTTGTGTGGTCGCCGGGAGGCTTCCCGTGAGGGTGGGGTGCTGTTGTATGGCTGGGGTGCCTGGCTGCCTTTTGTTTCTGTCTTCTGTTCTCTGTCTTTTGTTTTTCCTTCCAGGTGGCATGCGTTCAGGACTGAGTGGCTGTGTGGCTGAGTTATCAGGACCTCACCCTGATCACCTGAAGCTTGTCATGTGCAGCTCATCAGGACTCACAGCTGTGGTGCATCTTTATGGATTGGGGCATGGTTGCATTTAAGTCTGGAGTACACAGTGTGTATTTGCCAGAGACTCGACCTTGTGACCAGACGGGTGAGATCGACGTTTGTAGAACCATCTCATCATCATGGACCCAGAGACCGTACCAGGTTTGATGCCATGGTCTGTGAAAGAGGAGGGGGTGAGGTCTCATGCTCGTCAGCACACTTCCTAAGGTACTTTAGGTTTTGTGACTAACATGAGTACAGTCAGTAAATGTGGTGTCCCTCACACCTTATTATATTGAGCTGTTATGTTAGTCGTTTAATCAGCTTCCACTGCAGTGGAGAATTGAACTGGGTGTTCCATGTCTGCAGGGTGGGAAGCTGATTGGTGATTAAGCCAGGAAGTGTTTGCTGTTTATGTACACCTTTGAGTGGTCTCTCTGTGTGTGGAGTGGTGGACTCACATGATGGTTTCTTCTTTCACAGACTCGGTTGGTCGCGGCCACCTGGGGGGTGTCGGCGGGGTCCTTGGGTCCGAACTGTTCTGGCTCCGGACCATTTGTGCTGCTGGGAGCGCACCGTTATTCCACCTCGCCAGACCGCGCACTCATTTGTTATTATTCAGCACTCACTGTTATGTTATTAAATTCTGTGTTGTGAAAGTGTAGGAACACGGACCCACAACAGGGGGCGCAAATGAACGGACAATGGAGAAAGTCAAATAACAAAGCTTTTCTGTTGTAAAACTTGCACAACAAACACAACTGATTACAATTTCGGGAACAAGCCGAATTCCAATGGTGTCGTGTGGGCAGGCTCGAAGGTAGGAGACGTCTGTCCAAGTCGAACCGGAACCACCCGATTTCCACCGCCACTGAACCCCGGGAATACTGGAGCCGCCAAGTCCCGAACTCCCAGGTGGCCACTGCCTCCACTCGTCGGATCCGGTACTGCTGGCGAGGAACAGAAACAGTCAGATGTGGGTGCGGCTGCACCCAGCAACACGTAGGGTGGAAACACCACCTCCACCTCTCGTCAGATACAATACTGCAGTGTAGGAGTGTGAGTACTTATCCAATAAAGTCCAACACAGTCTTCAGCTGTCCTATACACAAGCAACAAGGTATTAAGGTTTTAATCAACAGAATGATTGGCTGAGTTCGTTACCTCCTTGGTAGTGCGATATCTCGGCAATGAGGTGGAGATGCCGTCCTGCTGATATATCCCTGCAGATCCGGTGATTGATGACAGCTGTCGCAGGTGATGGGTGACAGCTGTCACCCTGGCTGCTCCTGTGAGGCGGCAGCGCCCTCTGGTGCCTGGAGCCCGCACTCCAGGCAGGGCGCCCTCTGGTGGTGGTGGGCCAGTAGTACCTCCTCTTCAGCGGCCCACACAACAGGACCCCCCCCTCAACGGGCGCCTCCTGGCGCCCGACCAGGCTTGTCCGGGTGGCGGCGGTAGAAGTCGGCCAGGAGGGCCGGGTCCAGGATGAAGCTCTTCTTCACCCAGGAGCGTTCTTCGGGGCCGTACCCCTCCCAGTCCACCAAATACTGGAAGCCCCAGCCCATCCGTCGGACATCCAAGAGCCGGCGCACAGTCCAAGCCGGCTCGCCATCGATGATCCGGGCAGGAGGTGGTGCCGGACCCGGTGTACAGAGGGGTGAGGTGTGATGTGGTTTGATCCTTGACACGTGAAACACGGGATGGATCCGCAGTGAGGCCGGAAGCTGAAGCCTCACTGCGGCGGGACTGATGACCTTGAGAATCTTAAAGGGACCTATGTACCGTTCTTGTAGTTTCGGGGAGGCCACTTGAAGTGGAATGTCCTTAGTTGATAACCACACCTCCTGCCCAGGACAATACGTAGGGGCCGGGGTCCGCCAATGGTCTGCATGGGCCTTTGTCCTCATCCGGACCCTCAGCAAAGCAGAACGGGCGGCACGCCACACCCGACGGCACTTCCGCAGGTGGGCCTGGACCGAGGGCACACCGACCTCTCCCTCAACCACCGGAAACAACGGGGGCTGGTACCCCAGACACACCTCAAAAGGGGAGAGGCCGGTGGCTGAAGACACCTGGCTGTTGTGGGCATACTCGATCCAGGCCAGATGGGTACTCCAGGCCGCCGGGTGCGTGGCTGTCACGCAACGCAGGGTCTGCTCCATCTCTTGATTGGCCCGTTCTGCTTGCCCGTTGGTTGGGGATGATACCCGGATGAGAGACTGACCGTGGCCCCCAGTTCCCGGCAGAAGCTCCTCCAGACGTGCGAGGAGAACTGGGGTCCGCGATCGGAGACGATGTCTGTAGGGATCCCATGCAGCCGGACGACGTGGTGGACCAGGAGGTCCGCTGTCTCCTGGGCCGTTGGGAGCTTCGGGAGGGCCACGAAGTGGGCCGCCTTGGAGAATCGGTCCACTATCATGAGGATGACGGTGTTGCCCTGGGACGGCGGGAGGCCCGTGACAAAATCCAGGCCGATGTGAGACCAGGGGCGATGAGGCACGGGCAGCGGCTGTAGCAGTCCCGAAGCCTTGCGATGGTCGGCCTTGCCCCTGGCGCAGGTGGTACAGGCCTGGATGTAATCCCGGACGTCGGCCTCTAGGGACGCCCACCAGAAGTGCTGCCGGACAACTGCCACGGTTCTTCGCACCCCTGGATGACAGGAGAGCTTAGAGCCGTGACAGAAGTCCAGGGCTGCAGCCCTAGCCTCTGGTGGGACGTAAAGTCTATCCTTCGGCCCGGTTCCGGGGTCCGGGTTTCGTGCCAGGGCCTCCCGGACGGTTCTCTCTACGTCCCAGGCGAGGGTGGCCACGATAGCGGACTCCGGGATGATGAGTTCCGGTGGATCCGACAACTCCGTTTTGACTTCATCTTCATGTACCCGGGACAAGGCATCCGATCTCTGGTTTTTGGTCCCGGGACGGTAGGTGATCCGGAAGTCAAAACGGCCGAAGAACAGTGACCAGCGGGCTTGCCTGGGGTTCAGCCGCTTGGCGGTCCTGATATACTCCAGGTTCCGGTGGTCAGTGAAAACCGTGAATGGCACGGACGTTCCCTCCAACAGATGTCTCCACTCTTCAAGGGCCTCTTTCACCGCAAGGAGTTCTCGATTGCCGACGTCATAATTCCGTTCGGCCGGGGTCAACCTGCGGGAAAAATAGGCACACGGGTGAAGGACCTTATCGGTCTTCCCGCTCTGGGAAAGCACAGCTCCTATCCCTGAGTCCGAGGCGTCCACTTCAACCACTAACTGGCAACTAGGATCGGGCTGCACCAGAACGGGTGCAGACGAGAAGCGCCGTTTCAACTCCTTGAACGCGGCCTCGCAACGATCCGACCAGGTGAAGGGGACTTTTGGTGAGGTCAGGGCTGTCAGGGGGCTAACTACCTGACTGTAGCCCTTAATGAACCTCCTGTAGAAATTAGCAAAGCCGAGGAACTGTTGCAGCTTCCTACGGCTAGTGGGTTGGGGCCAGTCTCTCACCGCCGCAACCTTGGCCGGATCAGGAGCGACGGAGTTGGGGGAGATGATAAACCCCAGGAAGGACAAAGATGTGCGGTGGAACTCACACTTCTCGCCCTTCACAAACAGCCGGTTCTCCAACAACCGCTGCAGGACCTAACGTACATGCCGGACATGAGTCTCAGGATCCGGAGAAAAGATGAGTATATCGTCTAGATATACGAAGATGAATCGCTGCAGGAAATCTCGCAAGACGTCGTTAACCAAAGCTTGGAACGTCACGGGGGCGTTTGTGAGGCCGAACGGCATGACCAGGTACTCAAAGTGACCTAAGGGGGTGTTAAATGCCGTCTTCCACTCGTCTCCCTTCCGGACCCGAACCAGATGATACGCATTTCTAAGATCTAGTTTGGTGAATATTCGGGCTCCATGCAGGGGCGTGAACACTGAATCCAACAGGGGCAACGGGTATCGATTACGTTCAGTCCCCTATAATCAATGCATGGACGAAGTCCGCCGTCTTTTTTACCCACAAAAAAGAAACCTGCACCCATCGGGGAGGTGGAATTCCGGATCAACCCGGCGGCTAACGAGTCCCGGATGTAGGTCTCCATTGATTCGCGTTCAGGTCGTGAGAGGTTGTACAGCCTGCTAGACGGGAACTCACAGCCTGGAACCAAATCAATGGCACAATCGTATGGACGGTGGGGGGGAAGGGTGAGTGCCAGATCCTTACTGAACACATCTCCAAGGTCGTGGTACTCCACCGGCACCGTCCCCAGATTGGGCGGGACTCTGACCTCCTCCTTAGCCTGGGTACCGGGAGGAACCGAGGAACCTAAACATACTCGATGGCAGGTCTCGCTCCACTGAACCACTACCCCGGACGGCCAATCGATCCGGGGATTGTGTTTTAACATCCAGGGGAACCCTAAAATCACACGGGAGGTGGCAGGAGTCACAAAAAACTCGAGCTCCTCCCGGTGATTTCCTGACACCACCAGAGTTACAGGTGGTGTCTTGTGCGTGATTGGAGGGAGTAGGGAGCCATCTAGTGCTCGTACCTGCACAGGCGAGGTAAGCGCCACCAGAGGGAGCCCTATCTCCCTGGCCCATCTGCTGTCCAACAGATTCCCTTCAGAGCCCGTGTCCACCAGTGCTGGGGCCTTCAGGGTTGAATCCTCATAAAGGATCGTAACTGGGAGTCGTGTGGCAATGTGGGTGTGTCCCACATGAATGTCTCGGCCCAACCCTAGCCCAGTCTCTAGGGGCGGGCGTTGGTGTTTAACCGCTCGGGGCAGTCTCTCACTTGGTGCTCTATCGAGCCACAAACAAAACAAGCTCCGCGGGCCGGCCTCCTCTGTGTATCTGGTGCCCTAAATGTGGCCCTGCTCGTGTCCATAGCTTCGTCAGCAGGGGGAGCTGTAACCACACGGAGTGCAGGGGCCGTGGAGCGTGGGGAAGGCGGAGCGCGGTCGGAACCGGAAGGGAGAGGGACGGCGCGTGCCCAGCCACGCCCTTCGTCTTGTTCCCGACGGCGTTCTTCTAACCGATTGTCTAATTGTATGACGAGCTCGATAAGCCCATCTAAATCCCGCGATTCGTCCTTAGCCACCAGGTGCTCCTTTAGAACCAATGACAGTCCGTTTACAAAGGCGGCGCGGAGGGCAGTGCTATTCCAGCCGGACCTCGCAGCCGCGATGCGGAAGTCGACTGCATAGGCAGCTGCGCTCCGGCGCCCCTGTCTCATTGACAGTAGCACGGCTGAAGCAGTCTCTCCTCTATTAGGGTGATCGAACACTGTTCTGAACTCCCTCACAAACCCATCATATGTCTGAAGGAGCCGTGAATTCTGCTCCCAGAGCGCTGTAGCCCAAGCGCGTGCCTCACCGCGAAGCAGGTTTATTACATAAGCTATCCTGCTAGCATCGGTCGCGTACATGACAGGACGTTGTGCGAAGACGAGCGAACACTGCATAAGAAAGTCCGCGCACGTCTCCACACAACCTCCGTACGGCTCTGGAGGGCTTATGTATGCTTCCGGGGAAGGTGGGGGGGGTCGTTGAACGACCTGTGGAACGTCACTGTTACGCACAGGGTTGACAGGAGGAAGAGCTGCAGCAGCGCCCTGAGGGCGCGCCTCCACCTGCGCGGCGAGAGCCTCCACCCTGCGGTTAAGGAGGACATTCTGCTCGGTCATTAAATCCAACCGAGCCGTGAAAGTGGTGAGGATTCGCTGCAACTCACCGATCACTCCTCCTGTGGACGCCTGTGCGCCCTGTTCTTCCATTGGCCGTTCAACAGCCGGTTGACGCCCCTCGGGATCCATGAGGTTGGCCGAGATATCCTGTTGTGAAAGTGTAGGAACACGGACCCACAACAGGGGGCGCAAATGAACGGACAATGGAGAAAGTCAAATAACAAAGCTTTACTGTTGTGAAACTTGCACAACAAACACAACTGATTACAATTTCGGGAACAAGCCGAATTCCAATGGTGTCGTGTGGGCAGGCTCGAAGGTAGGAGACGTCTGTCCAAGTCGAAGCGGAACCACCCGATTTCCACCGCCACCGAACCCTGGGAATACTGGAGCCGCCAAGTCCCGAACTCCCAGGTGGCCACTGCCTCTGCTTGTCGGATCCGGTACTGCTGGCGAGGAACAGAAACAGTCAGATGTGGGTGCGGCTGCACCCAGCAACACGTAGGGTGGAAACACCACCTCCACCTCTCATCAGATACAATACTGCAGTGTAGGAGTGTGAGTACTTATCCAATAACGTCCAACACAGTCTTCAGCTGTCCTATACACAAGCAACAAGGTATTAAGGTTTTAATCAACAGAATGATTGGCTGAGTTCGTTACCTCCTTGGTAGTGCGATATCTCGGCAATGAGGTGGAGATGCCGTCCTGCTGATATATCCCTGCAGATCCGGTGATTGATGACAGCTGTCGCAGGTGATGGGTGACAGCTGTCACCCTGGCTGCTCCTGTGAGGCGGCAGCGCCCTCTGGTGCCTGGAGCCCGCACTCCAGGCAGGGCGCCCTCTGGTGGTGGTGGGCCAGCAGTACCTCCTCTTCAGCGGCCCACACAACATTCTGTTATCCTTTGTACCGTGCTCTGCTTATTTTATACTGGGTCCTTCAAACGCTGGTCGGTTCTCCACCCGCGTCCGACACATAACACCCACAGCATGATGCTGCCACCACCATGCTCCACTATAGGGATGGTGCCTGGTTTCCTCCAAACATGACACCTGGCATTAATGCTAAAGAGTTCATTAATTGTCTCATCATCATGTTATTGTGCCTAGAATTTTGAGTGGAAAAAAAAAAGAATTGACTCCATTTTGTAATAAATGTAGCGCATGGCCTCGATTCACCCTAATTACATAAATACATTAATGTTGTCTCAACAAAAACCTGCGTTTTGAACTGCAGACAAAGACTGTACTCACTCTCAGCTGAGAAATTCCTATGTCATCTGGTGATTTTCAGATAAGCTTGGAGACATCCCCCCATGGGCCAACACTGGGGTTCACAGCAGAAACAGAATGGTAAATCGAAGTTCTTCAAAGGGAACCCTTGCCTGGTTTATTGGTTAAATTCCGGTCATGATGAATTGCATGACATTATAATGGCTTCAGGTCAGAATTTGAGCTTCTCCAAGCCAAGAGAACCCAAATTTTATGACCTCATGCCAAGGCCAGACCCTCTCAAGACTGCAAGACGCTATCCCTTCCACAACACATGGCCATAAAACTTTGTCTTGATAACAGCTATTATTTTTAGGTCTAAGTGAAGAAAGACATTCTTTTAAAATAAAAGAATTGCATCAGTATTATTTTATTGATATATAAACTTCTAATGTTGCTTGTATTGATTAATCACATGAAATGCTTTGCATATAATCATTCCATTTTATTGGCATGTGTCCATTGCAACTGATGTGTGAGTGTGATCTTTCTGCATTATCAATATGTTGATGGTGAAATATTCTGTTATCCAAAGGATGTGTTTAAGTGACGATTAATAATGTGTATCCATTCGAGTGTCAGAACTATAGTATAACAAAAAAGTTAATTTAAAGGGCACCCATTGAAATACTTTGAAATTCAAAAAATCAACACCACACTGTTATTGAAGGCCATAACCAAACTTTATTTCTGTTATTACATTTGAAAAAAAAAATAAAATTCTTTAGAAATTTGAGGTCAACGAAGTTACCGTATTTGGTTCCTTGCCCATAAGTGGTAAATAAAAATCCAATAACTGTATATATAAAAAAACAAGAAAACACATGTAGGGGGAATAGAACATGTAGGTTTGAACATTAGAACATCACTTTTAGACTATAACATTCCTGCTGCAATAGAAACATGTCAACTTGTGCTTAGACACCACTATGCTAGTTTGTCATGGTATCTAATAAAGCAGTTACGCTCACTGTTCATGCAAAGGTGAACCTTGCAGACCCTGCAGACCACATTTGACCTGATAATGTTGCCTTTGCTGCTGCAGTACTTGCATGTTTGACGTTTTGCATGTACAGGGGCATGGAAGAGGGACAGATCAAAGCGCACAGCCTCGTTTGGCATGTGGCTGTGGTGTCCCTGGACAGGTCTAGGGACATCAACAGTGGTGGTCAGGCTGTCAACACATGAAGATGAACTTCTTCTGGAGCTAGATGAGTAATGTGTCTGGCTGCTGGCACCCCTGAACACCTGGATTCTGAAATCTTTCAGAGACTGGCCTCCCACTCCAAGGGCCTTACAGTCTCACCTGTATACAACCCATGCATTTGTGAGACTGATATCAAGGACATACGCAAACAGACGCAAATACCACCTCTTGGACTTCATGGGGATGCGGTAGAGGTGTACAAGCATGTCACTTTTATCAATGCCCCCCATGTTAGCATTATAACTCTTGATGACAGCTGGACAGCTCACAGGCTCCTTCATTTTGGTCTCACTGCAGTACCTGATGACTGAGGACATTGGCACCACCCCCATGTCTGTTGACAGCAGAGTGACCGTTTTTTTGTCCTTCCACCTGACGGCCAGTATTCCGTCATCACTGGTAACGTAGTCACAAATACCACGAGGGACAACCTTTTTATCCATCTCTTTGATGGACTTGAGTGGAGGCTTTCTGATTCTATTGTCCCTGGCTGTCTCTGTGTACCTGCATTTGTGGACTCGGAGGTACCACACTAGCTCCAGGCTGGTGAAAAAGTTGTCAGCAAAAATGGCTGTGGTGGTGGGGGATGACATGGTACTGGCCAGGACAGCGACAATCTGGCTGGTGGCACCCAAGACTTTTTGTTCATTCATTAGGAGTACATCATGGGCATCCAAGGTGGTCTTGCCCTGGTATAGCACAATGTCATGGATGAAACCATCCTCAGAGGCCCTAGCAAACAACTTAAATCCCCATTTGTCTGGCTTATTTTTAATATATTGCCTCAGGTTGCCAGCTGTCTTCCCTTTGTAGGCAACCATCACCTCATCTACAGACTGTTTGGGGATCTGTGGCTCATGTCTGAAGGCAGTAGTGAGGAAGGTGAACAGTGGCCGGACTTTGAAGAAACGGTCACAGGTATCAGTAATCTGAGTGTTGTCATTGAAGTGGATAACCCTTCTCAGCAGTCTGAACCTCTTTGATGACATAAGGTTGGCAACTTGAGGAACCCTGGTCTCCATGGCCCAATAATCTTCAATAGATGGGAGCTGAACTACACCCATATAAATTAGGATGGCCAGAAATGTCATTACTTCATTCTCATTGGTGGTGAAAGTGGTGTTGATATCCTTCTGAGCAGCATATAGGTTGGTTTGGTATGTGATATGACTAATCATCTGGGCATCAAAGTATCTTCTAAAGTACTGAAAAGGCATATCAATGATATCAATGTATTCAGGGGGGATGTGCTGGTATTCAGGAAGGGCTGTGTTGTTCAGGTCAACTTTGTGCCAAGTGGTTGGCCTAGCTGCAGACTTACTGGATTTGCTTGGCTTCTGGGCTTGTGGTGCTTGCTGCACATTATCATCATCATCACCATCACTGTCCTCACTGAAACTGTCACTACCACTGTCCTGGAGAACTTCCACTGCAGGTTGAATGCACTTCTTCTTGGCACAGGAGCCAGTGTCATTTGGGCCTGGAAAGTCCTGGTTGTGGGTGAGTATGACATAATCAGGGTCTGCCACTTCGTCATCTTCCTCCTCATCATCATCATCATCACTGATGGCAGGCATGACAACCGTCTCCCTCCTTTTCTCATAAAACATTCTAGCAGAGATTGCCTAAAAATTACACACAATATAACAACTGTTACAGGGCACAAACTGGCCAAAATCATCTGTATCATTTCTAAAAATTGGCCAAAATTAACTCTGAATCACTGTATAGTGAATTCAAAACTTAAACTTAAAACCTAACTCAATTTCCTTAGATTTATTGCTTTCTTGTCAAGAAAATTGTGTAATTATAAATTCTACAGCGTATCGGGCATATGTTTAAAAATAGACAAAGGTAATTAACACTAATTTTTAAGAGAACCGGGCATATGATCAAAAATGGTGTCCACATTTTTCATGCTGTAATTTCACTAATTTCACCAAGTACTCCACACACGTCATAACTTAGCACAACTTGTTAACAATAAAATATGTGAGTTTCATCAACTTACCATAATTAGTTTTGTTGGTCTGTACAGAAATGTACAGTTAGGCAAGCCACATGGGTGCCTTTTTTGGCCTTCAGAAAAAAGAGAAAGTTGGAGACACCCCAGGTCTCACCTGATTGGTCAAATTTCACAGTGGAGGGACTTTTGACATTGGCTGATCCCTTCTGATTGACTGAATGAGGAACATTAGTTTCTCAGCCTTACTCAAGTACAGGAGGGGGGCCAAATGCAAAGTGTGCGGAAATTACCAAAAATAGTCACTTGCCCTATTGTCACTATAGAACTACTTGCACTATAGTCACTATTGCCCTAGTTGAATAATTTGGGTCTGCCCTGTGAAGACATGAAGTTTTCTGTGACATTACACACCCTAAATGGGCGGAGTATGGTGACGTCAGTCCCCCCTTAAAAAGTTAGAACAGAACGCTGCTCGCCCTTCCCCCTTCTCGCCCCTTCTCTTGCCCTTCTCTCCGCTCTCTTGCCTCTCTCTTCCTTTCTTTGAAACGCTTAATTATTTTTGGGTCAACAAGGCCCCATGCTAAGCTAACCTAGCTGAAGGTACCACGTGGTATTCATTCTGTTTTATTCTTGTCTCAACTTTTGAGAATTTTAACCTGACGCTTTAAGGTGCGTCAACTCTTTCGAAGTTTTAAGAGAACTTCCGAGCTGAACTTTTCAAAATAATAGCGAATTTACAGAAAAGCAACTTTTCCTTTTTTGTAATTTTCCGACACTCTTAAAGTTTTACTTTTTTTCTAAATCCACGAAGACTTTTAATCTGGCTCCAACAAACTTTTTAAAAGCTACCAGAAACCATTTTCAACAAACGCCTTCCACCTCTGGGTTCCAGCAGCTGACGACAGAGCTGATTTCAAACCTGACTGCAAGCAGCCATCCTGTCAGTAAAGCCGGCCGACACGAGCCTTTGGGATCACTCGGAGAGACCACTGAGTTAACCCCTGACCCAAGTGAGCTCACGCTGCAGAGCCTACATCAACGACGGACGGACGGGTCATCCGAGTCACCTTTTCAACGGACCAGCTAAGTCACCCAGTAAAGGTTCCAGAAAAAGGGTTTGTTGTTAATGGATACAAGTGGCTCCTCCTTTTTATTTTTTTAAATGTATTCATATGTTTGTTTAATAATTTTCTTAAAAATAATTGGCTTCCAATTTCATCACTAAATTCTAATCAGATTTATTCACTTAAAGTCTTTAAGCTTCATCTCTTTCTTTCATGTCTCATGAGTAAGTAGGAATTGCGTCCATAAATGAACTTATTTAATCACTGTCCACAAAAATGCCAGTAAACTGTTCATTTCTAGTATAATTGTAAATAAATTGTAAATATTTCTGCTGTGGTTTGTTTGGTGTTCAGAAGGAAACCTTTGGCTCAACTGTATTGTGAACTCAGACTTTCAGACCAGAGACTGATAGCTCAACTGAGACTGATTGATTCATTTGAGACTGATAAATTAATAAATGTTTAAATTAAAATACCTATGCTGCAAATAGGTGGTGCCGCAAGTAAAGTATTAATAATAAAAGTAATTATTAAACCCTAAAATTGTTAATTATTTTGGTGACCCATTAAATGGTCAAGGCCAATCTAATTCAATTTGGGAGTTTAACTACTTATTCACTACATTTTATTTTGGTGCTCTGGTGTGAGCCGATCTAGAATTTAATATTTGTTACATTATTATGTGACCCATTGTGAGGCACTGTAAATTTCTATTTCAATTTCAATTTATTTTCGTTTATATAGCGCCAAATCACAACAGAGTTGCCTCAAAGTGCTTCACACAGGTAAGGTCTAACCTTACCAACCCCCAGAGCAACACTGGTAAGGAAAAACTCCCTCTGAGGAAGAAACCTCAAGCAGACCAGACTCAAAGGGGTGACCCTCTGCTTGGGCCATGCTACAAACATAAATTACAGAACAATTCATGGATGAATATACAGGAAATGGTGTTGGTGCACAGGACAGGATGGTCTCCAGCACAAATACAACTCCCATCTCTGGATGGAGCTGCACCTTAAACAGACAGAAAAAACAGAATCAGGCATCAGAAAGACAAAAAATACTGTATAATTTACCAGCATTAAAAACAAGAAAAACAGAGAAATACTAAGGTGATCGCCGGCCGCTAGCCCTAAACGTCACTAAAAGACCCAGAATTTAGGTAAAGTTGAGGCCGCAGCCCGCTCCAATTACTAATAAATGAATTAAAAGAGTAAAAAACGTAAAACAAAACTGTACCAGTATGCTAGCCATATGAAAGGGAAAATAACTGCGTCTTAAGTCTGGACTTGAAAGTCTCCACAGAATCTGACTGTTTTATTGATGCAGGTAGATCATTCCACAGAACAGGGGCATGATAAGAGAAAGCTCTATGACCCGCAGACTTGTTATTCACCTTAGGGACACAAAGTAGTCCTGCACCCTGAGAACGTAAAGCCCGGGCCGGTACGTAAGGTTTAATTAGGTCAGGTACGTAGGGAGGTGCCAGTCCATGAATAATTTTATAGGTCAGTAGCAGAACCTTAAAATCTGATCTCACTGGGACAGGAAGCCAGTGAAGGGATGCCAAAATGGGTGTAATGTGGTCGAACTTTCTGCTTCGTGTCAAAAGTCTGGCTGCAGCATTTTGAACCAATTGGAGACCCCTAATGCTAGACTGCGGTAAATCAGAAAATAGAACATTGCAGTAGTCCAATCCAGAAGAGATAAATGCATGAATCAGGGTCTCAGCATCAGCCATAGACAGGATGAGACGAATCTTCGCTATATTTCGCAACTGGAAGAAAGCAGTCCTAGTAATATTTCTAATGTGGAGGCCAAAGGACAACGAAGGATCAAAAATTACCCCAATGTTCCTCACTTTGTCAGTGTGATGTATGACACACGAGCCGAGGCTGAGCGTTAACTGGTCAAATTGATGCCGATGTCTCACTGGACCAAGAACCATCATTTCAGTCTTATCAGAGTTTAAAAGTAGGAAGTTTCTAGACATCCAACTTCTCACTGCTGCAAGGCAATCTTCTAAGGATTTTATGTGAACGAGATTACCAGCAGTTATCCGCATGTATAACTGAGTATCATCTGCATAGCAGTGAAAGGTAATCCCAAAACGCCGCAATATGTGTCCAAGGGGTGCTATATAAAGGGAGAAAAGCAGGGGGCCTAAGACAGACACCTGTGGAACCCCAAATTTCATGTCACTAAGGTTAGAGGTAGTGTTACTGTACAAAACACTGTGAGAACGACTGGTCAAGTACGATGTCAGCCATGCAAGGGCACTCCCAGTAATCCCAAAATGATTTTCCAGCCTATCAAGTAGAATATGATGATCCACTGTATCAAATGCAGCACTGAGATCTAACAGCAACAGAACCGTAGTGGTGTCCGAATCCATTGTAAGCAGAAGATCATTCACCACTTTAGTGAGAGCCGTCTCTGTGGAATGGTATTTTCTAAAAGCAGACTGCAGTGGCTCAAAGAGATTATTCTCAGTAAAATAGTCTACGAGCTGCCGTTACACCACTTTTTCCAGAATTTTAGAGAAAAATTATAGATTTGATATCTGCCGATAGTTTGTCAATACACTAGGGTCAAGATTAGGTTTCTTAAGTAATGGTTTAATCACTGCAGATTTGAAACATTTAGGAACAGATCCAGAAGTTAAAGAAAGATTAATAATTTCCAGCACAGTCAGCCAAAGAGTGGGCCGACTGTTACATTGGTTCTGGTGCTCCCATGTAAGATCCGAATATTCACTACATTTTATTCTGGTGCTCCCGTGTGAGGCCTGAATAATCAATACATAAAGCTGTAATATAACAAAATGTAGAAAAAGTAAAGTACTGTGAATACTTTCACGGTACACTGTACCAGTATGATGATGTTATGTCTAATTAATCCATTATCGCTAATAATTCATAATTTCATAGTCATAATTCAGTCATAATTTTTAATAATAGCCACACCCAACAAACCATTATGAAAACCACTGCAACCAAAAATATGATTTAATAAACACCAAAACCAGGGTTAGCCTTGTTAGCTTATTTGGTAACGCTAAGATGAGGTTGTGTTCATTCATTTCACTCAAGTCACACAGGGTTCCACCTCTTAATCTGTTTATGTGGTGATCAGAACAGCAATTTTTCAAGATTTTCTCTTTTGAGTTTCTTTATAAAACCTATAGGGTGTCCAGTATATATACAGTCTATGGGTTTTACTTGGGGTTGTTGCATGGTCTTGCCTCAGGGCACAGTCTTAGCTGGGCTTAGAGGAGTACCTTGCATGGGTTTGAGGGCCAGTGACCTTGACCTACTTTTGAAGGTCAATAGTGGCCACAACTGTCAAATCCTTCGCCGCAACGTAGCTTGGCACCTACTGCTCGCAGAAACTTCATATTTGGTGGGTACATGCCTTGGTGGAGTACTTCGCATGGGTTTGAAGGCCGGTGACCTTGACCTACTTTCCAAGGTTACCAATGGTCACAACTGCCAAATCCTTTGCTGCAATGTAGTTCAGCACCTATTGCTCACAGAAAGGCGGCTCCAAAGCTTGGTGGATGAGAGTTATTCAAATGGGAAATTACGCACAGCAGGAAGCCATAACTTTGATTACAGTATACTAGACAAAGAACTATTGTCAAAAAAACTTCAAAGCTATAGTACCTTTAAATAAAAACCATTCTATCGCTGTGGACATGTGACCCTCCAGCATTACATTCATCAACCCTACACATATGTGCATGCTCAAAAACAGAACACGCCCATGTTCACATATTTTGAAAGGAATGTGGCATTATGCCAGAAAAGAGGTGACATAACACATCTAATTTCACCCCGCAGTGATAAATGAGTCCAGACATCCCGACGCGAATTGAGGCGTTCCACAACATTGACAGAGAGACTCAGATACGGGCATTGTGTATGTGTGTACATATGTGTGTGTGTGTGTGTGTATGTGTGTGTGTGTGTGAGTGTGAGTGTGTGGTGGCAGAGTGAGTGTAAGAAAAACAGTATAATAATTTTTCTGCATTGAGGAAAAAAGTGTGCATTGTCATGCACGTGAGCAAAGCTGTGAATGTTTGTGTGTGCGGTGTTGATGAGTGTTGTCCTGTGAAGTGGGTCGGTGGGTGACAGTGATGGAGAGGTTCGGGGGAGGAGGGAAGCGATGGATGAACAGGGGAAAGACGAGTGGTGAGGAGGACAACGTAGTGCAGTGGGTGGCTGATGACTCAGAAAAAAAAGGGAGAGACACATCATGAAAGAACACAGAGAGGGAGAGAGAGACACAAAGAGAGGGGTCGTGACGGGCAGAAAGATCCCATTACTAGAGAGAAAGTCAGTTGTCTCGTGCGTCCTGGAGGAATGCTTCAGTGCACAAGTGGAGTCACAAGCTCACAGACTGGAAAATTTAAGTCCTACTAAAAATAAATTAGATTTCAAAGAGAGTTCCACCCAGTGTGTCAATAAAAGTCTCTTTTGTTATTAGCTTTGTAATGTCCAGAGATGCTGCCAGAGCTGTGACACATTAGTCAGTTTGTTCAAAAATCTAATTAAACTTTTATATTGACGCTTAGCTTTAATACCACAAAAATTGTCTAAAAACCATGTGTTCTTTTCCAACTGTGTTGAACATTACATCAGTACACTTCCATTCAATTGAATGTGAAAATGCATCCAAACTTTTGACGGGTACTGTGTTTGATCTTGGACTATCCAGTGCTATTATATTAATATAGCTATAATGACAATAAAATGTCAGATACTGGAAGCATGGAAGACCTCAACATTTCACTTTTTGCCATGTGGAACTTTACAGAGTAATCTTCAGCTTAGTATCTATATTCTTCTGTCTGCTACCTACAACCCACGTGGAATGTCTCAAACCTAAACCTACTTTCAGGCATCTTATATATGCTACTCTGGAACTACCCCTAAATCCAAACAGTCCAACTGTCAACCCCACTGAGGTCCTTCGTCTCAGTCTATTTAACATACTGTAGGATCACTATACTCAAAATAATTGCTGATTAACGATCTAATTATGTATCATCACTTAGATATGATTGGGTTATGTGAAACCGGGCTTAAACCTACTTCTGCCCTCCCCTTAAATGGCGTACACATTTAGTCATGTCCCTCGTGATGCGAAGCAAGGCGGGGGTGTTGCTCTTATTTATAAATCTAGGTTTAGTCTATTAGCTGTTGGGCGTCACAAATATAATTTGTTTGAACATCTGATTTTCTGCTTTGCCCATGATACTACGTATTGCAAAGGTCACAAGAAAAAAAACAAATCAGCCGTACTACTTAGTCACTGTATATAGGCCCCCTGGCCCATACTCTGAATTCTTAGATGAATTTGGTGAGTTCATCTCTAACTTGACTAATGCAGATAACATTCTGATGATTGGTGACTTCAACATTCATAGAAATATGCCTTTTGATCCCCTCTACAAATCATTTATGGAAATTATGGATGTATTTGGATTCCAGCAATGCATTCAGAATTCAACGTACATTAGTGGAAACACCCTAGATTTAGTTCTTGCACATGGTATTGGTGTCACAAATATCGACATCATGCTGCTTGCATCAGTGGTCTCTGATCACTCACTTATTAGGTTTACGGTTTTGCTGCTGTGTTGAGTGGAACAACAACCTTATTTATCATTTCGCTGACACATCAACTCAACTACGACTGAACTCAGAGCTAGACTGCCTGATATCTTAGCTTCACGCTTGGAAAATGCCCAGTCGGTAGACAGTCTTGTGGACAATTTAAACTCAGCACTCAAAACTACACTCTGCATGATTGCGCCACATATATTAAACCCCCCCCCCCCCCCGAATAAAACACAGTTACCTTAGTTCAGTGATTACTTGCGTGACCTCAAGCATAAGGCTAGAGGTCTAGAATGAAAATGACGTAGTTCAAAATTAGAAGGATTTCACCTCATGTGGTGTGATACTATCTTAGACTATAAGCATGCACTACTGGCTACAAATGGGGCCTATTACTCTGATTGTATCAACAAAAACAAGCATAAATCAAAGTTCTTGTTCAACACAGTTGCAACACTAATTCATGGACAACCACTTGTAAGTCCCTATCCTTTTACAACACAAGATTTTGTGTATTACTTTGAGAAGAAAATAGATGACATTAGTAGAGAAGCTGAATCTTCGACTGGACTGGGTTGCTTGACGCGAGGATGTTTCGCTTCTAATCGCAGAAGCTTCCTCAGCTAAATTTCTTGCTCTGGTGTTCTGACTTCTGTCTTGACTCTTGTAGAGAAGAATAACAGAAGCCTGCAAAGCTGGAGTTTTACACCTAAGCAGACCCCTCCTACCGAGAGGCAGACTGCTATTGGTTAGTGACTAACAATTGCCCTAATTGCACCTATTGTGCTCTAGTTAGCACCCTCCTAATGACAGGGCAGCTGTCCCTCCTAACGATGGGACTGACGCCTCTTCTGATGACTCTCCTGACGACATGAATGACTCATTACCATGAACAAAAGGCTGAAACTGCTTTGACCTGAGTACCCCATTGTAGATAACATTAGGTTAAAAATATCCCAGCAAGCCTTAACCCAGCCACTACACCCTGCTATTGAGGTGGGTGTCATCACTGAGGTATTACCTCGATTTACAGAATTTGATAGTATCTCACTAAGCATGCTGACAAAATTCATAATATCTACAAAAAAGCACAACCTGCTTATTTGATCCTATACTAACAAGACTGCTGAAGGACCTGTGGCCCACTCTCGGGCTGACTGTGCTGGAAATTATTAGCCTCCCATCCAGAGCCTGACTGGATGGTGTGCAGCCAATAACTTGGTTCTGAATATCTGTAAGACCAAGGTCACTGTGGATTACAGAAGGTTCAGAAAGACAGATCGTGCTCCTCTCTTTATCCATGGGGAGGCAGTAGAGCAGGTGGATAGCATTAGATTCCTGGGCATCCATATCACATCCGACCTGACCTGGTCACTGCATATATCCTGCCTGGTGAAGAAAGCCTAGCAAAGACTTTTTTCCTCAAGGAAGTGAAATGGGCTAGACTTTCCTCTCGGCTGTTTGTAAACCTTTATAGGGCTGTAATAGAGAGCATCCTTTCCCAGAGTGCCACAGGGCTGTATGGGAGCTGTACAACACAGGACAGAAAGAACTTGGCCCGGGTGGTGAGAACAGCTCAGGGGATTGTGGGAGGTCCTCTCCCGAATGTGGATTCAATATATGCTGGCCGGGTACAGAGGAGAGCATGGCGTATTGCAATGGATCCCACCCATCCAGGCAAAGGACTGCTTGTACCGCTTCCATCGGGGAAACATTACAGGAACATAAGAACACGGACCACAAGACTGAGAGACAGTTTTTTTTCCCCAGAGCTGTGAAATCCATTTCCCCCACACATCATTTTCCTACAGTCACTTAAGCACCCCTATACCACTACATACACCCACACATATGTCATTCTCTGTAGTCAGTGAAGCTCCTTGCCCCTCTGCACACACACACACACATACACACACACACACACACACATAATTTTCCTACAGTCACTCATGCCCCCCCCCCCCCCCACATTGCAGTTCTGTTTATATTTTATATATACATCCTCTGTACATATTTGCGTTTCTGAAAGGAATTTTGTGATGTGTAGGCATAATGACAATAAAGACATCTATCTATCTATCTATCTATCTATCTATCTATCTATCTATCTATCTACCTACCTACCTACCTACCTACCTACCTACCTACCTACCTACCTACCTACCTACCTACCTACCTACCTACAGTGGGGAAAATAAGTATTTGACCCCCTGTCAGTTTTGCAGGTTTTCCCACCTACAAAGAATGGAGAGGTCTGTAATTTTTATCGTAGGTATACTTCAACTGTGGGAGACAGAATCTAAAAAAAAAAAATCAAAAAAATCACATTGTATGATTTTTAAATAATTAATTTGCATTTTATTGCATAAAATAAGTATTTGACCTCCCTAGAAAAACAAATCTCCTTCCTCAAATCTACAACCTCAATTCCAATGAAAAATGTAAATAAAAACAGAATACAATGATTTGTAAATCCTCTTCAACCTACGAGGTCTGTCAATAAAGTAACGGTCCTTTTTATTTTTTTCAAAAACTATATGGATTTCATTCATATGTTTTTACGTCAGACATGCTTGAACCCTCATGCGCATGTGTGAGTTTTTCCACGCCTGTCGGTGACGTCATTCACCTGTGAGCATGCCTTGGGAAGGAGTGGTCCCGCCCCCTCGTCGGATTTTCATTGTCTGGAAATGGCGGAATGAAAAGGACTTTTTTTTCCATCAGAATTTTTTCAGAAGCTGTTAGAGACAGGCACCTGGAAACCATTTGAAAAATTTATCTGGCTTTCGGTGAAAATTTTACGGGCTTCACAGAGAATAAGGACTGTTACTACAGCTTGGGGACATAAAGGCGGTCAGGTGGACAGCCGGAGGGGATAGGTCCCTTGCCTATAGCCGACTTATCTTTAGACTCAATGTCCCATAAGAGCGCGGACACGAAACAGGTTGCGGGTAAGATGGTGCCCGGTTCAGTGGACGCATCACCGGAATCCCCCTGCCGTGATAAGGCGTCGGGTTTCCCGTTCTTAGAGCCTGGTCGGTAGGACAATAAAAAATTGAAGCGACTGAAGAAAATTGCCCACCTAGCCTGGCGGGAATTAAGCCGTTTGGCCGTATGCAAGTACTCCAAATTTTTATGGTCAGTGTAAACCAAAAACGGTATCTGTGCCCCCTCCAACCAGTGCCGCCACTCGTCTAAGGCCACTTTTACCGCCAACAGTTCGCGGTCGCCAATACCATAATTCCGTTCTGCAGGAGACAGTTTTTTGGATAAGTAGGCACATGGGTGCAACCTACCATCGGATGGACTTCTCCAAGAGAGAACGGCTCCAACCCCAACGTTGGAGGCATCAAGTTCCACCACGAACTGCCGAGCTGGGTCAGGGAGGAGTAGTATGGGGGCTGTCGTAAAACGATGCTTTAAGGCTCTGAACGCTTCCTCACACTCTGGGGTCCAGACGTACGGATGGAGTGATGAAGTAGCTACATGCAGTGGCGCCACAATGGTACTGAAACTTCGGATAAACTTACGATAGAAGTTTGCGAACCCCAAAAACCGTTGGACTTCTTTGCGTGTTACGGGTGTGGGCCAATCCCGTACTGCCGCCACTTTTTTGGGATCCATTCTTATTTCCCTCTTTGATATAACAAAGCCCTAGATCTATGGAATTCGCACTTCTCCGCTTTCACAAAAAGCTCATTCTTCAGGAGAGTTTGTAAAACAGTTCGTACATGACACTTGTGTGAGGCCAAATCTGGGGAAAAAATGTCATGCAGATAAACAAAGACAAATTTATTTAGGAATTCACGTAGCACGTCGTTCACCAAATTTTGAAAAATGGCCGGAGCATTTGTGAGGCCAAAAAGCATGACCAGATATTCGTAATGGCCGGATGGGGTATTAAAAGCTGTTTTCCATTCGTCCCCCTGTCTGATCCTGACCAGGTGGTATGCATTGCGCAAACCCAACTTTGTAAACACCGTAGCTCCCTCCAACAACTCAAACGCAGAGGTAATGAGTGGTAGCGGATAACGGTTCTTTACGGTAACGTCATTTAGACCTCGGTAATCAATACAGGGACGGAGTGACTTATCCTTCTTCTCTACAAAGAAGAACCCCGCCCCCGCAGGTGAAGATGAATGACGAATTATACCAGCTGCCAGGGACTCCCGTATGTATTCATCCATCGCGTGGCGTTCAGATGCCAACAGAGAAAAAAGTTTCCCGCGGGACGGACTCGCGCCGGGGAGAAGCTCAATGGCACAATCAAAATCGTGATGAGGAGGCAAAGATTTGGCTCTCGCCTTGCTAAATACGGCAGCTAAGTCGTGATAACAATCGGGTACCCCCGCGAGATCCGGATTAGCACCCTGCAGCGTAGGTGTGGGTTTTAATAGACATGAGAAATTACAGGTGGGGCTCCAGGACGTGATTTCGCCCCTAACCCAATCAAAATTTGGACAGTGTCGTTGAAGCCAGGGGTGCCCCAAGATTAGCGAGTGAGTCATATTGTCTAAAACATGGAAACTCATTGAATGTATTTGAGAAATCAACAATTTGACAGGCTGTGTGCGATGAGTTATTTGACCCAGGACATGGCCGTCCACAGCACGTACCACCAGAGGCCGCGAAATCTTAAATAGTTTCAGGTGGAGGTACCTGGCGAGAGAAGACAGAATTAGGTTGGCATCTGAACCAGAATCAATAAAAGCAGAAACTGCAATGGTGGTGTGATCAGAGATTAATTTAGCTGGGATTATTTTCTGTGTTGAAACAGGGGAGATTGAATTAAGACTCACCCGCACTTCCGCCCTTGACCGCGCGGTGGCACCCCTGGCCTGACATTTAGCTAACAAATGTCCAGCTTGTCCACAGTAGTAAC
The DNA here is from genome assembly GCF_902500255.1 of Thalassophryne amazonica. Classification (NCBI taxonomy): domain Eukaryota; kingdom Metazoa; phylum Chordata; class Actinopteri; order Batrachoidiformes; family Batrachoididae; genus Thalassophryne; species Thalassophryne amazonica. Next base: position 81,086,306 of record NC_047104.1, read on the forward strand.
AGAGACCGTCCACACGACGGCGCTGTCGCTCGGCTGGAGTCAGGCGCATGCGCCCGAGCTGCATCGGCTCCTCTGTGTGGTGTTGAGTCGGCTCTGTCCGGGCATGTGTGGAGGAGGCAGAGCGGCCAGGAAGCGTGTGGGGTTGAAAGTCTGACTGGCGGCTTCCACGGCGAGGACGGTCTTGTAGTCGATGGTCTGTGTGGATGGCAAGCGTGATCAGGTCGTCCAAACCTTCCGGCAGATCTACGGCCATGAGCTGATCCTGGATTTCTGCCGACAGACCCTGGAAAAACACGTCAAGGAGCACAGCCGGGTTCCATTCACTCTTGGCTGCCAGTATGCGGAAATCAACTGCATAGTCTGCGACTCGACGACTGCCCTGCTTCAGTTTTATCAGGGACCGAGCTGCTTCACGTCCCGGTGCCGTGTGTTGGAACACTTGCTCGAGGGCTCTTGTGAATGCCGGGAGAGAAGTGCAGGCAGGAGATTGACGTCCCCACTCGGCCGTTGCCCAGGCTGCTGCTCGTCCGGACAGGTGAGTGATGATGTAAGCGATTTTTGATCGGTCTGTCGGGAACATGGAAGCCATGAGTTGAAAGTGCACTCGCACTGGGTGATGAATGGTCTGACATCTCCAGAATCTCCTGAAAATCACTCAGGACGGGATAACTGGTTGCAGATAACTGGCGCTGTCACGGATGGCGGCGAGGCAGCTGACAGCCCCGGTGAAATGCTTGGGCTGCCGGTGGCTGTATCTGACGTAGCCTGACGATCGAGCCGGGACAGTAGCTGACTCATCTGATCACTGACTGATGCCATGAAAGTCTCTTGGCGGGTGATGAGTGTGCTAAAGCCTGAGGTTAGCGTGTCAAGCTTTTCTTCCTGTTGTGCGAGCTGTTGGCTGTGGTGCCATACTGCCAGGTGGAATGGATCTGAGCCTGCTGTCTCCATTGTTGGCCAGTTTGTTCTGACAGGAGGATTAGGATGGAGACAAATGCAAGGCTCAAGGACACAGCTCTGTTTACAAAAAGGTTTTAATGTGCAGGCAAGCAATGGTCGGTACACGGAAAGGCAGTCCAAAACACACAGCAGCAGTACCAAGATCATCAGGCGAGTCGTGGTCGGAAAAAACATGCAGGAGGTCGAAAACACACTGAAGCAGGCAGATCTAGGAAACACGAGAACAAGAGCTGGGATGATGGCACAAGGCGCAACAAACTGGCAAACAAACAACACCACCTGTGAGCTAATAAAGCCACAGGTGCCAATCAGCAAATTACAGACAGGTGTGCTCGGTGAGATCCAGAAGAGGGGCATGGCCAGAGAGAGAGAGAGAGAGAGAGAGAGAGAGAGAGAGAGAGAAAGAGAGAGAACCACAGACAGAACCCAATGCCAAAATCACAAGCACAGAAAAAAAACAAAAGCAAGATGGAAATAAAAACAAACCAGAAAACCCAGCAACTGACCAGATAAAATGTCAGGCCCTGACAGCGTCGCTTTGGAAGCGGCAAAAAAAAAAAAAAAAAAAAAAGTGGGGGGCGGAGATTGCCACGTCACACTCTGGCTGTTTCCACAATCTGAAAAAGTTCAGCGATCACCATCTTGAATTTGCGTCGCCTGAACCACAAAAAAAGCTTTAAAAAACAGCAGTAGAACGATTCTCCCATCACCCTGCTGGGAGAAGCTTTTTTTTCACTCCCTTGGAGTGACGCCGACCGAGGGAGGACCGACGACTTGGTGGGATATCGATCGAACCGCGACAGCAGGCCGACCCGCACGAAGAAGCCGGCCTTCAGGCATCATCACTGGGCAGACCGAGGCAGGCAGCCGGGGTGATGGAGCAAACCCACTCAGTCCGAAATGTCCCACTTTTTGGATATATGCAAAGTCCCAGTTTGCCCAACGGAGTTTAGTTCTGCAGCTTTATCGAGGTGAGAATAATGTAAAAATAAAACGTGACGTTTACTGAACTGCTTTGAAGGTTTAATGATTGGCTAACGTTAGCGTAGCCTTTTAGCACAGTTGATCTGAGTGAACACTTTAATTTCTAAATGGTTCAGTCTTTTTATTTTTTACCAAATAAAGCTATAGCTTTTTTCAGACACCACAAAAGCTCAACTTTAAATAACTTATTTTTTGGGGAGTTTTTTCCATCATTTTTTCCCCTTTTTTTTATATATATAAACTGCTTAGTGTTTCTTTATATTTAAAGAAATATTTTTATTTGTCCCAATCAGGAACATTTGCTGTGCAGACAACCAAACTTCCATTGATGTGCTGAACACCACGAAGTCCAGTCGAAAGAAAACATCTCTGCTTTTCACCAACACCACCAGAGTTAAAAACTGCAGAAGAGACCTTCATCTGGTCCTGAGAATCCAGCAGAACATCACCTGCTTCTAAATAAAAGGCTCTTTGAACAGCAACTATTTTATTATTTTTTAAAAAGCTGTTTCATTTTATAATTTAACAATAAATGAATGGATCATTAAAAATGTCCATGAAATCAAAGTCAGCTCTCCACTTATTGTGCTCAAATTCATATTTTAGAAATGACTCTGTCCTGATAACAACATTAAAGGCAATTACATATTTTGTCAAAATTACAAGTTGAAATGACTATATATATTTAAAAAAAAAAAATCATCATGAGGTTTATGTCACAGAAATCCTACTTTACAATCACACTGCAGTCATTGTTAAATTATTTCCTGTTGCATTTGTAATAAACATTAGTATTTATTTACAGTGTCTGTTTTTCTGGTTAAAAGGATATATAAATAATCTACCAGACTTAAAAAAAAAAAAGTACAAATTTCCATGTTATTTTGTCTAAAAATAAATGTCCGAGGTTCCTTATGTTAAACAAGAAATGAAATAATCTGAAATAACAGGTGGCTTTAATTTACAGACGAAAGGTTTCTAAAGAACCATTTATTGATTTATTTAGCTATTTTAATTACAAGTGTTCTAAACCTTTTTTTTTAACAGTAATCACAAATAATGAGGTAACAACAACAAAAAACATTTCAAAGGATTTTTCTTCAGAAAACTGCTCCATAAATGAGGAGTCCTGTGACACGTATGTTTTGCACAGATGGTTTCTGCACTGTCCATTTTGTAGAGATCAGTGGTTTCTGCCACCCATCTTCCGTGTTTGGCCCGACGCGTTGTTCTTATTGGACAACGCAAAGGTACGTCACAGCTCAGCAAGTCAGAAGTTGGATTGGATTGAACTTTGACTCCGTCAGCCTGCTGACAATGCATGCTCCCGTCAGATGCGTTGGTTTAGCTCCGCTTTTGATGCGACGCATCTGACACATCTAAAACGCAATGCGTCTCATTGAAAATAATGCTTTTTAGACCGATTTTTGACGCATTTGATGCATCTGACGGATTCAGTGTGAAAGGCCCTTTCGTGACATGAAATTTGGGGTTCCACAGAAGTCTGTCTTAGGCCCCCTGCTTTTCTTCCTTTATATAACATCCCTTGGGCACATATTGAGGCGTTTTGGGATTACTTTTTCATTGCTTTGCTGATGATACTCAGCTAAACATGCTGATAACTGCTGGTAATTTCATCCACATAAAATCCTTAGAGGATTGCCTTGCATCAGTGAGAAGTTGGCTGTCTAGCAATTTCCTACTTTTAAACACTGATAAGACTGAAATGATTGTTCTTGGTCCAGTGAGACATCAATTTGACCAGCTAGGGCTTAGCCTAAACTCGTGTGTCACACATCACACTAACTAAGTAATGAACCTTTCATCCTATGTTGTCTTTTGACCTCCACATTAAAGATATTACAAGGACTGCTTTGTTCCACCTGTGAAATATCGCGAAGAGTTGTCCCATCCTGTCTATGGATGATGCTGAAACCTTCATTCATGCATTTGTTTCTTTGAGATTGGACAACTGCAATGTTATATTTACTGGTTTACCACAGTACAGCATTAGGGGTCTCCAATTGGTTCAAAATGCTACTGCCAGACTTTTGACACGAAGCAGACGTTTGACCACATTACACCCATTCTGGCGTCTCTTCACTGGCTTCCTATCCCTGTGAGATCAGATGTTACTAACTTGTAAAATTGTTCACGGACTAGCAACTCCGTACTTAGCTGACCGACTTAAACCCTACATACCAGCCCGGGCTTTGCATTCTCAGGGTGCAGGACTGCTTTGTGTCCCTTGGGTGAATAAAAAGTCTGCAGGTCACAGAGCTTTCTCTTATCGTGCACCTGCTTCATGGAATGATCTCCTTGCATTCATAAAACAGTCAGATTCTGTAGAGATTTTCAAGTGCAGACTTAAGACGCACTTCCCTTTCATATGGCTAGCATACTGGCATAGTATGTTACTGTGCTTTTTACCCTTTTTAATTAATTCTGTTAGTAAAGAGAGCGGGCCGTGGCCTCAACTTTATCTTTTAGTGAAGCTTAGAGCTAGTGGCCAGTGATCACCTTAGTCTTTCTTCTGTTTTCTTGCTGCTTAATGCTGACAAGTTACACCGTATTTGTTGTATTTCTGATGCCTGATTCTGTTTTTGCTCTCTGTTTTAGGTGCGGCTTCATCCAGAGATGGAAGTGGTGTCTTTTTCTGCAAGCCTCCTGTCCTGTGCAGTAGCATGGACTCCCAAAATTTCCTGTATATTCATATGTTAATTGTGCTGGTAGCATGGCCCAAGCAGAGGGTCACCCCTTTGAGTCTGGTCTGCTTGAGATTTTTTTCCTCAAATCATCAGAGGGAGTTTTTCCTTACCAGTGTCATCTGTGTGCTTGCTCTGGGGGTTGGTAAGGTTAGACCTTATGTGAAGCACCTTGAGGCAACTTTGTTGTGATTTGGCGCTATATAAATGAAATAAATTGAATTAAATTTAATTGAAATTGAGGCTATCACCTATGTTACTGCCCATGGAAATATACAAAGGGTGAATGAGAGGTTTTGAGCCTAAACCAGAAAAAGTAGGGCATGTTTCTTCATCTTTTGCATTCTGAGAAACCAACAATTCTCAACACTCCAACCAGTAACATTCTTGAGAAATGTTTATTTCACAGAATGTAAAAGATGACGAACTACACCGTACTTTTTCTTGGTCAGGGTCAAATGCCTCAATTGCCCCTCATAGCTCAAATCATGACAGCACACTATGTTTGTCTATATGTCCATGTAGCAGCAGTATAAATTGTTTTGTGGGTTGTTTGTTTATTTTTAGTGTAATACAGTGTGAGAGCCAAGATCTAGACATAGTGGTCTTGATATGTCCTGCACCTGTGAGAGAGGCCAGCAGGAGTCACTGTGCAATAGTAGTCAGTAAACCTCACTCCCCAACAGCCACAAAGGATTCTCTGGCCACAGGGCCAAAGCCTATGTTTCTGGCCTTCTGGCTAGCGAGTCTGCCTCCCATGCCAGAGATAGTGAGTCTGTGTCCTGAGGAGAGAGAGTGGGAGGAGTTAACATGACACAGAAGAAGACAGCATATGAGCTGCTACATTGGTGTCGTGACCAGATGGGAGTGAAGTTTGGGGGAGGGGGGTGACGGAGGACAGCAGAAGTCGCTGTGCAATAGTAGTCAGTAAACTGGTTAGAGCATTTGCCTCCCATGCCGGAGATCTTGAGTTCACATCCCAAGGGGAGTGAGTGGGAGGAGTCAACACAACACAGAAGTAGAGAGAATCCTAACCACTACACACCCATCATTCATTGTATGGCATCGTACAGTAGGGTCAGACATATATTGTCACGGTCCTTAAATTGTCAATAGGGGCTAAAATAAATATTGAACATGTCACCATTTGTCTTACTAAAAATATTGTTAAAGATGTCATTGACATGAAATTTTCATAGCCCAGTCAATTTTAATTTATTTTTAAATTTATTTTCATTTATATAGCGCCAAATCACAACAGAGTTGCCTCAAGGTGCTTCAGACAAGTAAGGTCTAACTTTACCAACCCCCAGAGCAACAGTGGTAAGGAAAAACTCCCTCTGAGGAAGAAACCTCGAGCAGACCAGACTCAAAGGGGTGACCCTCTGCTTGGGCCATGCTACAAACATACATTACAGAACAATTCATGGACGAATATACAAGAAATGCTGTGGTGCACAGGACAGGAGGGTCGCCAACACAAATACAACTCCCATCTTTGGATGGAGCTGCACCTTAAACAGAGAGAAAAAAAACAGAATCAGGCATCAGAAAGACAAAAAATACTGTATAATTTGCCAGCATTAATCAACAAGAAAAACAGAAGAAATACTAAGGTGATCGCCGGCCACTAGCCCGAAGCTTCACTAAAAGATCCAGAATTTAGGTAAAGTTGAGGCCGCGACACGCTCCGTTTACTAATAAAATTAAAAGAGTAAAAAGCGTAAAACAAAACTGTACCAGTATGCTAGCCATACAAAAGGGAAAATAAGTGCGTCTTAAGTCTGGACTTGAAAGCCTCCACAGAGTCTGACTGTTTTATTGCCGCAGAGAGACCATTCCACAGAAGAGGGGCATGATAAGAGAAAGCTCTGTGACCCGCAGACTTCTTATTCACCCTAGGGACACAAAGTAGTCCTGCACCCTGAGAACATAAAGCCCGGGTCGGTATGTAAGGTTTAATTAGGTCAGCTAGGTAGGGAGGTGCCAGTCCATGAATAATTTTATAGGTTAGTAGCAGAACCTTAAAATCTGATCTCAATGGGACAGGAAGCCAGTGAAGGGATGCCAAAATGGGTGTAATATGGTTGCACTTTCTGCTTCATGTCAAAAGTCTGGCTGCAGCATTTTGAACCAATTGGAGAGCCCTAATGCTAGACTGCGGTAAACCAGAAAATAGAACATTGCAGTAGTCCAATCTAGAAGAGATAAACCCATGGATCAGGGTCTCATCATCAGCCATAGACAGGATGGGACGATTCTTCGCTATATTTCGCAGGTGGAAGAAAGCAGTCCTAGTAATATTTCTAATGTGGAGGCCAAAAGACAACGAAGGATCAAGAATTACCCCAAGGTTCCTCACTTTGTCAGTGTGATGTATGACACATGAGCCGATGTCTCACTGGACCAAGAACCATCATTTCAGTCTTATCAGAGTTTAAAAGTAGGAAGTTTCTAGACACCCAACGTCTCACTGCTGCAAGGCAATCTTCTAAGGATTTTATGTGAACGAGATTACCAGCAGTTATCCGCATGTATAACTGAGTATCATCTGCATAGCAGTGAAAGGTAATCCCAAAACGCCGCAATATGTGCCCAAGGGGTGCTATATAAAGGGAGAAAAGCAGGGGGCCTAAGACAGACCCTTGGGGAACCCCAAATTTCATGTCACTAAGGTTAGAGGTAGTGTTACTGTACAAAACACAGTGAGAACAACTGGTCAAGTATGAAGTCAGCCATGCTAGGGCACTCCCAGTAATCCCAAAATGATTTTCCAGCCTATCAAGTAGAATATGATGATCCACTGTATCAAATGCAGCACTGAGATCTAACAGCAACAGAACTGTAGTGGTGTCCGAATCCATTGTAAGCAGAAGATCATTCACCACTTTAGTGAGAGCCGTCTCTGTCAAATTATATTTTCTAAAAGCAGACTGCAGTGGCTCAAAGAGATTATTCTCAGTAAGATAGTCTACGAGCTGCCATGATGCCACTTTTTCCAGAATTTTAGAGCAAAACGATAGATTTGATATCGGCCAATAGTTTTTCAATACACTAGGGTCAAGATTACGTTTGTTAAGTAATGGTTTAAAACATTTAGGAACAGATCCAGAAGTTAAAGAAAGATTAATAATTTCCAGCCCAGTCTCACTTTTTTTCATCCTCCCATCACGAAATGATAAAAATTTTTGTGACAGGGTTTTTTTAAACTCACTATTACTAACCTTACGCCTAGTCCCAACCCTAACCTTAACCATAACCTAACCCTACTCCTTCCCCTAACCCTAACCACTTTTAATTATGTGCAGCCATCATGGAATGAATTAGAATGAATTTGTGCTACCATGACGGAAATTTTGCACTTTTCGTGACAATATGATGAACCAATAGATTAATGTATATTTCATGCTGTTGAATCATGACAATCCGTGAGACTGGGTTGAATTTTCACCAGATGTCTGTAACAACCCAATTAATCCACACATATAAAGAAATCAAACCATAGATGTCCATAAATGTAGGTAACTGAACACCTGAAGAAAGGTGGTACAGAAAGTGTCAAGACACCAGCCAAAATCTTTCAGTAATTAGAAAGCAATCCTGCCCCTTGTAAGTGCAAATTAATATTACCTGGTTCAGTCCCAACTGATGGCCTATAAAAAGGTGTTTCATTAAACATCTCGTGATGATTAACAGAACCATCTCACAATGAGTAAAAGCAAAGAGCTCTCTCAAGATCTTTGCAACCTTATTGTTGCAAAACATACTGATAGCATTGTTTACAGAAATATTTCTAAACTTCTGAATGTTCCAGTGAGCAGTGTTGTGGCCATAATCCGGCAATGGAAAGAAGATCATTTCACCATAAACTGACCACCACCAGGTGCTCCTTGCAAGATTTGTGACAGAGGAGTGAAAATAATTATCAGAAGAGTTGTCCAAGAGCCAATGACCACTTTAGAAAGTTCTCTTTAGAAGTTTCTCCAATCACAGTCATAGAAGCCTATCACTTCAGAGTTGTCTTGGGTGTTTTGGTGGCTGTCCTCACTCAGTTCCTTCTTGCACAGTCAATTAGTTTTTGAGAATGGTCTCCTCCAGACAGATTTACTATACAGTACCATACTGTTTGTATTTCTTAAAGACTGATAGAAATGAAGTCCAAGACATATTCAGTGACTTGGAAATGTTCATGTATCCATCCCCTGACATGTCTAAAAATGAAAACTGGCTGTAAAAGTAATGATTTATTCTACATTAATCAAAGGGTGCCAATAATTGTGTCCAGTATACATTTTATGTTAGGATTTTTTTGTTTCATTTTATGAAAGCATTTTGTTTTGTTCTTGTTGCCAAATAACTTTGGACATATTAAAAATTTTTGATTAAAACAAAATTGCTTTGTTTGCATTTATTTTTCACCATATATTAAAATATGTACATAAAATATAGGGGTACCAAAAACTTTGTCCCCATGTGTAAATTGAGACCAAAGCAACTAGAATGCTTGTTGAAGAAAATAAATGACTGTCATGCAACTGGGTCACTGTCTCAAGGACACCATAAAACATTATTGTGGAACACAATCAAAGGCAAGTTTGTTGCCACTTTGCTGTGTCGAGTCCCGTTGTCATGGTCTTACATTCTGAGTGTGTGTACTGTAAAGTAAATTAGACTTTTAATGAACTGTGGGTGTTTCAATTTCCACCTAAATGACATACCAAAAAGTAATGGCTTATTACTCTTGAACATAAAGGAGTCATTTACTTTCACCCAGCTGACAGATAATTTTTAAAATTTCATGAAAATGAGTTTGCTTCAAATTTAACCATTCTCAGGTTCACCAATGGTGATGAAAACACTAAAATATTTATATGGACAGATGATTTTATTTCAAGTTATACATTTTTTAATTGCTGAGAGACGGTATCCCACTGCTATTGAGGGTGCTTGGAAGGTTCACATTGCAATAGCAACGTGTCTGAGGGCTGCAGATCTGGAAGTTGACAGATCTTTGTGGTCTGGCTGCTGCAGAGGTCAGGGTAGAGGAGCAACAGTTGCAGTGGTGGACCAGTTCCTTCTGATGATGTCACATATCAACCCTGTCAGTGAATATACGAGGTCTATTAGAAAAGTATCCGACCTTATTATTTTTTTCAAAAACCATATGGATTTGAATCACGTGTGATTGCGTCAGACAAGCTTGAACCCTCGTGCGCATGCGTGAGTTTTTCCACGCGTGTCGGTTGCATCATTTGCCTGTGAGTGTTGTGAAAGTGTCGTGACACGGACCCACAACAGGGGGCGTTAATGAACGGACAATGGATAAGCCAAAAGTAACAATTTAATGTTGTGAATCGCACAACGAAGTACAGACAATAACAATATGGTGGAATGTCAATTATACACAAGGTGACGTGTGGGCAGGCTCGACGATAGAAGACGTCTGGCGAGAGAAGAGCCGGATCCCACACAGCTTCCACCACCAACGGAGCTGAAGAACACCGGAGCCGCCAAGCCCTGCGCCCCAGGTGGCCGCTGTCTTCAGCAGTCAGACCCGGTACTGCTGGCAGAGAACAGAGACAGTACTGATGAGTGTGAGTTTGCATACTCAGTAATCCCACAGTCTGTATACAGTTAGGAGGGAAAACCTCCACCTCCAATCACACACTCGTGCAGCTCCCGAGATAACCACTTATCTGGGTGGGGTGGGAGGCGAAGCCGTCGCAGTCCATACCAAACGCCAACTCAGCAGACAGGGTATCCATCCCAGGAAAACGGCTGCAAAAGAGATCAGACTGATGCTCGGGTTAAGGTTCAGCAGAGAAGTAATTACCTGAATGGTAGCTGATTTCTCGGCGGGGAGGTGGAGTTGCAGTCCAGCCTTTATGGTGGTGGTGATGAGTAGTGGATGAGTGACAGCTGGTATGGATGATGAGTGACAGCTGTCACTCCCGGTCACTCCGACGCCCTCTCGTGCTTGAACCCGCACTTCAAGCAGGGCGCCATCTTGTGGTGGTGGGCCAGCAGTACCTCCTCTTCAGCGGCCCATACAACAGTGAGCAGGCTTTGAGTGAGGAGTGGCCCACCCCCTCGGCAGATTTTCATTGTCAGGAAATGGCGGAATGATTTGGGCTTTTTTTCCATCAGAATTTTTTCAGAAACTGTTAGAGACTGGCAGCTGGAAACCATTCAAAAAATTTATCTGGCTTTCGGTGAAAATTTTACGGGGTTCACAGAGAATAAGGACTGTTACTACAGCTTTAAGGACGGCTTTAAGGACGCTCGGCGCGCCGCGCTCCGTGCCGCCATCAAGAGCCACAAACCACCGGATCATTTCTAAACGGATGGCTCTGTGGAGCCGGGACCATCGTGTGCACTTTCTCTGGTTATCACAAGAGCTGGACATCAACCATTTTCCGGCAGATTTCACTTTTAACAAGAGATTTTGTCATGGAAAGCCGAGCGGAGGCTTCGCGCGTCACGATGGATTCGCTACTGGAGCGAGACAAAACCACCTCCGTTTTGGTCTCACAGGACGGCTTTGAGATGGCGTTCAGACAGCTGTCGGTGGTTTTTCCATCGAGTGATTATCCGAGAAATTGTGGATGTGCCTGGACATGCCAGAACATGTCCCGTGAGGCTTCATCATGGCGTTGCTTTGCGCCATGCGGCACTACCGCAACGTGCGGAGGAATTCTCAATGTGCCGAAAAAGTGCTGATGCCCACGTCTTTTCACAATTCCTGTGCTAGTCAGACGACGTCCCGGATAAAACACAGCGTCCAGTTTGGAAATGAACGGCACATTCCACTGTTACAGGAGTTTTTGTCATGGAAAGAGGAGCGGAGGCTTGACGCAATCACACGTGATTCAAATCCATATGGTTTTTGAAAAAAATAATAAGGTCGGATACTTTTCTAATAGACCTCGTATTAAGAGAATCAGACTGAGGCATTCTATGGGTATCTTTTTGTTGACCCTGTGTACACTCCAAATACGGTGTGTGATATCTCAGTGAGGGAGATATTTTATTCACAGCTGCAGCTGAATTGACAACACATCTGGTCATTGCTTATTTCAGTACGGCCACTGATTAAAGAATAAAACACTTCTGAAATCTTATTTGAGCATCCAAGCTAAGGTATATCGTTCCAAATCAAATTGACATTGCATTTCAAGCCAAATGTGGTGTGAATCAGATTTTCAAAAGTTAGATATTTATTTTATTTTATTTATTTATCTTTTAATTTGCTGTTCGGCCTCGCAAAAATGAATCTGAAAACAACCTGGATATGACAAAAACTTTTGGTCTGGCAACTCCCTTACACTATCACTGTCAGTGTCTCCAGTTTGACTCCATCATGTCAAATTTCAACAAGTCAGTATTAGTGCAAACAGGTAGGAATACCTTGTGTACAACCACTTTCTTTTATTCATGTTTCCTCAAACCTTAAGTGACCCAATAACCAATCTACTCTCACTGCGGATGCTCCACTTTCAGTAATTGCGGTCTTTGGGTTGATGATGGTGAATGAGACCATCGTCTGCATAGAAAAAGACGTAATCAAGACAAATATGTCTTGTCAGAACCTTTTTATTGGGCAGTAAATCATTTGTCAAGTGTGAATGGAGTCTGAGCTTTTCAATTTTCTTCTGTATTGTTCAAGCAAAAAGGAAAGTGTATGTCAACATGCATATCTTATTTAGCAAAGAAAAACATAAAACAACATTGTTACATGGCATGCTCAATCACGTAGTGTCGGAATAGAATATCAGAACCACCTTGAAATCAATTATATTGCAGACTTGGATGGACTGCAATTGTCCCTAATAAACAGACAAATCCAAGGATACTTACACACACATACAGACAGGCTGTGTTACAATACGTATATATACATAAAATAGCCAAGTTTCCTCTGTGTGCGTGTATGCATGTGTGTGCCTGTGTATGGCTTCAACCACGGAGAAACTGGGAGAGCTGACATTTGCTGTTTGGTATGCTTATGTACAATATTTTGGGTCAGGGATGAACACTGCAAAAATAACTCAGCCACATGGGGTGTGCAGCCAGTACATTCTGAGTGCCGGTCCCAAGCCCGGATAAATGAGGAGGGTTGCGTCAGGAAGGGCATCCGGCGTAAAACAAGCCAACCCAACTATGCAGACTCAGAATCGAATTCCCATACCGGATCGGTCGCGGCCCGGGTTAACATGCTGTTGCCCAACAGGGTACCAGTGGAAATTGGGCTACTGCTGGGCGAAGACGACGAAGAAGAGGAGGAAAACATTGCCACGAACAGCGGGAGAAGAGGAAAACTAGAAGGGTGGAAATGAGAGTGGGGACTTTGAATGTTGGTAGTATGACTGGTAAAGGGAGAGAGCTGGCTGATATGATGGAGAGGAGAAAGGTAGACATATTGTGTGTGCAAGAGACCAAGTGGAAGGGAAGTAAGAGCAGGAGCATCGGCGGTGGGTACAAGTTGTTGTACCATGGTGAGGACAGGAAGAGAAATGGTGTTGGGGTCATTTTAAAGGAAGAGTATGTTAAAAGTGTGTTGGAGGTTAAGCGAGTGTCTGACAGGGTGATGAGTGTGAAGTTGGAAATTGAAGGGGTGATGATGAATATCATCAGTGCATATGCCCCACAGGTAGGTTGTGAGATGAAGGAGAAAGAAGATTTCTGGAGTGTATTAGATGAGGTGGTGGAGAGTGTGCCCAAGCATGAAAGAGTGGTGATAGGAGCAGACTTCAATGGGCATGTTGGTGAAGGGAACAGAGGTGATGAGGAAGTAATGGGTAGATATGGTATCAAGGATAGGAATGGGGAAGGACAGATGGTAGTTGATTTTGCAAAAAGGATGGAAATGGCTGTGGTGAATACCTACTTTAAGAAAAGGGAGGAGCACAGGGTAACATATAAGAGTGAAGGAAGGTGCACACAGGTGGACTACATTCTTTATAGGAGATGCAAGCTAAAAGAAATCACAGACTGTAAGGTGGTAGCAGGAGAGAGTGTCACTAGACAGCATAGGATGGTTGTTTGTAGGATGACTTTATAGGTAAAGAAGAAGAAGAGAGTGAAAGCTCAACAAAGGATCAGATGGTGGAAGCTGAAGGAGGAAGACTGTTGTGTGAAATTTAGCAAGCAGGTGAGAGAAGCACTAGTTGGAGGGGAAGCAGTTTTGGACAACTGGAAAAGTATTGCAGATGTGGTGAGGGAGACAGCTAGGGCAGTACTGGGTATGACATCTGGACAGTGGAAGGAAGACAAGGAGACTTGGTGGTGGGATGAAGAGGTCCAGGAAAGCATAAGGAGAAAGAGGTTGGCGAAAAAGTTTTGGGATAGTCGGAGAGATGAAGAAAGTAGACAGGAGTACAAGGAGATGCGGCGTAAGGCGAGAAGAGAAGTGGCAAAAGCAAAGGAAAAGGCATATTGCGAGCTGTACAAGAAGTTGAATAGTAAGGAAGGAGAAAAGGACTTGTACCGATTGGCCAGACAAAGGGACAGAGCTGGAAAGGATGTGCAGCAGGTTAGGGTGGTAAAAGATGCACATGGTAATGTGCTGACAAGTGAGGAGTGTGTGCTGAGAAGGTGGAGGGAATATTTTGAAGAGTTGATGAATAAAGAAAATGAGCGAGAGAAAAGGCTGGATGATGTGGCGAGAGTAAATCAGGAAGTAAAAGAGATTAGCAAGGAAGAAGTGAGGGCTGCTATGAAGAGGATGAAGAGTGGAAAGGCAGTTGGTCCAGATGACATTCCAGTGGAGGCATGGAAATGTCTAGGAGAGATGGCAGTAGAGTTTCTAACCAGATTGTTTAATAAAATCTTGGAAAGTGAGAGGATGCCTGAGGAGTGGAGACGAAGTGTGCTGGTTCCTATTTTCAAGAACAAGGGTGATGTGCAGAGCTGCAGTAACTACAGAGGCATAAAGCTGATCAGCCACAGCATGAAGTTATGGGAAAGAGTAGTAGAAGCTAGGCTTAGAAAACAGGTGAAGATCTGTGAGCAGTAATATGGTTTCATGCCGAGAAAGAGCACCACAGATGCAATGTTTGCTCTGAGAATACTGTTGGAAAAGTACAGAGAAGGACAGAAACAGTTACATTGTGTTTTTGTGGACTTAGAAAAAGCTTATGATAGGGTGCCAAGGGAAGAGTTGTGGCATTGTATGAGGAAGTCTGGAGTGGCAGAGAAGTATGTTAGGGTAGTGCAGGACATGTACAAGAATAGTGTGACAGCGGTGAGATGCGCAGTCGGAATGACAGACTCATTCAAGGTGGAGGTGGGATTACACCAAGGATCAGCTCTGAGTCCTTTCTTGTTTGCAGTGGTGATGGGCAGGTTGACAGATGAGATCAGACAGGAGTCCCCATGGACTATGATGTTTGCAGATGACATTGTGATCTGTAGTGAGAGTAGAGAGCAAGTTGAGTCTAGTCTGGAGAAGTGGAGATATGCTTTGGAAAGAAGGGGAATGAAAGTCAGTAGAAGCAAGACTGAGTACATGTGTGTGAACGAGAGGAAGCCCAGTGGAATAGTGCAGTTACAAGGAGTAGAAGTGGTGAAAGTAGATGAGTTTAAATATTTGGGGTCAACTGTTCAAAGTAATGGAGAGTGTGGTAGAGAGGTGAAGAAGAGAGTGCAGGCAGGGTGGAGTGGGTGGAGAAAGGTGGCAGGAGTGATTTGTGACCGAAGAATATCAGCAAGAGTGAAGGGGAAAGTTTACAAAACAGTAGTGACACCAGCTATGTTGTATGGTTTAGAGACAGTGGCACTAACAAAAAGACAGGAGGCAGAGCTGGAGGTGGCAGAACTGAAGATGTTGAGATTCTCTTTGGGAGTGACAAGAATGGACAAGATTAGGAATGAACATATCAGAGGGACAGCTCAGGTGGGACGGTTTGGAGACAAAGTCAGAGAGGCGAGATTGAGATGGTTTTGACATGTGCAGAGGAGGGACCCAGGGTATATAGGGAGAAGGATGCTGAGGATGGAGCCACCAGGCAGGAGGAGAAGAGGGAGACCAAAGAGGCGGTTCATGGATATGCTGAGAGAGGACATGCAGGTGGTTGGTGTGACAGAGGAAGATACAGAGGACAGGGTGAGATGGAAACGATTGATCTGCTGTGACGACCCCTAACGGGAACAGCCGAAAGACAAAGAAGAAGAAGAAGAAGGATGAACGCTGCAAAAATGAAAAGTTGATAGGACTAATATTTTTGGAGAAAGTAATGATATTAGCTAACAACACTGAACAATGGCAATTAAGGGTTGTGGGGTTTTAAATGTTGTTACTGTGGTTCATGTTAGTTTAACAGTGTTAGTGTTATTGATTTATTCTCAATTGGTTAAGCCAGATTAGTTAAGTGTCATTTTACTGTTACCATGCGTGAGAACTGTAGCGTGTTTGGTGTCTTCCATCACTAACTCTGTTTGCGGGTGAAAAAATAAAAGCACCTCCTTGCAGCATAATACAGGGAAAAAAAAGCTCAGTGTGTGTGCGTGCATGCGTATACCTTCGACCACGGACACACTTGGGTTAGCTGACATTTGCAGTTTGGTATGCTTATGTATTTTGAATCAAGGTTGAACACTGCCAAAACTGAATGTTGGTAGGACTAATATTTTTGGAGAACCTACGGATATTAGCTAACAACACTGAGGGCCCCTTCACACATAACAGGATTGAAGTTGACTGGCGCATGAAGGAGGAATTGCATGCCACTCATGAAAAATTTGAGCCACCTCAAACACCTCATACAGTTGTCACCACAACCATTCGCACACACCAGCGGCTGAAAGCCAGCGAGTGCCCTGCAAGTGCCCATTCAACCCATCTCTCACTACGTTTCGGCCACATTCTAGGTATCCACACACAAACATCCAACACCGCTCTCTGGGCACATAGAAAAGGCGGGAAATTGGTCTAAGTGCAACACAAGTGCGGCGTTACCAAGAATACACATGGGTGTGACTATGCCGAACCCCCCCCCCCCCCCCCCCCCCACACACACAAATGGCTTGTGGAGTGTGTCATCGTTCCCCCCTCCAACACAAATGGCTTGTGGAATGTGTTGTTGTCCCCCCAACACACACACACACACACACACACACACACCATGAATCCAACATTGTCAGCTGTGGCTGGGGGTCCCGGAGACCGGTCGCTGTCCAGCGCTGTGTACTGCAACTCAGCTGGTGAACACGCAATGCACATTTGTGGGCGGGCACTCATGCCCTCATGACATGCTGATAATTACGTACAGACATGATCACATGAGGACAGGCCAGCGTCTGAACACGCAGCATGGTGTGAAATGAATGAGCCGGCCGGGCAGGCTGATCTCACGTCCACCACGTAAATTGTAGTTTACATGACAGACAGAAAGAGTGGAAATTAAATAAAACAAATAAGGGTAAAGGTGTGAACTCATTCATATGTGATCACTTTGCTCATATGCTTTGCTGCGGACATATAGCACCTGTCAAATGATCGCTGAATGTCAGCTGGACCTGACCATGCACGCAAGGTGTAAAATTAAAAACACAGACATCTGAAAGATGCAGGACAAAAAAATAATACATACATAAAATTACAATCACAGAACAATATACGCATGCATGAACACCAGCTCCTGTGTCATGAACACATCAGTCGGCATGGCGTGGCCAGCACGCAATGAGCCGCTCGTGACCACGCTACAAATGTGATATGTGTTTTAATTATCACAATGTGGGGAAATCCCACAGCTACACGTGCTTTGCGGTAGCGTCCAGTGTTGCCGTGCGTTGGCGCGGCAGTCAGCTGACAAGCAATATGTGTTTTAATTTATTTCCACGTGAGAACAGCATGCTGACGTCTGCGCTTTGTGGTGAAGTTATGTTAGGTCATATTCTACATGCCACTACAGGTGTACTCCAGCTGTGTCCTGTGAGCACAGACATCTGAACAGCTGCAGGTTGCAGGGACACGCCCAGCTTTGTCTGCAGACCTTGTCAGCTCACAGAAAAAAAGGCTCACTCTCTGTTCCTTTGGTTGATTTTCATTTTATGTATTTTTTTGTTCTGCCTCTGTCTGATGTCTGTGTTTTTAATTTAACACCTTGCGTACACGGTCAAGTCCAGCTGACAGTCCACGATCATCTGACAGGTGCCGTATGTCCACAGCAAAGCAATCACACATGAATGAGTTCACGCATTTACCCTTATTTGTTTCATTTAATTTCGACTCTTTCTGTCTGTCATATAAACAACAATTACGTGGTGGAAGTGAGATCGGCCTGCCCGGCCGGCACATTGATTTCACACCGTGCTGTGCATTCAAACGCTGGCTGGTCGTCATGTGATCGTGTCTGTATAGAATTATTATCAATCAATCAATCAATTTTTTTTTATATAGCGCCAAATCACAACAAACAGTTGCCCCAAGGCACTTTATATTGTAAGGCAAGGCCATACAATAATAATGTAAAACCCCAACGGTCAAAACGACCCCCTGTGAGCAAGCACTTGGCTACAGTGGGAAGGAAAAACTCCCTTTTAACAGGAAGAAACCTCCAGCAGAACCAGGCTCAGGGAGGGGCAGTCTTCTGCTGGGACTGGTTGGGGCTGAGGGAGAGAACCAGGAAAAAGACATGCTGTGGAGGGGAGCAGAGATCGATCACTATTGATTAAATGCAGAGTGGTGCATACAGAGCAAAAAGAGAAAGAAACAGTGCATCATGGGAACCCCCCAGCAGTCTACGTCTATAGCAGCATAACTAAGGGATGGTTCAGGGTCACCCGATCGAGCCCTAACTATAAGCTTTAGCAAAAAGGAAAGTTTTAAGCCTAATCTTAAAAGTAGAGAGGGTGTCTGTCTCCCTGATCTAAATTGGGAGCTGGTTCCACAGGAGAGGAGCCTGAAAGCTGAAGGCTCTGCCTCCCATTCTACTCTTACAAACCCTAGGAACTACAAGTAAGCCTGCAGTCTGAGAGCGAGTTGAGTCTAGTCTGGAGAAGTGGAGATATGCTTTGGAAAGAAGGGGAATGAAAGTCAGTAGAAGCAAGACTGAGTACATGTGTGTGAACGAGAGGAAGCCCAGTGGAATAGTGCAGTTACAAGGAGTAGAAGTGGTGAAAGTAGATGAGTTTAAATATTTGGGGTCAACTGTTCAAAGTAATGGAGAGTGTGGTAGAGAGGTGAAGAAGAGAGTGCAGGCAGGGTGGAGTGGGTGGAGAAAGGTGGCAGGAGTGATTTGTGACCGAAGAATATCAGCAAGAGTGAAGGGGAAAGTTTACAAAACAGTAGTGAGACCAGCTATGTTGTATGGTTTAGAGACAGTGGCACTAACAAAAAGACAGGAGGCAGAGCTGGAGGTGGCAGAACTGAAGATGTTGAGATTCTCTTTGGGAGTGACAAGAATGGACAAGATTAGGAATGAACATATCAGAGGGACAGCTCAGGTAGGACGGTTTGGAGACAAAGTCAGAGAGGCGAGACTGAGATGGTTTGGACATGTGCAGAGGAGGGACCCAGGGTATATAGGGAGAAGGATGCTGAGGATGGAGCCACCAGGCAGGAGGAGAAGAGGGAGACCAAAGAGGAGGTTCATGGATATGCTGAGAGAGGACATGCAGGTGGTTGGTGTGACAGAGGAAGATACAGAGGACAGGGTGAGATGGAAACGATTGATCTGCTGTGGCGACCCCTATATGGTACTACGAGGTCCCTAAGATAAGATGGGACCTGATTATTCAAAACCTTATAAGTAAGAAGAAGAATTTTAAATTCTATTCTAGAATTAACAGGAAGCCAATGAAGAGAGGCCAATATGGGTGAGATATGCTCTCTCCTTCTAGTCCCCGTCAGTACTCTAGCTGCAGCATTTTGAATTAACTGAAGGCTTTTTAGGGAACTTTTAGGACAACCTGATAATAATGAATTACAATAGTCCAGCCTAGAGGAAATAAATGCATGAATTAGTTTTTCAGCATCACTCTGAGACAAGACCTTTCTGATTTTAGAGATATTGCGTAAATGCAAAAAAGCAGTCCTACATATTTGTTTAATATGCGCTTTGAATGACATATCCTGATCAAAAATGACTCCAAGATTTCTCACAGTATTACTAGAGGCCAGGGCAATGCCATCCAGAGTAAGGATCTGGTTAGACACCATGTTTCTAAGATTTGTGGGGCCAAGTACAATAACTTCAGTTTTATCTGAGTTTAAAAGCAGGAAATTAGAGGTCATCCATGTCTTTATGTCTGTAAGACAATCCTGCAGTTTAGCTAATTGGTGTGTGTTCTCTGGCTTCATGGATAGATAAAGCTGGGTATCATCTGCGTAACAATGAAAATTTAAGCAATACCGTCTAATAATACTACCTAAGGGAAGCATGTATAAAGTGAATAAAATTGGTCCTAGCACAGAACCTTGTGGAACTCCATAATTAACCCTAGTCTGTGAAGAAGATTCCCCATGTACATGAACAAATTGTAATCTATTAGACAAATATGATTCAAACCACCGCAGCGCAGTGCCTTTAATACCTATGGCATGCTCTAATCTCTGTAATAAAATTTTATGGTCAACAGTATCAAAAGCAGCACTGAGGTCTAACAGAACAAGCACAGAGATGAGTCCACTGTCCGAGGCCATAAGAAGATCATTTGTAACCTTCACTAATGCTGTTTCTGTACTATGATGAATTCTAAAACCTGACTGAAACTCTTCAAATAGACCATTCCTCTGCAGATGATCAGTTAGCTGTTTTACAACTACCCTTTCAAGAATCTTTGAGAGAAAAGGAAGGTTGGAGATTGGCCTATAATTAGCTAAGATAGCTGGGTCAAGTGATGGCTTTTTAAGTAATGGTTTAATTACTGCCACCTTAAAAGCCTGTGGTACATAGCCAACTAACAAAGATAGATTGATCATATTTAAGATCGAAGCATTAAATAATGGTAGGGCTTCCTTGAGCAGCCTGGTAGGAATGGGGTCTAATAAACATGTTGATGGTTTGGATGAAGTAACTAATGAAAATAACTCAGACAGAACAATCGGACAGAATGAGTCTAACCAAATACCGGCATCGCATGTCATGGGGGCATGAGCGCCCACCCACGCATGTGTATTGCGTGTTCACCAGCTGAGTTGCAGGCTTTTCTAAGTGCCCAGGGAGTGGTGTTGGATGTTCATGTGTGGCACCTGGAATTTGGCCGACACCTACTGAGAGAGGGGTCAAATGGGTACTTGCAGGGCACTCGCTGTCTTCCGGCCACTGTTGTGCACGAATGGCGTCAGCTGTACGAGGCATTTGAGGCGGCTCCCATGTTTCACAAGTGGCATGCAATTCCTCCTTCATGCACCAGTCAGCTTCAGTTGTGTTATGTGTGAAGGGGCCCTTACTTGGCTCCAGTAACAGGTTAGTTTACAATCACAGCTGATGGTCACCTGGATGACACAATGTGTTGTTTTGGCCTCTAACTCTGGCACATACAGTGTTTTAGCAGTGTCCATGCAGTGAGCCATGAGCCTCGTAGCTAGTAGAACTGAAAAACAAATCTCGATGATCAAACATTACTTAGATAACTACGCTGCATTCACTGACCCAACCTAAGCTTACAAAAATTAAAACAAAGTAGAAGAGTATGCTCATAGGCTTATTAACAGCTTAACTGTCTTATTTTATATATATATATATATATATATATATATATATATATGTGTGTGTGTGTGTGTGTGTGTGTGTGTGTGTGTGTGTGTGTGTGTGTGTGTGTTTATATGCAGAAAAAGCATCCCATCCCTTGATATCCAAATCAAATTGAATTTTACTACAGAATGATGAATACACAGCATCCCTCAGCTTCCTCAGGCTCTGAGAAGTTGAGCAATTAACAACATTACATGTGTTGCAGTTTATTTATGACTAACGAGCAGTTTACAAATCATGATTTCCTCCATGACTGAGTATAATATTGAGCCTCAGTGGAAATTCAACTGAGTTATAACAACCTGACAGCTGTATTTCATAACGACGTGGCCACGCACAGCACAATAACACTGATTTAAATCCCTGTCGGAACCAGCCAATACACTCTGTGTGGCTCTGTATCGCTTTATCACACTCTGTACTTATCTCCCACAACAAAGCAAGTTGCCGAATAAGCACAATAGGAGTTAAGTGGTAATAAAGTTAAAGAGATGTTGATTTGCTGCCTTTCTGGCAGTTTGTGGCAAGGGACATAATAATGAATGAAAACCGTACAAATAAGAAGGCTGAGGGAGGGGGAAAGATAGAGGGGGAATAAATAAAATGAAGAAAGTGAGAAAAAATATTTAGGAAAAAGAAAAAGGAGAAAGACAGACAAAGAAGGGATGAGGCAAGCAGTGAATGCAAACGAGGGGAGTATCACGGAAATGACTGCTGCTATTACAATTATCATTAGCATGTGTTGTTGGCAATAAGTCTTCTCATTATGGCAGATCCTATCAATGTGTTAATTGTGGAGGACTGCGTATTTTTGCGTGCCAGGGAAAGGGAGGGTCTGTATTTTGGGGAAGGTGGGGGAGAGTACACTCCATGAATACTAATGGTGAGCCGGTTACACACCCAGTTTTTGTAGCTATGACTCATCATTCAGGCATCTGGAAAGTGAGATTTGTAAGCCGTCCTGCACAAGCAGACATAATATGAAGGATATTTTGAGCTTTTAAGATGCAAGATTGGAGTCCTTTCAGCCTAATACATCTTAGATTTTGTGGCCTCACGTTTATACATCAGCACGTCTGTGTTAAGTCGTGAGCGTCCCACAGCACATTAGCTGAACTGGAATGATGGTAAACAGAATTATTGATGCTGAATATTGCTCGTTTTCTTCTAGAGCGGCACACGGGGCAAATTGTTCTGTTAGTTAACACAAGTAGGGTATTCTGTTTTAATTGCAGTTGAGGAGTGGCAGCTAACAGCGCGCTAACAGTGTTAACACTGATGCCTTGGGATGAAACTGAACTGGATCCCACTGAAACATCTGCGATATTACCCACTTATTTTGAGGAGCCCCATCTTTGGAATGGACGTATTAAATCAGCACATCATCTATGACTTTCACAGACCAGCTTAAGTAACTGAACTCAATAACCTGACGTCAGCTACAAGGTCTGATTGACAGCCAGTCTGTCTGCTGCTTCTGTGTCCAACATGTCTTTTTATGCAGTTGTTTTGTTTTTCCTAGAGTAGTCTGTGTCTCAGATGGGTAAATGCAACATTTTTCCCCTTTTTAGTTGCCACTGGTCACCACACCAAAGCCAGTCCAGATATGCATTTGGATTTCACACATTTTACACCAGCTACCCTTCCTGATGCAACTCCAGCTCAAGATGGAAAAAACATGCTTGCAGCTCCTGGTGTTCTCAAGTGATCTACCAGCCAAGTATTAGTCAGAATGTACTCTGCTTCACTTCTCAGACCTGGTGGGATCAGGTGCACTCAGAGCAGATGGGCTGCTTTTTGTGTCTACATGTGGCTTCTTTAATTTATTTTTTCATGATAATAACAACCACAAAAAATTGTCCAATAGTGCATGACCCACTCCAGCCCCCCATTAGCAGGTTTGTGAACATGTACCATTATGATTATGGTGTCAAATTACTCAGGTCAGGTGTGGGAGGATGTGCCAACACACCGCAGAATCACCTTGGGTCCTAGATGGCAACCACCTAGGTGTACAACTGGTCCATTTCCACCTCTTGAAAGCGATCTGCCACAGCCCGGTGAAACATCTTAAAACATGGGTGTCCCCTTGGTCATCGCAGCCACAGGGACCCTTCGCACTGAGGCATGTAGCTGGATTGCACACAGAAAAACACATCACATGGCCAAGATGTTACAACTAATATTTCCTCACCATGCAAATGAGGGGTGAGTGAGACGTTTTGAGCCTCACCCAGAAAAAGTAGGGTGTGGTTCTCCATCTTTTGTTTTCTGAGAAACCAACATTTGCACCAAATGAGTCAAAGCTTCACAGATTCTTGAGAAATGTGTATCCAGAATGAGCAACCTGCTCTCACGGCAATTCGTGATTCAGCAGCACGAAATATACATTAATCTATTGGTTCGTGATAATGTGACGAAAAGGGCCTCATTTTCGTCACAGCAGCACAAATTCATTCTAATTCATTCCGTGATGGCTGCATGAATGTAATAGTGAAGGGGGGGGGGGGGGGGGGGGGGGTCGAAGGTGGTTAAGGTTAGGGTGAGGGGAAAGAGTAAGATTAGGTTATGGTTAAGGTTAGGGTCATGGGTAGGAGTAGGGTTAGTAATAGTGAGTTAAAAAAAAAACCCCTGTGACGAATATTTGACTCATTTTGTCATGGGAGCACAAAAAAAAATGTGAGACTGGGCTGGAATGAGACAATGGTGTAGCATCCAGTTTGTTTTTTGCTTTTTTGTGTTTTTGTGTTTTGTTTTTTTTTGTCTTTACACAGTTCAGTCAGCCATTGTCAGCCATTGTTTTTGATGATACTAAGCTTCTAAAAAGACATCTGCTGACTTGGTTATTCTGATGTTGATGGCACTAAAGGACCATACTACCATCACTTCTTGTTGGCAAAATACTTTTGGTGAAACCTGATTTGAAACAACAGAAGCTGGAAGTAATAAAATCTCTCCTGAGATGAGCATGTCATACAGAAGTAGATTTTGAACATTGAAGAAACATTCACAAAGGAGAATTAGCAAAGCAGAGCAGCACCTTTCCATTTAAAGAAATAGAACACATCACATCAGTGTGATTATGGGGCATTTTTGACTGAAAACTTTAGTATGTTTTAAAGAAACTTCTTAACCTCTATTACATTACTGAAAGCTGTGTAATAGAAGATTAATTACACTGGTTAACACGCTTTTTCTTGAATGGAGTTTTTCAAGGGATTTGGGGTAATGTGGGGGTAAATGGACAGCATTTATATAGCACATTTCTATCTGCATCAGACGCTCAAAGCACTATACAATGCCTCACATTAACCCCGATGTTAGGGTGCTGCCATACAAGATGCTCACTACACACCGGAAGCAATAGGGAATTAAAGACCTTGCCCAAGGGCCCTTTGTGATTTTCCAGTCAGGCTGGGATTTGAACTGAGGATCTTATGCTCTCAAGCCCAACGCCTTAACCACTAGACCATCACCTCCCCCAGTGCTTAATTTGAATCTGGTGTTAGTTTTTGCCAATCATATCACATTTTTGAGATATGAAAACATATTTCTCGTATCAAACATTGAAGCAAAACCTGCAGTCTCGCACGCCTCTTTGGCACCATAAACAATATTATGGCTCTTGTTCACAATTCGCGAACCTGGTTTAAAAACTATGCTTTTGAAGCTGCTTTTGTACATGATTAGTGGCATCATACTCATGAGTGAATGAGCAAATTTTGCGTAATCCATCAATACAGAACATGCAGATTGCAAAAATATGTGATGTGATATAGGAAATCTGAGCTCAGATTTGGATTCAGCACCCCAAAATTACCCTAAATGAGTTCTCAAAGTCCATGCAAGAAATTTTTGTTGCTGTTGTTTTTCTTGACCAGTGTTATTTTTGGCTTCTAGTTTGCTCACAGTCATCACAGCAGATCTGGTATGAATGTGTGTGGTGCTTTGGCACACATTGTAAGGATAATGGGGTACAAGTTGGCTTTGAATACCACACCTTCTTGCTGGGAGGTCAGAATATTTGCTGCTTAAAATAACTGCTGAAATTAACATGTTATGTTGCTTTCTGTTATAAATTAAAGTTTGGTCTCACACCATTTTACCCATTTTGCTTTTTTGTAAAAAAAAAAAAAAAAAAAGACCCTATCCCCTTTTCTTCCAGCTTTGTGTTCATACCTGCAGCCTGTCTTACTTATCATTCTCCAGCAGGCTTTAGCACTTTGCTGAACCTGATTGAAAGTTTCATACACTATGCACACCTGCACATTTGTAGAGAACTTCTTTTGCTACCCTCAAGGGCACTGTGCAAGGTTGTTTATAATCTCACTTATTTCAGCATTCCTGTTTAAGGGCTGAAGGTTCGGAAGGTATTTTGCACAGGACTAAATTCACAGAGGGAGTAACAGAGTGTACCTTAAACGCTGAATCTTCCAGCATGAGGTGCAAAATATGCTGAGGCAACTCTCACGGAGGGAGCTGCACATGTTACATCTTGATGAGCCGAAAGTCTCTGGCCTCTGGCTTTCGCTAAAAGATGTTGATGTTCATTTATATTAATTGGACAAATGTAGAGCAAAGGCTTCGTTTTACCGTCCTGTTCTTGCTTTGCTTTAACATCACGGCAATAATGATGGAAAAGTGGACCATACAAAATTTTCTGTTAAATATTAATGAGTTCTTCTTAGGGTGCTGTGACAGACTGGCATCTTGTCCAAGGTGTACCCCTATGACTGCTGGGATAGGCAGCCGCCGTGACCCTTAATTGGAGTAAGCGGTTGAAGATGAGTGAGTGAGTGAGTAAGTGAGCAAGTGAGCGAGTGAGTTCTTCTTCGCTCAGGTCTGAAAATGGTGCATGAACCAAATATGCAAACCTAAAGACCCTATATTACACACAGCCCAAAGCAGCACAGTTAAAGTTGTTATTTCCATGCCCAGCACCCACATTATTTAAATAGAAAATGTACATGCACTCATCTGTGCCCTCATGGAGGTGTTGGTCAGGCACAACAGTGGTGCATTGCTACCGTGAGGTAGCAAAAACAAGTGCCTCAAGGACAACCAAAAGTCTGACCAAACACAACTTTTCTGCTGTTTTTAAGGTGCAATTTCAGATACAGAGAGCAACATTACTTGCAAATATAAAACTTAAAAAACTGAAAAGACAATTGTTTCATTTCAAAAGTACCAACAACCCATACACTAAAGTGTGTGCTACTTTGCTCTGGATGTGCAAATGAGGTCTTTCAATCTTCATTTTATAAGAATAAAAATATATATATATATATATATATATATATATATATATATATATATATATATATATATACCACCTTGTACACACAGAGAACATTTGACCTGAATATGGCACTTTTTTTTTTTTAAATCAGGTCACGTTTGACAGTCTAAGTCCTATACCAAACAAATAGAAATGGGCTGAGAATGACACATTAGTGCCTTATGCTAATAAAGGTGTGTGATTTCTTTTTATATACTTTTCACTCACTCACTCTCTCTCACTCATCTTCAACCGCTTATCCGGGACAGGTGTCGCCGACCAAACAGTGCCCTCAAGAAACCAAACTGGCCTGACTTCACTGTGCCTTCACTGTGCATGCTTCAGAGACTGACTCTGAGTCTGACTCTCTACACTCAAAGTGATCAAAGGGAATAATGTGATAATTAACCATCAGATGACAAATTAAAACCTTTTAAATCATTCTAAAGTCAGTTGTAAACAGAAATGAGGCCCTTTTAAGCAGGAATGAGGCGATAATCTGTGTATTGCTACCAGCAAACTCAGACGTGCTGCTGTGATGCTCTCATCGGTCCCCTGTCTTTTATTAGGAAATAATGCTGAATTTATGTGGAAATGATTGTTGCACAAAAGCTTCAGGTATCACCTGTAGCTGAGCTAGATGATGACTGGAGTGCAGTTTGAAGCAGAAACAAAGTGACAATCTGTGAATCACTGCTGACGCTCAGAAATGACGCATGCACAGTGAAGGCAGGGCAGACCAGTTTTTAGGAGGGACCGTTCAGTCGGCGACACCAGGACCAGAAACATACTGCCGAGCACCTGAACACAGCTCTCGCTTTGTGAGTACACAGATTGGCTTGGAACCCGCATTGTTCCTCTTCAATCCAAGGTTCGACTATCGGCCGAACCCTCCTTTCCAGCACCCTGGAGTAGACTTTACCAGGGAGGCTGAATAGTGTGATGCCCCTGTAACTGGCACACACTCTCTGGTCCCCCTTTTTAAATATGGGGATCATCACCCCTTTTTGCCAATCCATAGGCACTGTCCCACACCTCAGCACATTGTTGAAGAGTTGTCTCATCCAAGACCGTCCATCCACACCCAGAGCCTTCAGCATTTCTGGACAGATCTCATCAGCCCCAGGGGCTTTACCACTATGAAGCTGTTTGACTACCTCAATGACTTCCACTAGGGAAATAGATGATGATCCCTCATCAACTTCCAGCTCTGCTTCTACTATAGAGGGCTCTCCAGTCTGATGTAAGAGTTCCTCAAAATGTTTCTTCTAGTTCCCGATTACCTCTGCAGTTGAGGTCAGCATCTTTACTGTAGACAGCTTGGATGGTTCCCCGTTTTCCTCTCCTGAGGTGTCTCACGCTCCACCAGAAGCAACATTGTGACACTTGAAAGTCCTTTTCCATGGTTACTCCAAACTTCTCCCACACCCGCTGCTTTGCCTCCATCACAGCAGAGGCTGCCACCTGTCGGGCCTGTTGATACCTTGCAACTGCCTCAGGAGTCCTCCGAGATAACATATCCACGGAAGGACTCCTTCTTCAGTCTGATGGCTTCCCTGACCACTGGTGTCCACCACAATGTTCAAGGGATAGGCACCTAAGGCCTTCAGGCCACAGCTCACTGCTGTGGCTTCAGCAATGGAAGCTTTGAACATTGCCCATTCCAGTTCAATGCTCCCAACCTAAACAGGGATGCTAGAAAAGCTCTGGCGGAGGTGTGAGTTGAAGAGCTGTTGGACAGTGGCCTCCTCCAAATGTTCCCAGTTCACCCACACTATCCATTTGGGCTTACCAGGTCTGTCCAAAGACCTCCCCCACCCTCTGATCCAACTCGCCACCAGATGGTGATCAGTTGACAGCAATGCCCCTTTCTTCATCCAAGTGTCCAGAACATGCGGCCTCAGATCAGATGATACAATCACAAAATCGATCATTGACCTTTGGCCTAGGGTGCTCTGGTACCACGCATCCTTATGTTCGAACATGGTGTTGTTATGGACAGTCCATGAGTTGGACAGAAGTCCAATAACAAACAACCATTTTGGTTTAGATCAGGGATGCTGTTCCTCCCAATCACACTTCTCCACGTGTCTCTGTCGTTGCCCACATGTGTGTTGAAGTCCCCCAGCAGAACAATGGAGTTCCCCCACTGGAACCTCATACAGGACTCCATTTAGGGACTCCAACTATCATTCGATGCATACGCACAAACAACAGTCAACGCCCCCCCACCACCACCCAAAGGTGCAGCGAGGCCAACATCTCATCTACTGGGGTAAACTCCAAAGTAGCAGCACTCAGCTGTGGACTCATGAGTATCCCCACACCCGCCAGGCACCTTGCACCCTGGGTAACTACCGAGAAGAATAAGGTCCAACTATCAAGGAGAGTGTTTCCAGAGCCAAAGCTGTGTGTGGAGGCGAGGCCCAGCAGATCTAATTGGTAGCACTCCACCTCCTGCACAAGCTCCAGCTACTTCCTCCACAGCAAGGTGACGTTCCATGCCCCCAGAGTTAGCCTCTGCCACCTGGGTTTGGTCCATCAAGGTCCTTGACTTTCACTGCTATCCATGGGACAGTGCATCCCTGCAGTTCCCCATGTGGGTGGTGAGCCCACAGGGTGGAGACAGAAAGTCCACATTGCTGCTTTGGGCTGTGCCTGGCCAAGCCCCATGGCAAGCCCAGCCAACAGGAGCGCGCCCTCCATCCAGGCCTGGCACCAGACGGGGGCCCTGGGCTTCCTCTTGGCTGGGTCACATTTCCTCTTCCTCATTTATTCATGGGGTCATTGTGAAACATTCTTAGTCTGGCACCTTTCCTGAGACCAAATAGCCATGGGAGACCCTACCAGTAGCACAAAGGCTCCAGACAACACAGCTCTCAGATTCATAGCGGCACACAAACCTCTCCACCACAATAAGGTGATGGTTCCCAGAGAGGTTCCGTTTATTTTTCAATTTATTGCAAGTTTTTATTGTCAGCTGGGCTGTGTTCTCTTTTTATAACGTACAATTACCTAGAGTCATAAGGTTCTTCAGGAACATTTGATGATGATTTAATAGATAATTTTAGTTATGATTGTTAGAAATCTTTAAAAAAGAAATACTGTCAGGATGTAACAAGTACTACAGGACCTGTACCACCTCATCCACTCATTAAGAACAGACCATTATGGTTGGGACAATTAATGCAAATCATTAAATAGTCAGGTACCATTAGTCACCCACCAGCCAACAACTTATTTTAGGGCCCCTTCACACAAAGTACGAATCAATACAAATCAGGGCGAATCACGGCGGAACAGCTCATATGAGCGAACCATGAAAACATCAAGCCGACAAGCAGACAAGAATGATCCCGCTGCAATGGTTTTGTGCATGCAACAGTGTCGTGCATGAAACTGTTTCAGCGGGAACACAAGGAGAGCAGCTGGAGATGTGTAACCACATCGCGCAGTTGCTGTGAAAAAAAAACACATGCCACCCACGGGATTCAAACCTGCAATTTACAAAAGCTCTGATTGCCAGCCAGAAATGTTACCACTATGCTACAATCGCTGTCCTATAAAAGGTGTTGAAAAATGCCTGAAATCAACAAGTACACACCATAAAAAAATCTGTATTTTATTGAATCCCTCTTATCAAATCAAATCAAATCAAATCAATTTTATTTATATAGCGCCAAATCACAACAAACAGTTGCCCCAAGGCGCTTCATATTGCAAGGCAAAGCCATACAATAATTACGGAAAAACCCCAACGGTCAAAACGACCCCCTGTGAGCAAGCACTTGGTGACAGTGGGAAGGAAAAACTCCCTTTTAACAGGAAGAAATCTCCAGCAGAACCAGGCTCAGGGAGGGGCAGTCTTCTGCTGGGACTGGTTGGGGCTGAGGGAGAGAATCAGGAAAAAGACATGCTGTGGAGGGAAGCAAAGATCAATCACTAATGATTAAATGCAGAGTGGTGCATACAGAGCAAAAAGAGAAAGAAACATAGTGCATCATGGGAACCCCCCAGCAGTCTAAGTCTATAGCAGCATAACTAAGGGATGGTTCAGGGTCACCTGATCCAGCCCTAACTATAAGCTTTAGCAAAAAGGAAAGTTTTAAGCCTAATCTTAAAAGTAGAGTGGGTGTCTGTCTCCCTGATCTGAATTGGGAGCTGGTTCCAGAGGAGAGGAACCTGAAAGCTGAAGGCTCTGCCTCCCATTCTACTCTTACAAAACCCTAGGAACTACAAGTAAGCCTGCAGTTTGAGAGCGAAGCGCTCTATTGGGGTGATATATATCCCTGTCAGTACTCTAGCTGCAGCATTTTGAATTAACTGAAGGCTTTTCAGGAAACTTTTAGGACAACCTGATAATAATGAATTACAATAGTCCAGCCTAGAGGAAATAAATGCATGAATTAGTTTTTCAGCATCACTCTGAGACAAGACCTTTCTGATTTTAGAGATATTGCGTAAATGCAAAAAAGCAGTCCTACATATTTGTTTAATATGCGCTTTGAATGACATATCCTGATCAAAAATGACTCCAAGATTTCTCACAGTATTACTAGAGGCCAGGGCAATGTTGTTTGTTTAATATGCGCATTGAATGACTGATGATGATTGAATTACTAGAGGTCAGGGTAATGCCATCCAGAGTAAGGATCTGGTTAGACACCATGTTTCTAAGATTTGTGGGGCCAAGTACAATAACTTCAGTTTTATCTGAGTTTAAAAGCAGGAAATTAGAGGTCATCCATGTCTTTATGTCTGTAAGACAATCCTGCAGTTTAGCTAATTGGTGTGTGTCCTTTGGCTTCATGGATAGATAAAGCTGGGTATCATCTGCGTGACAATGAAAATTTAAGCAATGCTGTCTAATAATACTGCCTAAGGGAAGCATGTATAAAGTGAATAAAATTGGTCCTTGCACAGAACCTTGTGGAACTCCATAATTAACCTTAGTCTGTGAAGAAGATTCCCCATTTACATGAACAAATTGTAATCTATTAGATAAATATGATTCAAACCACTGCAGCGCAGTGCCTTTAATACCTATAGCATGCTCTAATCTCTGTAATAAAATTTTATGGTCAACAGTATCAAAAGCAGCACTGAGGTCTAACAGAACAAGTACAGAGATGAGTCCACTGTCTGAGGCCATAAGAAGATCATTTGTAACCTTCACTAATGCTGTTTCTGTACTATGATGAATTCTAAACCCTGACTGAAACTCTTCAAATAGACCATTCCTCTGCAGATGATCAGTTAGCTGTTTTACAACTACCCTTTCAAGAATTTTTGAGAGAAAAGGAAGGGTGGAGATTGGCCTATAATTAGCTAAGATAGCTGGGTCAAGTGATGGCTTTTTAAGTAATGGTTTCATTACTGCCACCTTAAAAGCCTGTGGTACATAGCCAACTAATAAAGATAGATTGATCATATTTAAGATCGAAGCATTAATTAATGGTAGGGCTTCCTTGAGCAGCCTGGTAGGAATGGGGTCTAATAGACATGTTGATGGTTTGGAGGAAGTAACTAATGAAAATAAATCAGACAGAACAATCGGAGAGAAACAGTCTAACCAAATACTGGCATCACTGAAAGCAGCCAAAGAGAACGATATGTCTTTGGGATGGTTATGAGTAATTTTTTCTCTAATAGTTAAAATTTTATTAGCAAAGACAGTCATGAAGTCATTACTAGTTAAAGTTAAAGGAATACTCGGCTCAATAGAGCTCTGACTCTTTGTCAGCCTGGCTACAGTGCTGAAAAGAAACCTGGGGTTGTTCTTATTTTCTTCAATTAGTGATGAGTAGTAAGATGTCCTAGCTTTACGGAGGGCTTTTTTATAGACCAACAGACTCTTTTTCCAGGCTAAGTGAAGATCTTCTAAATTAGTGAGATGCCATTTCCTCTCCAACTTACGGGTTATCTGCTTTAAGTTTAAGTTTAATTTTGTGAGTTATACCACGGAGTCAGGCACTTCTGATTTAAGGTTCTCTTTTTCAGAGACGCTACAGCATCCAAAGTTGTCCTCAAAGAGGATATAAAACGATTGATGAGATAATCTATCTCACTCACAGGGTTTAGGTAGCTACTCTGCCCTGTGTTGGTATATGGCATTGGAGAACATAAAGAAGGAATCATATCCTTAAACCTAGTTACAGCGCTTTCTGAAAGACTTCTACTGTAATGAAACTTATTCCCCACTGCTGGGTAGTCCATCAGAGTAAATGTAAATGTTATTAAGAAATGATCAGACAGAAGGGAGTTTTCAGGGAATCCTGTTAAGTCTTCAATTTCCATACCATAAGTCAGAACAAGATCTAAGGTATGATTAAAGTGGTGGGTGGACTCATTTACATTTTGAGCAAAGCCAATCAAGTCTAACAATAGATTAAATGCAGTGTTGAGGCTGTCATTCTCAGCATCTGTGTGGATGTTAAAATCGCCCACTATAATTATCTTATCTGAGCTAAGCACTAAGTCAGACAAAAGGTCCGAAAATTCACAGAGAAACTCACAGTAACGACCAGGTGGACGATAGATAACAACAAATAAAACTGGTTTTTGGGACTTCCAATTTGGATGGACAAGACTAAGAGTCAAGCTTTCAAATTCATTAAAGCTCTGTCTGGGTTTTTGATTAATTAATAAGCTGGAGTGGAAGATTGCTGCTAATCCTCCGCCTCGGCCCGTGGTACGAGCGTTCTGGCAGTTAGTGTGACTTGGGGGTGTTGACTCATTTAAAATAACATATTCATCCTGCTGTAACCAGGTTTCTGTAAGGCAGAATAAATCAATATGTTGATCTATTATTATATCATTTACTAACAGGGACTTAGAAGATAGAGATCTAATGTTTAATAGACCACATTTAACTGTTTTAGTCTGTGGTGGAGTTGAAGGTCCTATATTATTTTTTCTTTTTGAATTTTTATGCTTAAATAGATTTTTGCTGGTTATTGGTGGTCTGGGAGCAGGCACCGTCTCTACGGGGATGGGGTAATGAGGGGATGGCAGGGGGAGAGAAGCTGCAGAGAGGTGTGTAAGACTACAACTCTGCTTCCTGGTCCCAACCCTGGATAGTCACGGTTTGGAGGATTTAAGAAAATTGGCCAGATTTCTAGAAATGAGAGCTGCTCCATCCAAAGTGGGATGGATGCCGTCTCTCCTAACAAGACCAGGTTTTCCCCAGAAGCTTTGCCAATTATCTATGAAGCCCACCTCATTTTTTGGACACCACTCAGACAGCCAGCAATTCAGGGAGAACATGCGGCTAAACATGTCACTCCCAGTCCGATTGGGGAGGGGCCCAGAGAAAACTACAGAGTCCGACATTGTTTTTGCAAAGTTACACACCGATTCAATGTTAATTTTAGTGACCGGGTGTCATTACTGCCGACGTGAATTACAATCTTACCAAATTTACGCTTAGCCTTAGCCAGCAGTTTCAAATTTCCTTCAATGTCGCCTGCTCTGGCCCCCGGAAGACAATTGACTATGGTTGCTGGTGTCGCTAACTTCACATTTCTCAAAACAGAGTCGCCAATAACCAGAGTTTGTTCCTTGGCGGGTGTGTCGCCGAGTGGAGAAAAACGGTTAGAAATGTGAACGGGTTGGTGGTATACACGGGGCTTCTGTTTAGAACTACGCTTCCTCCTCACAGTCACCCAGTCGGCCTGCTTTCCCGGCTGCTCGGGATCTGCCGGAGGGGAACTAATGGCGGCTAAGCTATCTTGATCCGCACCGACTACAGGGGCCTGGCTAGCTGTAGGATTTTCCAAGGTGCGGAGCCGAGTCTCCAATTCGCCCAGCCAGGCCTCCAAAGCTACGAATAAGCTACACTTATTACAAGTACCATTACTGCTAAAGGAGGCCAAGGAATAACTAAACATTTCACACCCAGAGCAGAAACGTGCGGGAGAGACAGGAGAAGCCGCCATGCTAAACCGGCTAAGAGCTAGTAGCTGCGCTAAGCTATCGGATTCCTAAAAACACACAAAGTGAATAATGTGTAAATAATTTAGAGGTGATTCAGCAGAGGGAGTGCTTTAGTTAAGGCACGTGAAGATTACACCGTTATCTAGTTAACTTGATCAATCTAACTGCGCAGATTAAACAGCTAACAGATACAGCAAAACACCGCTGCGCTCCAGAACAGGAAGTGATACAATACCGCAGTGAGAGCCAACCACCAGTAGAGGCAGTCAAGCGGACAATACAAATATGGGCGCTCTTATCAGGTCCCCATCTACTGGTCCAGTGTGTCCAGCCGGCCCTGCGCGTGTGTCCATCTCGATATGTATGTCTTGTGGATGGCACGCTGCAGGACAGACACAGCATCATGTGGAACAAAGCTCTCGTGGGTGATGTGACATTCAAATCAACCGCTGCATGTTATGATCTGACGGCCCGTATCACCTGGGGCAGCCTGTGAATGTGCGCGCCTTGCGCTTGCTCGCTCGCTGCAGCCCCTCACAACAGCGATATATGTTTTTATGTATGTCCACGTGCATACAGCAAGCAGACACATGCACTTCACAGGGGACACTTGTAAGTTCATATCCGTCCTAACACGGTACGTGTTCTCCAGCTGGGATATCCAGAACCAGAGATCTGCGGCTGTCAGCGGCCACACCCCCTGTCCGTTCAGCACACACAACGTGTCACTCTGTGTCTGTGTTATATGAGCTGTCAGTGAGTCTCTGGTCAGCAGCTGACAGGCACCTTGCTGTGCTGTGTGCGCTCAGGCATGCCTGTCTGGCCCCCATGTGAGCTACTCAAAAATCCTGGCTGCGGACATGCGTGCCTCTGCGGATGATCACGGGCGTGTTCGGATGACGGCCGACTCATACAGGCATGTTACAAGGATACTACGGATGTTTGGTGAATATGGGCCAATTTTGTGCGCAATCCATACGCAAATCCTCCTAAACACCAGTGGGACAGGGCCCTAAGATCCTTTACACAATGATGTCAGTTTTTAATGCAGTGCCGCCTGAGGGATCGAAGGTCATGGGCACTCAGTGTTGGTTTTCGGCCTTGCCGCTTACGTGTAGAAAGTTCTCCAGATTCTCTGAATCTTCTGATTGTATTATGGACTGTAGATGATGGAATCCCTAAATTCCTTGCAATTGAATGTTGAGAAACATTGTTCTTAAACTGTTGGACTATTTTTTCACACAGCTGTTCACAAAGTGGTGATCCTCGCCCCATCTTTGCTTGTGAATGGCTGAGCCTTGTGGGGATGCTCCCTTTATACCCAATCATGACACTCACCTGTTTCCAATTAACCTGTTCACCTGTGGAATGTTCCAAACAGGTGTTCTTTGAACATTCATCAACTTCCCCAGTCTTTTGTTGCCCATGTCCCAGCTTTTTTGAAATGTGTTCGAAGCATCCATTTCAAAATGAGCAAATATTTGCACAAAAACAAAAAAGTATATCAGTTTTAACATGAAATATCTTGTAGTTGTGGTGTATTCAATTGAACATAGGTTGAAGAGGATTTGCAAATCACTGTATTCTGTTTTTATTTACATTTCTCACTTCATTGGAATTGGAGTTGTACAAGGCGCTGGAGGCAGCTCCGATTTTTCATGATTGGCATGCAATTCCTCCTCTGTGCGCGAGTCGACTTAAATCGTGTTATGTGTGAAGGGGCCCTTAACAATAAAATATGTTGATCAAATCTAAGTAGTGAAACACCAAATTGGCTGTATCTTGTTTTTTAAGGACTGCAGAACTCCAAGGTTAAACATGGCACCAACAGAGCACACTGCATGGAAACAATATTTTTGGTTAATTATTTGTATGGATTATTTATAGCATGAATAAACACAAAAAATGAATTCTTTTGATACTTCAAGAAACACTAAAGACCCTAAAACATCTACAGAAAACCTTGTTTTATTCGTGGTCTGAGAGGTTTTGACATCGACTGGCTGCAGGTGACGTCACTGGTTGGTGGGAAGATGAGCCTCATTCTGAGATTCCCTGCCAGAGGCACCAACAAAGAGGTTATATATGACTACTAGAGTCCGTACTCGACACAGCGACATGACAAGTCCTAACCATACAAAATATTGACGAAATTCCCGGATGTTAATGTATTTTCAGTGGGGATTCGCGACTGAACGCACTGAGAAAAACACTCGCAAAATATGTGTTAAAATGCCATTCTGACCCGGATATTGAGCCAGTAAAATTAATTAACATTAAATCATGTCAGGAAAGTATTAAACTTACTCTGACACTCACACATTCCCAAATATTAGTATTGAAAGTTACACGGATCTGCGCTGTTAAGCTGCACTGCTGGGCTGAACCAAACTGCTGCTGCTGCTGTTTTCAGCATAGCGCAGCTCCTAAACCATTATGAAACATTTATATATATTATATTTTTACACAATTATCCTTTATTGACCAAGTTTCATTCATGAAGTCAGTGGTGTGTGTGCACATCTCTGTGTGTGAGTGGTGTGTGTAAGTGTCCTTGGACGACACAGGCACGGGCAGGAAACATACACGTGTTTATCAACCAAATGTCACGGACAAAGTGACAAGAACCACTTACTTATGAAAGGAAATATTGTCTCCCTTGTTCCTCCATTTGTGGCTTTGCCAATATGCACAGCTTTCCGGCATATTCCATTTCTTGACGAGACTAATAGAACTTCAACGAGCGAGCTCAGTAAACTGCACTTGTCCCCAGCAGAGGAGACCCCAGCCAGTGACATCAACCGGAAGTGTCCTCCACTGACTTCAGCCAATGGTGATTTACATGTCAATTTAGTGGCAAATTTGATTCAAATAATATTATCTACACTGCACTCAAACATTCTGCAAGTGTATGAATAACACTTCATTTTTACCAAGGAACGCACAAATTCTCAAAAAGCGTTTCTGCTCCCCTTTAAGCCAAGAGACGTCTGCTGGTGGGTGTTGGCTCCTGCTTGACCGCTGCCCTTGGTGAAACAATCTCTGCAAGGGTACCCTGTCTCTGTTCTTGACAGCTGCACAGGTAAACAATTTCATCCACTGTATCTGGGACCAGATGTGCCCTGTCCTCGAAACAGTGTTAAAGTGAAGTGGATGGGTGTCCAATTACATTATGTGAAAATTTTCAAAATAATTTGAAACAGAACATTATTGTTATTATTATTATTATTATTATTATTATTATTATTATTATTATTATTGTTATTATTATTATTATTATTATTATTATTATTATTATTTATGATTTACCCTTAAATTGCAGGAAAAATCACGGTTTTATCATCCCAGCATTACAACTGCACTTATAAATGGTCTAAATGGTCATTTGTGAAGCTCAAAGTGCTTCACAAATCATGCCTCACGTTCACCCCAATATCAGGGTGCTGCCATACAAGGCGCTCACTACACACCGGGAGAAACAGGGGATTAAAGACCTTGCTCAAGGGCCCTTAGTGATTTTCCAGTCAGGCTAGGATTTGGTCTCAAGCCCAATGCCTTAACCACTAAACCATCACCTCCCCTATTTTATAAAGCTGAAACTCTGGGTTTCATTTTATGCTTCTCAACAATATCAAAAACTGAGGACAATCTGATATAATGGTACAACCACCTTTTGTCTAGTTTTATGGAATGACTCCATAGTTATTAATCATTGTGCAAATTATGCAATAATTATACGTCAGCTGTATTGCTGAGTAAATATTTCAGTGGCTGATGAATGACTGAAAATGACACTTTCCTGCACTATTGAAACAATCTGTGGATGATCTCAGCTTTTAAAGTGGTTCAGAAATCCCACAAATGGAGCCATAAAAAAGCCTCTGCTGCATTCGTCATCACCCATCACAATGCACCGGAGAGCACTTTGTCTTTATGAACTCCTATATGATTCTGACCAATGGTTTTAAACCCTTTATGCTTGTGATCTGGTAGAAATAAAGCATTGTCCACATCTGACCCTCTCATCAGAGGTTGTACGTGAAATATGAGCAGTTCTATCAAGGTCTGACCTCTCCATCGCTGACTGTTTTGTCAGGCTGAAAACTTAAAACCGCAGTGGGTGAAAACAATCGTAATTATAATAAACACGCCCATAAATATTCAGACTCCGCTTCAGACACACCCTCATTTTATGACATGGAAGCCAGGAAGACGGCAAAGAAAAAGAACTCCACCAATCACAATGCATGCCAATAGAGCGTCAAAAGCGGCCATCGTATCAATTGTTTTGTAGTATAATCAAAAAAGTGTTACAGTGGTCCCTCGTTTATCGCGGGAGTTACGTTCTAAAAAATAGCCCGCAAAAAGCGAAGTCCGCGACATAGTTAGCATTATTTTTTACAATTATTATAGACGTTTCAAAGCTGTAAAACCACTTTATACACTTTCTCAAACAGGCATGAACATTTTCTCACTTTTCTCTCGTGTGTAAACACTCTCAAAGTTCAAACCTTATTAGAAAAATAAGACCAACCTGTTTTCAGGCCCAAACATTTGTTTGAGAAATAAAAATAGAACGTTTTCCTGTAAATAATTATGATGGCTTTTAGAACTAATGAATTTAATTTTAACGATCAACGTACGAGGTTGGACACATAAGAAATTATTAATAGTGACTGACCAGTATTTCACAGATCGCGCCTCTGCGTCCTGACGCAGCGCCTTTTTCCACTCACACCTGGCTGCAGGTGTCTGTTTCCGAGTGGCAAACACAGTTATGAGTAGTTGTTGGTGCTCTTTTTTCTTCTGGGCGAGAAGATTCTTATAAACAGACACGCAGAACACTGAACACTGTAAAAAAAAAAGCATGCAAAATTGGACTAAAAACTCTGTGAAACGGCGAGGCCGCGAAAGGTGAACCGCGTTATAGCGAGGGACCACTGTATTCTCTTTTCACGTCAATAATTCTTGACATGTGGATATTTGCTCACTCAATTAATAAGACACGCCTAATTTTTCGGATTTCTTTATTCTTAAGATGTATTGATTTATTTATTTTATTGTGACAAACGAATGGAGATGACACAACCTGATTGCAGCACGGGCGAAGGGAATGAGAACACTACAGTTGTAATTATCCATTTCATTGTCTAAAACGATCACACCACATAAAGTTAAGCTCAGCGCTGCTCTGGCTCCAGGCTCTGGAGAAAAAGGCGTGCAGCGCTTTCTTTGCGGTCAGCGCTGTGGCCACGGATCATGCTCGATAGACCAGCAATCCCGCAAAAGCGGGATTTGTATTGATTATTATGTAGTATAATCAGGAAAGTGTTATTTATGTAACATATGCATTGATTTGTATGATGGCACTGTTTATCATGTTGATCAGTTTCATTTTTATGTGGATTTTGGTGTATATTTTACACCACCTCTCGACCTGGTGTATATTTTCAGCACAGCGTACACCAACGACCACATCGATAAATGCGAAGTAGCGCAGCCGTTTTGGCGTACACCCCATATACGCTCAAATATCGCCGCACACACGTTGATACATGAGGCCCAGTGTGCGCAAACCTACGTCCCCCCCTTCTCCACCTCCATCTCCGTTAACCACATTCATCTAAGGTAAGAACACTTAATAAACCTTTTTTTCTTTTACTGTATGTATTTTATTATGCACAGGTAAAATATACATGTCTGTTTGTTAATAAAAAAATGTATTTATTACATTAAACAGGACGTTAATGTGCAAACTTCACTTTCCCACCGAAAGATATGAACAGGAAGCGATCGCAGCTCACAGCAACTCCCATTGAAAATAACGGAGACACGACCTGAGCATCTGGCATTTTTACATAAAACAAACACAATAACAATGTCTGAAAACCCAGTTAATATATCCAGGAGAGTTTTAGGCATAATATACAAAGAATTTCATGTTGCCATGTTAATGCTGTTGTCCGTGTGCAAAGGTTTAAGTGCTGCTTGATCAGAGCATCTCAGTGCAGTTCTCAATGTTAATGACAGCGCGCCTTTTTTGTTTGGACTCGGAAGTTGAAAATCACACGATGCGTTACATCACACTTAACAACTACATTTGAAGGTATGACACCCAGAAGCACCTGAGCACAATTGATAACTGTGCTAACTGACAATGGTGTTCTGGCACCTTCAGACTCCCCCCACCTGATTCCACTCACTGTGTGCTCTGATAGGCATGAACTTTAATATGATATTAAGTTATTACAAGGGAACACAATAATATTGCGAGAGAACGCAATAATCTAGGCCAAAAAAAATTAACCACCATGTCCCCAGGCTCTATATAAAAGAGTCAAATGTATTACAAATTGTAATTTTTTAAACTTTTCATTTATATGTTAATAATAATAGCAACAACAATAATAGTAATAATAACTAATAAATTGCTACAATACAATTTTAATGAAAGAGACAAAACGAACCTGATAAAACAAAACACAACAGAAAAGATAAAACCAACCAACAATGAACAAAAATAAATAAATATAGAAATAAATAACCGTTTCCTGTGAATACCTTGTGACTCTTACACCTCCACTTCATCCCTGTTTTATTTAAGTTTAATGACAATTTGTTTCGGTCAAACCATATTTTCGATTTGTTCATTTCTTCAGTGATTTCCTCCAGAACTATCTGCCAAGCTAGAAAACTGCATCCTAGTAAGAGCAGAATACTACTTGAATGAATTTGAATAAGGAAAGTTGGGTTTTTTCACCTCACCAAAATGGATGCTGCACTCACTGCAGTTTATTGTCTGGAAGAGTCCCAGATTACATTTCAGAGCTTCTAGAATTCAAACATTTTTGTGCAGGTGGTGTTGGGGGTAATTTTGGGTTTCAGCTTTTTTTGGTTTTCACCACTTTCATCCCTGAATATGTCAATCGTGATTCACTTTTGTGTGGATTAAAGTTATGAAC
Organism: Thalassophryne amazonica; assembly: GCF_902500255.1. Taxonomy (NCBI): domain Eukaryota; kingdom Metazoa; phylum Chordata; class Actinopteri; order Batrachoidiformes; family Batrachoididae; genus Thalassophryne; species Thalassophryne amazonica. The sequence continues at coordinate 81,127,830 of NC_047104.1, forward strand.
TGGGACTCCTGTCTTGTTGTGAGAAAGAAACAAGAATCATCCTCCGTTCTGTTCAAACAGCTCCAAACGCTGTGCGGCTCTCTGCCGAGTCAAGTTAGAACAATAGAATCTAGTCAGAATTAATAAATTCAAAGCAAAACACAGTTTAAATCAATTGACACCTCTTTCCAAAAGTTGTAATACAAACTGCAATCGATCAAAATGTTTTTTTCTTCCCAAAATGAGACATCCTGCGCTGACATGCAGCAACTGGCTGAGCTCAGCTCAGAGGTATGGAGAGACATTCATGTCAAAATGTCTGAAAGGAAATGCTTTTGACAAAAACTACAGATTTTGTTTATTTTTATTTATGTCCAGAGATCAAGGATACAGTGACCAATTTAGAATGTTGTTGACATAGAAAACCTGTAAAGCCTACTTTTAGTACACATAAAATTCGCAAGAGGTATTGATAAGGGAATCGATAAGGAATCGGATCAATAAGCGGAATCAATAATGGCATTGATATCGATAAAATCTTATCAATTCCCATCCCTAGTCAGAACTCAGCCTGTATTTTCAAAACAGCCAAACTCACTATTTATTTGTGATAGAGCTCTTGTTTTCGGTTTTGCTGTCAGATAACTGTGCGAGTATGAAATATTGATCACAGCTCATAAATACTAGATAGGCTCTCAGGAGCCCTGTTCCTGTGTAGCAGCACTTAATAAAGCCATTATTTTAGCATCACGAGTTTGTCTGACAAGACAAACATGAATTCTGTATATCTTGTTAAAGACGGTCTTCTGTGAATCAGGATGACAGAAAGCTACCCTTCTTAATGTCAATGTCTGAGTAGTGTAATGTCATTTTCATCTGAAAATGTGCAGTTGGCATTGTTAGATTTATCCACTCTGGAGATCGTTTTTCAATATAAAGATGGAAAATGTTTTAAGAGAACAGAGGGACAAAACATAAAGAAAGAATAGTCTTTTCCAAATGTCTTAATGTAAACAGTCTCCAAGAGCAAGAAACACAGAAAATCATTGTTTCATTGCAAGAGAGCTCGGACTTTTTGGAGTGCATGACAGAAAAAAAAAGAACAATGTGTACATGCATATCTATTACTGAAGTACTTCAAACTGTGCATTCACAAGTGAGAGCACATGCAGATAGCCCAGCAGCATGCAATACTTAGTGTAAGTAAGAAGTACATGGAAATGTGGCTAAGTGTTAGAGAAGAGCTAGGGGGAGGTTTGTGTGAATGTCTGTATTCGTACATTTAAATCAGAATATAAATCAGTAATTACATATTTATACTGTAATCAGCTGCATGTATGCATGTCTGATCAGTGTGTGTGTGTGTGTGTGTGTGTGTGTGTGTGTGTGTGTGTGTGTGTGTGTGTGTGTGTGTGTGTGTGTGTGTGTGTGTGTGTGTGTGCGCGCATGAAATGTCTATCCAAGAAAGTGGAAAAACAAGCAATAATCCTGCAACGAGTCTCCACGTCTCATTTTAGACTGCTGTAGTGCAATTACACCTCTGATTACAATGACTAAAGTCATGCTGATAACAGAGCTGCTAAACAACAGTGTCATCTGTGACACACTTATTATCATAGTCAGACACACACACACACACACACACACACACACACACACACACACACACACACACACACACACACACAGAGGTTCCGCTTTCTAGTTAATTATTAAGAACTGTGATAACTACAAAGTCTTGTGGAAATAATTTATTCTGTGATGAATATGTGGAAATTGTAGGTATTTGCAAGTAGCTGGTCCTGTAACCTTTGCAGTTTTCATTGAGTACATGTGGAAAAAGTACAAAATGGGGCATAATATTTGCATTGCCAGAAAGCCGGTAGCAAAAATTTATGTTGCCAAAAATTAAATATGAATCGGAAATATTCTGGAATTAGACATGGTCCACATTAAAATTCTGCTACTGCACAAGACTTCTGCAGTTGCTAAAAGTGTTGGTCTGGAAGCATAAATGTTGTTCAAATTACCAAATGTTTTATGCATTTCAGGAAAATTAAACCCTAACGTTTATCCTTATCCTAATCTTAATGCTGCATTCCATTTAGCTTGAAAGTCATAAGTTGTAACTGGGAACACCTGAGGTAAATGTGTTCCATTTTCCACACAGTTCCATGAGTAGGAGAATAAGATGGATGCCTTCAAAATTTTGGAATATAGAGTGCTACAAAAAATATTCAGTTCAGGGTATGTGGGGTTCATACGAGGTGATACAGTGGACTTCCGACTTCCGGGGGCATAACTGGGAAATTCCGACCTCAGAGTTGAAATGGAACACACCATAACCCTAAACCTAAGGGCCCCTTCACGAATTTGGTTGAATTGGGCATGAAGTGCGCATGAAGTAGGAATTGTATGCAATACATGTAAAATCGTAGCTGTCTATAGCACCTCGTACACCTGTTGCTACAAGTATTTGTGCACACCAGTGGCTGAAAGACAGAGTGTGCGCTGTGAGAGCCCATCAAACCCTTTTGCGGCAGGTGTCTGCTAAATTCCAGATGACATGCACAAACACTGTTAGCACGAAAACATTCAGCAGGCAATCACTGTTGAGCTGGATGTGAAATTTGTCTAAGTGCACCACGAGTGACACAAAGTTGTGTGCACTAAACTGAGCTGTGGAGATCTGTGGTTATGGACGTCATGGCTGGGGGAACACGTACTGTGTTTGGACAGACATGAACTAACAACTGCCCACTGTGACGTGCATGTGTCTGCTTGCTGTCATCACGTGGACATACATAAAAACATATATCGTTGTTGCAGTGGGTTGCAGCGAGTGTGCGCATGCCGCGCACATTGACAGGCTGTCCCAGGTGAAACGGACCATCAGATCATAACACAGTGCAGGTGATCTGAATGGAACAGAGCTCACGAGCTCTGTTCCATATGACATGGTGTCTGTCCTGCGGCGCCATCCACAAGACACTCATGTTGAGCAGGCCACAAGTGCGGGGCACATTTCCAGCAGATATGGACATGATAATAACCCTGCTTCTCATTCATGTCATTTCCTGACTGTACGTCTGTGACTGTGGGTCATTGACAGAGGAACAGACGGATCATACTTGTATTGCCCGCTTGATGAGAGGGATTCAATAAAATGCAGTGTTTTTAATATAGTGTGTAGTTTTATTTTTTTTTAAATACATCCATGTCCTTCTTCAATCAATCAATCAATTTTTTTATATAGCGCCAAATCACAACAAACAGTTGCCCCAAGGCGCTTTATATTGTAAGGCAAGGCCATACAATAATTATGTAAAACCCCAACGGTCAAAACGACCCCCTGTGAGCAAGCACTTGGCTACAGTGGGAAGGAAAAACTCCCTTTTAACAGGAAGAAACCTCCAGCAGAACCAGGCTCAGGGAGGGGCAGTCTTCTGCTGGGACTGGTTGGGGCTGAGGGAGAGAACCAGGAAAAAGACATGCTGTGGAGGGGAGCAGAGATCGATCACTAATGATTAAATGCAGAGTGGTGCATACAGAGCAAAAAGAGAAAGAAACAGTGCATCATGGGAACCCCCCAGCAGTCTACGTCTATAGCAGCATAACTAAGGGATGGTTCAGGGTCACCGAATCCAGCCCTAACTATAAGCTTTAGCAAAAAGGAAAGTTTTAAGCCTAATCTTAAAAGTAGAGAGGGTGTCTGTCTCCCTGATCTGAATTGGGAGCTGGTTCCACAGGAGAGGAGCCTGAAAGCTGAAGGCTCTGCCTCCCATTCTACTCTTACAAACCCTAGGAACTACAAGTAAGCCTGCAGTCTGAGAGCGAAGCGCTCTATTGGGGTGATATGGTACTACGAGGTCCCTAAGATAAGATGGGACCTGATTATTCAAAACCTTATAAGTAAGAAGAAGAATTTTAAATTCTATTCTAGAATTAACAGGAAGCCAATGAAGAGAGGCCAATATGGGTGAGATATGCTCTCTCCTTCTAGTCCCCGTCAGTACTCTAGCTGCAGCATTTTGAATTAACTGAAGGCTTTTTAGGGAACTTTTAGGACAACCTGATAATAATGAATTACAATAGTCCAGCCTAGAGGAAATAAATGCATGAATTAGTTTTTCAGCATCACTCTGAGACAAGACCTTTCTGATTTTAAAGATATTGCGTAAATGCAAAAAAGCAGTCCTACATATTTGTTTAATATGCGCTTTGAATGACATATCCTGATCAAAAATGACTCGAAGATTTCTCACAGTATTACTAGAGGTCAGGGTAATGCCATCTAGAGTAAGGATCTGGTTAGACACCATGTTTCTAAGATTTGTGGGGCCAAGTACAATAACTTCAGTTTTATCTGAGTTTAAAAGCAGGAAATTAGAGGTCATCCATGTCTTTATGTCTGTAAGACAATCCTGCAGTTTAGCTAATTGGTGTGTGTCCTCTGGCTTCATGGATAGATAAAGCTGGGTATCATCTGCGTAACAATGAAAATTTAAGCAATACCGTCTAATAATACTGCCTAAGGGAAGCATGTATAAAGTGAATAAAATTGGTCCTAGCACAGAACCTTGTGGAACTCCATAATTCCCCATTTACATGAACAAATTGTAATCTATTAGACAAATATGATTCAAACCACCGCAGCGCAGTGCCTTTAATACCTATGGCATGCTCTAATCTCTGTGATAAAATTTTATGGTCAACAGTATCAAAAGCAGCACTGAGGTCTAACAGAACAAGCACAGAGATGAGTCCACTGTCCGAGGCCATAAGAAGATCATTTGTAACCTTCACTAATGCTGTTTCTGTACTATGATGAATTCTAAAACCTGACTGAAACCCTTCAAATAGACCATTCCTCTGCAGATGATCAGTTAGCTGTTTTACAACTACCCTTTCAAGAATTTTTGAGAGAAAAGGAAGGTTGGAGATTGGCCTATAATTAGCTAAGATAGCTGGGTCAAGTGATGGCTTTTTAAGTAATGGTTTAATTACTGCCACCTTAAAAGCCTGTGGTACATAGCCAACTAACAAAGATAGATTGATCATATTTAAGATCGAAGCATTAAATAATGGTAGGGCTTCCTTGAGCAGCCTGGTAGGAATGGGGTCTAATAAACATGTTGATGGTTTGGATGAAGTAACTAATGAAAATAACTCAGACAGAACAATCGGAGAGAAAGAGTCTAACCAAATACCGGCATCACTGAAAGCAGCCAAAGATAACGATACATCTTTGGGATGGTTATGAGTAATTTTTTCTCTAATAGTTAAAATTTTGTTAGCAAAGAAAGTCATGAAGTCATTACTAGTTACAGTTAATGGAATACTCAGCTCAATAGAGCTCTGACTCTTTGTCAGCCTGGCTACAGTGCTGAAAAGAAACCTGGGGTTGTTCTTATTTTCTTCAATTAGTGATGAGTAGAAAGATGTCCTAGCTTTACGGAGGGCTTTTTTATAGAGCACCAGACTCTTTTTCCAGGCTAAGTGAAGATCTTCTAAATTAGTGAGACGCCATTTCCTCTCCAACTTACGGGTTATCTGCTTTAAGCTACGAGTTTGTGAGTTATACCACAGAGTCAGGCACTTCTGATTTAAAGCTCTCTTTTTTAGAGGAGCTACAGCATCCAAAGTTGTCTTCAATGAGGATGTAAAACTATTGACGAGATACTCTATCTCACTTACAGAGTTTAGGTAGCTACTCTGCACTGTGTTGGTATATGGCATTAGAGAACATAAAGAAGGAATCATATCCTTAAACCTAGTTACAGTGCTTTCTGAAAGGCTTCTAGTGTAATGAAACTTATTCCCCACTGCTGGGTAGTCCATCAGAGTAAATGTAAATGTTATTAAGAAATGATCAGACAGAAGGGAGTTTTCAGGGAATACTGTTAAGTCTTCTATTTCCATACCATAAGTCAGAACAAGATCTAAGATATGATTAAAGTGGTGGGTGGACTCATTTACTTTTTGAGCAAAGCCAATAGAGTCTAATAATAGATTAAATGCAGTGTTGAGGCTGTCATTCTCAGCATCTGTGTGGATGTTAAAATCGCCCACTATAATTATCTTATCTGAGCTAAGCACTAAGTCAGACAAAAGGTCTGAAAATTCACAGAGAAACTCACAGTAACGACCAGGTGGACGATAGATAATAACAAATAAAACTGGTTTTTGGGACTTCCAATTTGGATGGACAAGACTAAGAGTCAACTTTCAAATGAATTAAAGCTCTGTCTGGGTTTTTGATTAATTAATAAGCTGGAGTGGAAGATTGCTGCTAATCCTCCGCCCCGGCCCGTGCTACGAGCATTCTGACAGTTAGTGTGACTCTGGGGTGTTGACTCATTTAAACTAACATATTCATCCTGCTGTAACCAGGTTTCTGTAAGGCAGAATAAATCAATATGTTGATCAATTATTATATCATTTACCAACAGGGACTTAGAAGAGAGAGACCTAATGTTTAATAGACCACATTTAACTGTTTTAGTCTGTAGTGCAGTTGAAGGTGCTATATTATTTTTTCTTTTTGAATTTTTATGCTTAAATAGATTTTTGCTGGTTATTGGTAGTCTGGGAGCAGGCACCGTCTCTACGGGGATGGGGTAATGAGGGGATGGCAGGGGGAGAGAAGCTGCAGAGAGGTGTGTAAGACTACAACTCTGCTTCCTGGTCCCAACCCTGGATAGTCACGGTTTGGAGAATTTAATAAAATTGGCCAGATTTCTAGAAATGAGAGCTGCTCCATCCAAAGTGGGATGGATGCCGTCTCTACTAACAAGACCAGGTTTTCCCCAGAAGCTTTGCCAAGTATCTATGAAGCCCACCTCATTTTTTGGACACCACTCAGACAGCCAGCAATTCAAGGAGAACATGCGGCTAAAGATGTCACTCCCGGTCCGATTGGGGAGGGGCCCAGAGAAAACTACAGAGTCCGACATTGTTTTTGCAAAGTTACACACCGATTTAATATTAATTTTAGTGACCTCCGATTGGCGTAACCGGGTGTCATTACTGCCGACGTGAATTACAATCTTACCAAATTTACGCTTAGCCTTAGCCAGCAGTTTCAAATTTCCTTCAATGTCGCCTGCTCTGGACCCCGGAAGACAATTGACTATGGTTGCTGGTGTCGCTAACTTCACATTTCGCAAAACAGAGTCGCCAATAACCAGAGTTTGATCCTCGGCGGGTGTGTCGTCGAGTGGGGAAAAACGGTTAGAGATGTGAACGGGTTGGCGGTGTACACGGGGCTTCTGTTTAGGGCTACGCTTCCTCCTCACAGTCACCCAGTCAGCCTGCTTGGGATCTGCCAGGGGGGAACTAACGGCGGCTAAGCTACCTTGGTCCGCACCGACTACAGGGGCCTGGCTAGCTGTAGAATTTTCCACGGTGCGGAGCCGAGTCTCCAATTCGCCCAGCCTGGCCTCCAAAGCTACGAATAAGCTACACTTATTACAAGTACCGTTACTGCTAAAGGAGGCCGAGGAATAACTAAACATTTCACACCCAGAGCAGAAAAGTGCAGGAGAGACAGGAGAAGCTGCCATGCTAAATCGGCTAAGAGCTAGTAGCTATGCTAAGCTAGCGGATTCCTAAAAACATGCAAAGTGAATAATGTGTAAATAATTTAGAGGTGATTCAGCAGAGGGAGTGCTTTAGTTAAGGCACGTAAAGATTACACTGGGAAACAAATCGTAATCTAGATAACTAGATCAATCTAACTGCGCAGATTAAACAGCTAACAGATACAGAAAAACACCCTTTCATCCTGATATTCGCTCAAATTTCTATTTTTTATTGGTATTTAAAAGAACTTTCTCTCATTTTGTAAAGTCTTTCCTGTTAATTATATCATATTAAACAGGCGAGCTAATTTAATTTAATAATCTGCTTCTAATATGTTTAAATATGGATTAACCCAAAGCTCTTAACTTTCAGCATCTTTAAATGTTTTAAACCCTCACACAGACAAACAGTTTGAGGTCAACTGTCAGAGGTCACAGGATCCACAAACTGGACACAAGCGTTCCTGCGAGTGCTGAAGTGGAAAAATCATGCATTTTCCTGCACCTTTCACAGGACAGCGATGGTAACTCAGTGGTAAAGTTTCTGACTGGCAGTCAGAGCTTTTGGAAAGTGCAGGGTGGAATCCCATGGGTGGCATGTAATTTTTATTTTTTTTTTATTTTCACAGCAGATGCGATGTGGAACCACATCGCACAGCTGCTCGCACTGTGTTCCCTGTGTTCCCATGTGCATGTACCATCGCAGCGGCATTATGCACGCCTGCCCGTCGGCTCAGTGTTTTCGTGGTTTGCTCATACGAGCTGTTCCACCGTGAGTCTCCCTGAGTTGTAGTGTTATTTCCCCTTCTCTTTCTGTAACACTGCCCCACACAAAATACAAACTCAAAGTATTTCGCACTTTTAAATTTATTAAAAGTCACGATGAAAATCATGCCTGGTTTCTGAAGAACTTCTCTCACAGACAAGATTCGCCCTTTCAGAACCAAGAACAATGGGTACAAAGAGGCATAACAAAGACGGACCTTGTTTCACAAAATCCTTCCAATATTTGTCCCCATGGGCATTCAAGGGAGGTCCCACCCCTGCCACTGACCTGCGCAATAATGGGACATGTATGATTTACAATGTTATCTTAATCTCTTTGTCCCAAGTGGTAAAACTGGTTAAATCCAGTCTGACATACACATTCCAGCAGAGAACAGAGAAAAATACACGAAAATAAGGATACAATCCTAAGTAAAATAACTACTTTATACCAAAACAAATAAAGAAAACAATAATTAAACACACAAATATATCGAGCATAAGGTAAAGTCATTTGCATGGTTGCTTGTCAGTGGAGACATCAGGTTTAGATCATGGATTTGTAACCAGGTGCTCCTTGGGTCAATTCCCCATCAGACAAAGAAAAAATCAGTAAGGTGCCCTTGAGCTAGGTCTTTAATCTCCAAGTTGGTCCTGGTGTGCAGGTGAATGTCTTGCATGGAAGCATGCTAACACTGGTGTGTGAATTCTTCTGATGCTGACATTCAAAGCACGTTATAGTGATGCCTCCATCACTAACGTCCTTTGAACGTCAGCATCAGATGGAAAAATGCTGTAGAAATGGAGGGCATTTAATTTGTTTTTGGCTTTTCATATTATCTTGCTCAGGGTCACCTCAGTACAGTCTAAATGTTGTTTGGCACAAGGTTTATGCCAGTTGGCCATCCTGGAAGAGAATGAGGCATTGGTGTCCTTGAAACAGGGCTTTTCTGTTTAGGAGGCAAAAATCTTAATTGCTTGCAGCACCGTGCTACCCAGCTGACATAAACACAACATACGAGATACAAAAACTCTAGATGGTCATTTGTTCAGATCTTACACCACAGGTTTGCTGGTGTTATTTTATTGCTGTTTTGAGAATATGTGGATTTTTGTAACTCCTGTGGCAGTCATCCGGTTCATTCCATCCTAAACTAAATAAACAGTCTCTGCATGTATACAGTACTTCTTCTCTTAATACACAGACAATAATAAGTACTTTGCTATAAGTGTATAAGTGCTATAAGTTCCTCAGTATTTTCAAGGAAATTCCTCTTAGAATGCTGACTATAATCCTTATAAACTCAATTATAGTTTTCACAAAAAAGAATTCCCACTAGCAATCTTTTCCCCAATCATTAAAATGAACTCTTAATAACTGGAAAACCTGAGACATGTAGTGCCACCATTGCACAGATCACATGCACAAACACACACACACACACACACATATAATGAGGAGTGTGTGTCTGCTTCATTCCCTCTTTCTCAAATTCAAAATGACCTCTCATGTATCGTAAAGAGCCCTGTGTTGTGCCAGTTGCGGTGTGCACACCGTGCATTTCTGATTGTGATTGGTTAAGAATCTGTGCACTACGAGGTGATGTATGTCCATAAATTTGGAGAATCCCAGGGTGATGTGGATGCGACTGAGCTATGGCCTCATATCACAGCGCCGTTCTGAAGAAAGCCTTGAAGTAATTGCGGGACTAAAGGCCCCCTCCATTTCTCATTTTCTTCTTCAATCTAAGCAATCATGTAAATCTCAGGGGGCAGTGGACGGGTGGGTGCCTGTAAATACGGTACCTCTTATAATTAAGTCTTCAGGTTTCTTGACTCTGTTGTGCTGCTCACACGCCGTTGTGCCAGAAGTAGTAATTAAAGCCAAGCCCTCTAATACGGGTGACTTTTATTCCCTGATTTAATTACCTTTATTAACCAGAGAAAAGAGGCAGGAAAAAAGAGTGGATCGGCAGCACAGCTTATTTGCTTTAGCTCACAGTAGTATTGTATTGTGAGTGTGGTTGTCTAAATATGATACATACGTCCCAAAGATAAAAGCATTGCTGAGGTTGTTACTCGGAACAGGGGATTTCATGCATCACACTGAGCAATGTCAAATTGGACAGTCTGCAAAAGCTGCTTGTGCTGGAATGATGTACTCAATTACTTTCATCCCCTTTAAGAAAAACGAACGATAACACTCTTCTGAAACCTGCAGAAGACCAGATAAGCTGTAACAGTGGACTATGTTTGAACCTGGCTGCATGAAAGGATGAAAACACAGGGACATGAGTAAGGTGGGTGTGTGTGTGTGTTTGAAGGATGCTCTGTTTTGTTTTGTTTTTGCTTTGCATCACGCAACATAAAACAAACAGGACAGAGCCACACGGTGAAGAAAAAACAGAGTACATCCCTGTATAAGCAGAGATTTTTGGTCTTTTCATTCCTACCCATGCACATCAAACCACAGATCAATCACACAATCACATGCATAAAAGTCACGCAACACATTCTAGACGACGTACAGTACAGACCTTGCATGGACTGTCACCTTTACATGAGAAATTGATCATTTGATATGGAGGAACTGTCCAGTAGGTGTCAGTGTTGAGCAGGGTGCAGATGTGTCTATGGTGTTTTACATAAGCATGACAAAGCTGCTTTTTGATCTGGATCAGTAAACAATGCAGTGGTTCTTCACATATATATAAATGCCCAAAATATGTGTGCATGTGTGCGTGAGAGAGATGTTAATAGAAATCTGGAGTTTTAACCCTATTTGCACCAGATTTGTGTGTTGTGTACTCATAACTTGAGCCACTGAGGCATATTTAAATATATATTTTATTGTGCTTTTAACAGAATATTCACATTTGCTCTTCTGCTATTTAACATGCGGTAGCCTTGCCTTGGCTATAAATCATTCAATTGCCAGCCCATGAAGGGGACGAGAGACGAAGCGTGGGCATTCTCCTTATCTCGGAGTTAGCGCACAAAGCTAATAGGCTAACATTGTTTCACTGGGTCACTGTTTTATTAAAGCATTATTGTTATTTATTTATTTTGACTGGGAGATGGCTTTCTTGATGGGTGGCTCTGGCGGGGTATTAAAACTTAGAACTAGATTATTCTCAAGGTCAGTGCTACGTCATTTCGGCAAAGTGGCCAATCTGAAGGCGAGAATTCATGCTTCTGTGACTGTCCACTCGGTGACAACGCGCTCGGGCTGTATGCTGTTTTATTTACAGCCGTTTCTTATTGTCTCTAACTTGCTTCTAGCGGCCAGCTGCCAGCTTTCATTGCCTCAAATGGTGAGATTTATACACTAAGATTACCTGAAATGAACGACTGTACATAAAATTGACTTTATTGATGAGTCTGACCCCTTTGAAACGTGACCACATTGCATGTATTTGTACTGAGCTCGCTAATCTTCACAAAGAAAAAAACACTGCTCGAGGTTAAATGCCTGGATGGCCGACCTTGAGAATTGCCTCTGTAACATTGGACTGTTAGTGTTACTGTGGTGTGGAACTAACATCATCTAAGATACCAATACCTGGTAACATGCTATCAGTACTAAGATTTATGAACTAACACAAAAGGTTCAGTCGACAGAATTACTGGAGTACACACTTCTTAAATGATCCATCAGGACAACTTACCACAACAGTCCATATTAATACAAATACTTAAAACTAAATGCTCAGAAAGGAGGCAATCACACATGCTAATGTTAGCCTTTAGGATCACATTATGTGGTTCCAACAACATCTAAAAGGCATGTGAACAATTAAATTAATTAGTAGAGAAGCTTGAATCTTCGTCTGGACTGGGTTGCTTGACACGAGGACGTTTCACTTCAAATCGCAGAAACGTCCTCGCGTCAAGCAACCCAGTCCAGACGAAGATTCAAGCTTCTCTACTATGGAAACCACCTGGACAACTGAGAGCCTACACAGAAATTAAATTAATTGTGAATCACTGCTTTAAGGTGCTCACTTTGGTCAGGTTGTCAGACACAGCCTCAAAATTAAATATAAACCTCTAAATTTATATACATAGATAAAAACATCTTCCTTGTGTTTATTGGCAGATCACAAATGGTATGGTAAATCTGCATGGAGTAGACAGTTCTCAAAAAGTCGGTGACTGTGCAAGAAGGAGAAGAGTGAGGAAAGCCACCAAGACACCCAGACAATGCAGAAGAAGTTATAGGGTTATGTGGCTTTGATTGGAGAAATTGTGTACAGTGCAAATTTTGCATATTGCATCACCACTCTTAGCTTCATAGTGGAGTAGAGTGGAGAAGGATTTTCTTTCACCAAAACAGGTCATATCAAGGCTTGTATCTCAGATGTACCTCTATAATTTGTAACTAAACTTTCAGGTCTTTATAAGAAAATCCTCCTCTATACCACTTCATCATGAAGCTGTATAACTGGTGATACAAAAAGCAAAGCTTGCAAATAAATATTTGATCCACACTCAAATTTTGTATTTTTTCCCACCTACAAAGAATGCAGAGGTCTGTAATTTTTATCGTAGGTACACTTCAGCTGTGAGAGACGGAATCAAAAAAAAAAAAACAGGAAAATGACATTATATGATTTCTAAACAATTAATTTGCATTTTATTGCATGAAATAATAATTTGATACAGTAGAAAAACAGACCTTAATATTTTGTATATTTGGTTAATATTTGGAAACCTTTGTTTGCAATTACACAGGTCACACATTTCCTTTCCATTTTCACACACTGCAGCAGGGATTTTGGTCCACTCCTCCATACAGATCTTCTCCATATCTTTCAGATTTTGAGTTTCAGCTCCCTTCAAATATTTCCTATTGAGTTCAGGTCTGCAGACTGGCTCAGCCACTCCAGGACCTTGAAATGCTTCTATGAAGCCACTCCTTAGGTGTCTGGTTGTATGTTTTGGGTCATTGTCATGCTGGAAGACCCAGCCACGACCCATCTTCAATGCTCTTACTGAGGGAAGGGGGTCGTTTGCCAAAATCTTGCGATAGATGACCCCATCCATCCTCCCTTCAATACAGTGCAGTTGTCCTGTCACCTTTGAAGCACCTTGAGGCAGCTCGGTTGTGATTTGGCACTGTATAAATTAAATAAATTGAAATTGAATGTTTCCACCCCCATGCTTCAAGTTGGGATGGTGTTCTTGGGGTTGTTCTCATCCTCCAAACACAGCAAGTGGAGTTGACACCAAAAAGCTCTATTTTGGTCTCATCTGACCACATGACCTTCTCCCATGCCTCCTCTGGATCATCCAGATGGCCACTGGAAAACTTCAGATGGGACTGGACATGTGCTGGCTTGAGCAGGGGAACCTTGCTGCCCTGCCCTGCCCTGCCCCTGGGTGACTGATTGAGTGTGTGGACAGGTAATGAGTTCAAAAAGGTGCCGTTAATACAGGTAAAGAGTGCAGAATAAGAGGGCTTCTTAAAGAAAAACTAACAGGTCTGTGAGAGCCAGAATTCCTGGTGGTTGGTAGGTGATCAAATACTTATTTCATGCAATAAAATGGATACTAAATATTTAAAAATCATACAATATGATCTTCTGATTTTGATTTATTTATTTAGATTCTCTTATAGTTGAAGTGTACCTATGATAAAAATTACAGACCTCTCCATTCTTTGTAGGTGGGAAAACTTGCAAAATTGACAGTGGATCAAATACTTATTTGCCTCACTGTACAAATTGGACAAACAATGACTGAACCTTGGGTTGTTGTATGACTGTAAAACTTGGTTTCTTTTCTCCTCACCACATTTGACTTCTGCTTTAGCTGTAGCTGTCTGATCTTTCTCTTGTGAGCAATGTTATAGTTTTTCTGCTTGTGTGAGCAACCCTTTAGTTTGCCCTTGTATGTGCAACTGTCTGGTTTCTCTTGTTTATTCCCACCACACCTGCCTTTTGTCTGCAACTACATATCTGTCCTGTATTGGCTCATTATCAGTCACACTATACTTCTCAGGGTCCAGCTGTCTTTCTTGGTGTGTTTGCTGATGTTGGTGGAAATCTTATACCCAGTTCTTGTATAGGGTCTAATCAGAGCGCGGTGGAAGTTGTTGTCCAGTTTTTACTTACATTTCACACCAAGCCTCCTTCACACTTCACAAAGCCTCCATCACTTCTCCATCAGCTCTCAGGTTCTCACAATTGGTAGTCTGGTCACTATGCTTCACATCCCATCAGTCATGTGTTCTCCTCATCACCTCTCCACCTCCTGTGCCCCCCCCCCAAAAAAACCCTTTCATTTCATACCATGTTTGCATTCATGCTTCTGGGTTCAGCTTACACTAATTTTACCATTAGACATTTGGAACTTTAACAATAAAAAGTACAATTCTGTATGCAGTGTCACACAAAGGTCACAAATAACAAAGATAAATAGGATTAAGAGAACCTAAAAGCTTATTTGTCTTTTTGAGTGAGAGTGTTATGTAAAATTTCAAATCAATGATATCTCCTGATGCTGCTTGTCCATGTTTAAAAATTAAACTAAATTCCCACTAACAATTTGTCAGGTTGATGTGGATTCAATTCTTCACAAGTAGGTTATTCCCAAATGGATTTTGGAGGTGGGCTTGTTGAAAAAGACAAATCATATTGCAGCCCACAATTCCCTCTAATTGACATCTATTTAAGAAAGAAACAAGACAAAAAAATAAATAAATACTATGCGTTAGGAATTGTGATTGTAACCACATCTGCTTGCTTATGCACTTGTTTGCTTGTTGGCGTGATTAAACAAAAACAAATGCAAACAGATTTTAATTAAATTAGGGCTGCAGCTATAGAATATTTTTGAAATCGAGTATTCTAGCAATTATTTAATTGATTAATCGAGTAATCAGATAAAAAGTACGTTTGCCTTTTTAAACAACATCAATAGTCCAGGGCTCTCCCTAAACAATGGCACAGTGTTGTTGCGCCATCACGCAGATTGTCAAATTTAGTGCGTCCCTTTCTGTTTTCCTGGGATATAATTTATTTTTTCACGTCTTTACATGTTTCGGATCTTTCCCGGACCTTAAGTGCAGGAGGTCGGTGTAATCTAGTCAATCAGGCTGCACGTGAATGTGAGCACAGCATGTGATAAACTGCGCACTGGAGTGCAGCTTTTCAACAAAAGCTGCACTGATAAATATGCTCTGCACCCTGTTGATGAAAACTCTGATCAAATCTGAATAAAGGCGATTTTTGAATAAACTTGATTGATTTAAAGTGCACATAGAGCGGCGAGCAGCCAGCGGACCAAACCGTGTGGTTTTTTCTTAAATACACAAACACACTGCTTCACTTTAAATGCACAGTCTATTTCAGATGATCAGCGTGGACCATCTTTCTCTTCAAAGGCTTTATTTTACTCTTTCTGTCGCACTGAAAGTTGTAGCTTCTGGTGCTACATTACACGACTTATGCGCATGCTCTAGTCTTCTTCTGTTTTTTTTTTCTGGGGACATTACAGCACCACACACAGGTCTGGCATATGTACTACAACATTAAACAAAACTTTGAGGCACAGAATTTTGCCTCAAACATTTTTTGTGATCGAATTATTTGAGTTATTAATTGTTTCACCCCTAAATGAAATGCAAGGATGAACCTAAGAAGAAGGACCTTTATTGTCATTGTACATACAACAAAATATAGCCCATCCAAACTACTGTTAGACACAAGACAACCAATAAGAACAGTGGGAAGCACCATCCAGCATCCAAGGACCAACTCCAGATGTAGAGAAGCTGCCTTGCTGCCTATATTCCTTAAACCTACATTCTGCATACTGGTTGTTCAAATTAAATTTACGATGCAACACTGCTATCATGCATCATCAGCACATCTGGTTTAAAACAGTTGTAGGTCTGGTGGTGACCAACACCACCCCAGTTTGTTTGATAAAAAGTAAGCCCCTTCAGCTCCTCCCTTGTTTTCATTTGAGGTCGCCACAGCACATCCAAGGAGGATCTGCATGTTGATCTGGCACAAGTTTCACACCGGATGCCCTTCCTGATGCAACTCCACCTTACACGGACAATAGGCAGGGGTGGGGTTTGAACTGGGAACCTTCCACACTGGAAACAAACTTGTTTAAGATGAAACCCCGCACATATTGAAAGCTTCAGTGTTTTTGATTTATGGATGTTTCTTAGCAGAAATGGTACATAGGATTCATAACCCTCTATTTATTAGTGGATAATTACATGGAACAATGAATCAATGTATTTTCATCAGCTTAAAATGAATGATGATACATACTGTTATCACAAAAGAATGTAAAGGTGCATTTACACATAATGACGACAAGTCACCAATGCCAGGAAGTATACACTCTTGGCCGCTGATCACGAATGTGATGATTTGAGGCAGAGGTGTTAGGTCTCCTCAGGAACTGCTGCAACCTGTTACCACGTGTTACGATTAATGGCACATGTTACTGGAGAATTATCAGGAACCATTACGCACGGTCAAGAATAAGTTTCCGCGTTGCTGCACACTGTTGTGCACTGTCACGCATAACAGCGCATCATTAAGTTCTGTCACATTGTGAATGAGGCAAATTGTCTCCACACACACACACCCATATTCATCCATCAGCTGCTGAACAATTCAGATCGCTCCAGTTTGCGCCACAGCAGAAGAACTTTGTGACTGCATGCTTAGTTGGGCTTTGTGCCATGGAGTGGCGCAGAGAGGAGGAGGAGACGGAGAGAGCCAGATGTGCGGCTCCACACGGCTCTCGTCTCGCTTGTTTTCCCAAACATCAGGCAC
Source organism: Thalassophryne amazonica (assembly GCF_902500255.1). Lineage (NCBI taxonomy): Eukaryota > Metazoa > Chordata > Actinopteri > Batrachoidiformes > Batrachoididae > Thalassophryne > Thalassophryne amazonica. The sequence goes on from NC_047104.1 coordinate 81,144,961, forward strand.
ATGCAGCAGGTGGAATACCTGCAGGAGTGCGCTGAGGATCATTGGAACGAAGCTTTTAGCCGACTTAGCATCACTGTCCTTCTTCAGCATACAGCAGCAATGAAACTGAATGCGGTGCAGCAGGGTTTAATTATGCGCATGTCAGAGATGAACGCTGTCACGCTCTATTAAGGATCATCACTAATCAAGATGGATCAACACACTCAGTTGCGACCTCCACGACATGAGGCGAAATGAGGGTGGTGCGTGACATTCTTGGAAGATTTTTTGACAGCCAAAAACATGCTCCACTAATATCATGAATATCATGCACCAACACGCACTAATAAGAAACCTATTCAGATGCATTAAGTCATGTTAAGCATGTCAGGAATGTGCCAAGAATGACGCAAATATGACATTCGTAACGCGTCTTGTCTATGTATAAACGCACCTTAAGGGAGCATGAATACCTCTTGTCAAAAAAGCCCCCAAAAAAAAGCCATGTCAATCAAAGAGCTGAGATTGAGTGCTTACATGAGAGACAGGCTGTCAAAACCTCTTAATTATCCTTTTCTTCCACTTTCTTACTGTCAGAGTGATAGATAAGGCACAAGAAAATTCACAATCAAATCAAACTGCATTTCATCCTCTTCTCCATGAGAAGTTAGAGTACAAGCAAAGGTGTAAGTCCACAAACGTAACAGTTATGGCTCCAGCTCGGATCTGAGTGTGGCTCTGTTGACATCAGTGATCATTGTTGTAGCTGTAGTGACTCTTACTGGTTGGATGGGGGACTTGCACAATGTGCCGTGGAACTTGGTTGGACCCACATTTCACAGCATCCAGGGGAAGCTCATCACTGGCTTAAGAGAAGCAGCAGATGGTATCAGCATATGTTGTCACCCTACACACACAACAGCAGTGACGGGGCTATCTGCAGATAACTGGCACACAGTGGCAGTGAACAAGCATAGACAGAGAAATGCTTTGAATTAATATGTCAAACGTATCACTGAGATTGCTCGTTACAATGTTTTCACGACTGGAAAAAAATGTTTTTAAAGTAAAAAAAAAGATCACGTTATTTTAAAGCGACGATGGAAAAATGTTAATAAAATAAAGAATTCACGTTATTTTAGAGCGACAATGGAAAAATGTTATTAAATAAAGGAAGAATTAATCCTATTAAACTTGAATTAAAAACTTAAATGATGTGTTATTTCCTGCACAAAGCATTGTGATGGGCTGATGGGCTCTAAACGATATTTGGTAACAAACAAACTTTTTTGGCTTTGCCCCTGATCCCACATCCAGACAAAAATTTAACGTGATCTTTCCTTGGTTCATGCTCCAACAACAAATCAGGTGGGAACACGCATGCTGCATATAGCTACATCCACCACACTAGAGAACTGCCCTAGGACCTCTTTGGCAACGGTCTAGGCAGACAGTCAGTCCAAGTCCTAAAAGTAGCCGTCTGTCTGTCACAGCGAGGTGATACGTCGGTTGATACTCCAGAGTCACCGAGTACCAAAGACATCCAGTCCTGTCCCTAGGTCAGTGGTTAGTGTGCAGTTCGCTAAACCATACAGTAAGAAAGGAAGCACAGGAGCCTGAAGTACATCTCTGAAGTCTCTTAATATCAAGTGCTGTGATCCCAGAGACATGAATGTCACTCTTGACACAAGTGAATCTCTCAACATGCTGAATAATTAAACTAACTTTCCACATATGCTGTATTGTTTGAAAAAAAATTAATATGTGCAGAAAGGAAATTGAATTTGAAAGGTTTCAGCAGGGGAGAGATGATCGTCCAGTGGTTACGCAGTAGGCCTGAGAGCAAAGGATCGTCCTTAATCCCCAGGTTGCTCCTAGTGTGTATTGAGGGCTTTGCATGGTAGCACCCTGACATTGATGTGAATGGGTGAATATGACACATTATTGTAAGCGCTTTGAGCTTCTGATACAAATGGAAAAGTGCTATATAAATGCAGTCCATTTACCACTTTAGTCAAGGGTATGCAGGGTTGTCAACTTGGGAACTCGGTTGGAGTGAGACTGCACGGCATAGCATGCCAAAAATTTTGGTAACACCTAACCTTAATTTAAAAAACTAAACAGCCCTCATTTACTAATAAAAAATTATCACAGAAGGGAAACTCTGATTCTTCTCTTCTCCACATCCATCCCCCTTCTTTTTCCCAAATATTCCCTCAAGTCAGCATATTAAAAACTAATACCAAAACTGTTCCCTTTATCAGCTGAAAACAATATTACCGTGTTGCCATGACACCAGTAATATTCTGCTTGGCAAAAAATTGGATCGCCTATATGATTGGTCACTTTCCATTAAATGAACAATAACTGTACTTGTTTGATGCATAATTGTTGGGCCTGCAAATGCATGAAAATCAGTACAGGAGCAGAAGGGAAGAAGCTAGACAGCTGCAGGCTGATGATCTCTTGTCAGTATGCTGCCTGGAGGGACTGGAAGATTTGACAGGGACATAAAGTGTCAATGTGTTTCCCCAAAGTGTGAAAAACAGACTTAGCTTGAAATACATCAGTAAGACAGTTGTTCTAACATGTAAAACCCACCAAGCTGAATCATCCAGCCTGGGCATTTCTGTTTGTCTGTGCAAATCATGTGCATATAATTATGTCATGTGTGCATATTCACACTAATGTTAATTTTGTAACCAGTTGTTAAATTTAGTATTAGTCTTTGTCAACATGTCCTTTTTAGTTTAGTCATACAGTGCATGAAAGTATTCACAGCGCTTCACTTTTCCACATTTTATGTTACAAGCCTTATTCCAAATGGATGAAATTTGTTTTCTTCCTCAAAATTCCAAACACAATATCCCATAATGACAATGTGAAAAAGTTGGGGTTTTTTGTTTGTTTGTTGTTTTTTAGGTTTTTGAACATTTATAAAACTAGAGCACCACGCTCATAGAGCGCAAACCTCCGCCAGACTAGTTTCCAATTCCACAAAATTTACCTTGGGAAAAAAATTGCAAGGTCAAAGTCCTGTTTAGAAGTGGCTTTTCATAAGCTAAATTAGATGTGATCAAATGTCAGGAGTATGCATTTAAGTCATGCACTTTAATCAACTTTTTTTGTGGTGTTGTCAGGTTTGTTTCCAACTTTTTCAGTTTCTGAATCCTTTTTTAGATCATTTTCACAGAACACTGGTTATGTTTGCTATGCACAATTTGTCATTGCTTTTTGACACATGGTTTCTGACTGATAACTGGAAGATCGACAAACAGACATACAGTTGTAACCTCCATCCAATTTTGGTGGTGTAGGTAAATCCAGAACAGAAAAGTGAGAGTGATATGAAGCACTTTTGATTGAGATATAATGCAAAATACACACCAAATGGGCTTTTCAATATTAAATTTAAATGTCCACAAATCCACAGTCCAGACCAGATCTAGATCAAATTTTGTCAGGCGACAGTGAATGCCAGTCTGCACCTCACTTTCAAATATGAGCATCATTGGGGCATGTTTAAGATATAATGTAAAATACACATTAAAAATGGGGTTTTCAATGTTAAATTTAAATGGACACAAAATCTGTAATCTGGATCAGATCTGGATCAAACTTTGTCAGTTGATAAAGAATACCAGCCTACAAAATGTTGTAGGCAGTATAAAGGATTAATGTTTCCATTTGAAATTTAGATTTGGTTAAAAACTTGTAAATACTGTCGTACTAGTTTAGAATGGCAAAGTTATGCTATCTATACAGTGGGAACAACAGTGGGCTTCTTCTTCTGGGCTTATTCACTGTTGTCAACTCCTCAGTAAGAAAACTTGCCATTGGTTGTACTAAAAGTTGCTGGAAGTCGATAAGTGACATCACCTAATTTTCATAATTGGCCATGCGCATGTAATTGTAATTGGTGCTTTAGGACTGAGGAAAAACATCGTTGATGGGAAAACAAAAGGGAGTAAAAACATCCTAAATTGGTTGAGAATGAGAAATGAACTTTATTCTTTCGATTCTTGTTTTGTTTTGTTTTTTCCAATGTCACTGGGAGAAGTGACCCAAAAGATATGTCCTGTGTTGTTTTATAAAAGAGATGTGAACACCCCCAGTGAATATGTAGCTATTTGAAATATAAGTTCACTTTACATGTAAAAACACATTTATATTGAATATATGGACTAAAATCAGGCTAAACCCAGGATAATCCAATGTCTTATTAATGCACAGGGATGTGCTGTGTACCCAGCCCATCAGAGACTGTGCATTTAGCTTTTCGCCCCATTACGGGTAATATTAAGCCGAGGGGTGCGGGACTAATTTCCAAAGAGCCATCCGTAATGAGAGATCAGAGGCGAGGTTTTATCATAGGCAGTAAAACATGAGACGTGCGTGTCTGTTAATAAGACCCCTTGAGGATTGAAGAGGAGAGTGAAAGGCGTGGGATCCTCAGATCAAAGAAATGTCTGCCTGGAGAGGAAGAAAGGCGCGCACGAGAGAGGAGGGGATGAGTGGAGAAGAGGAGAGTGAATGACAGAAAGATGGGACAAAAGACAGCAGAATGAAAGAAAGCCGGGTACAAAAAGAAACTCACGAGTGTGAAAAATCACAAAAATGGTTATTAAGGAAGAGGGCTCCTTTTCCTTTTCATTTTTGTTCTGTTTATGTTTTATTCTGCCTGTCAGCTTCTCCTTTCTGGTAAAGGAGCACCATAATTTTTATTCTGTTCCCGTTATTGTTCTTGCAATACTTCACTGGTGTGTCTTTCTCATCTCAGCTGCAATAAGTACATTTGAATTCTGATTTTTGGTGTGTAGCTTGAATTTCAATGTTACCTCATTCTGGGTTGTGTCTAGAAGTGGCATTTTTTTGCTTGTTGTGTGCTGCATTCATCTTAGTGGTGTGTAGAAGATGGCAACCTGGACTTTCCATTGTTTTCAGTGAGAGGTTGAGGGAGATGTTCACCACAGCTGGCTGTGAAAACAGCCATCAGACACTGCAACAGCACTTGTGCTATTAAAATGTAAATAAATTAAGAAGGGCCTATAATTGTCATTGTTCATACGTTGTACAACAAAAGGTATCCTCTGCACTGAACCCATCCTAATTACAGTTAGACACAATCCAACTGCTTGGAGCAGTGAGCAGCTTCAATCCAGAGCCCGGGGACCAACTCCAGATGTAAGAAATGTTGCCTTGGTCAGGGGCAGAAAAAGGAGTAGACCCTAAATAATAATGACTTGGATTTATAGAGCGCTTTTATATTTGCATTATTCATTCACTTACACATTCACAAACATTGATGGTGGTGAGCTGCTAGTGCAGCCACAGCTGCCCCTGGGCAAACTGACGGAAGCGTGGTTGCCATTCTGCGCCTACAGCCCCTCCGACCTCCCTCTCAGTAAACTACTAACAAGCTGATTTTGAGTTTTAACACCACGATTACTTGTGGTACCCAAACAATGAGTCAGCATTTCTGTCTTTGTGCACCCTGCCCACTGCTGGGAGCTCCTGTTTACTACATATTTTGCAGCAGTGATGCAGTTGAGAAGAGCTAAGCTCAGCTCTACACGCACGCACACTTGCACGTACACACGCACACACACACACACACACATACACACACAACGAGCCATTATTCCTTAACCAAATACAGCAGTGCTGCCGGTACAGGTGGGCAGATCGATCCTAATATTGATAATATCGATACCAACACTGGTATTGCTGTTGAATGATCCTCGTGTAAAAAGATCGATGCTCAAGCTTTTTTTCCTCTCCCACATGCAGTGACTGCTGCACACACAGATTCATCAAAGTCTACTCTCTGTAACAGCTACGCTGCGCTGTGTCACACAACACGGAGCAGCGCACCCTTGTATTGTGGTTTGTCAGCCCTCTACCTCAGGAGATTTTGTTTTAAGTTGTGTTGAGTGATATTTCTTTAAACAAAAATATTGATTGTGATAATAAAGTATTTTTGTTGTCACATACAATGTTTGGCAAAATTCTATCCTACGTCTTTTGGATCCTTTGATCTATGAAGCTTAAATATGAAAAAGTATCAGTATTGATATCAGTGATACTGGGCCTGTATTTACTTAGTATCAGATCAATACCAAAATTCCCGGTATCGCCCACCTCTAGGTGCCAGCGTGAGGCAGAAGTCTTGGAAAATAAAGCAGCTTTGACTTATGGTTTTGATTTAAAAATCATCAAATTAATACGGATAGAATAACTCCATTAATGTCACTTCTGTTATTTGTACAAAGTTAAAATATAACACATATCTTTTCATTTTAAATAATGCACTAATTCTGAAGTTTTGTAACAAACACAGACAGATGCCAAAGGCATTATGAGTAAATGAGCCTCCATTAACACTGATTGGTTGACTCATTCATTCTATGTAAAACCAACACGTTAATGTGATGTGACGTATTGGTATTTACATATAAATGTGCTTTTGTAAAATGTGCCATTTTATTCAAAAAAAGCTATTTGCAAAAGCCAAAAGTCAAGTTGTTATTACTTAGACAACCGTCTGATATAACCGGGGTCAAAATACATAGATCACTGCCATCTACTGGTGCCCAGACACTCAGACCCTAACCCATAATCCTTTGTGTACCAGTTTTGTTTTGTTTTTTGTTTTGTTTTGTTTTGTTGTGTTTGTGTTACAATAACAACATCTAGAAACCCAGAGAAAATATTCCCAAGAGCTTTAGGCACAATATACAAAGAGTTTAATGCTGTTGTCCATGTGGAGCCTGATCAGAGTGTCTCAAATGCATTTCTCCAGTCATGACTGTACTGAGATTACCCATAATGCACCTGGACACAGCATGTTCACACTAAAACCTTCAAAATTAGTGCAATACTTTAAACCTAAAACATATAGCTGATATTTTCACTTTATAAAACTTCAGAAGTGACATTAAATAACATGTCCGAAATTAGTTTGGATAACATTTTAACCATAAGTTAAAACTGTATGACTCTATATGACTTGGATGATATTGCCGGTGAGTTAGCATGGTAGCAAGAGTAATTATCTTGTGACTAGTTCTCCTCTGATTGAAGAGGGTAGAGAGTTTTATCTACTACAAAACATTTAACAGGTAAGCACTAAAATATTTGATAACAGGCTTAACAAAGGTTTTTAACTGTTAATGCTTTATTCACTTCACCTGCAAAAACATGTTAGCAATCTCAAAAGGATCAATCAATCAATTCAATCAATCAATTTTTTTATATAGCGCCAAATCACAACAAACAGTTGCCCCAAGGCGCTTTATATTGTAAGGCAAGGCCATACAATAATTATGTAAAACCCCAACGGTAAAAATGACCCCCTGTGAGCAAGCACTTGGCTACAGTGGGAAGGAAAAACTCCCTTTTAACAGGAAGAAACCTCCAGCAGAACCAGGCTCAGGGAGGGGCAGTCTTCTGCTGGGACTGGTTGGGGCTGAGGGAGAGAACCAGGAAAAAGACATGCTGTGGAGGGGAGCAGAGATCGATCACTAATGATTAAATGCAGAGTGGTGCATACAGAGCAAAAAGAGAAAGAAACAGTGCATCATGGGAACCCCCCAGCAGTCTACGTCTATAGCAGCATAACTAAGGGATGGTTCAGGGTCACCTGATCCAGCCCTAACTATAAGCTTTAGCAAAAAGGAATGTTTTAAGCCTAATCTTAAAAGTAGAGAGGGTGTCTGTCTCCCTGATCTGAATTGGGAGCTGGTTCCACAGGAGAGGAGCCTGAAAGCTGAAGGCTCTGCCTCCCATTCTACTCTTACAAACCCTAGGAACTACAAGTAAGCCTGCAGTCTGAGAGCGAAGCGCTCTATTGGGGTGATATGGTACTACGAGGTCCCTAAGATAAGATGGGACCTGATTATTCAAAACCTTATAAGTAAGAAGAAGAATTTTAAATTCTATTCTAGAATTAACAGGAAGCCAATGAAGAGAGGCCAATATGGGTGAGATATGCTCTCTCCTTCTAGTCCCCGTCAGTACTCTAGCTGCAGCATTTTGAATTAACTGAAGGCTTTTGAGGGAACTTTTAGGACAACCTGATAATAATGAATTACAATAATCCAGCCTAGAGGAAATAAATGCATGAATTAGTTTTTCAGCATCACTCTGAGACAAGACCTTTCTGATTTTAAAGATATTGCGTAAATGCAAAAAAGCAGTCCTACATTTGTTTAATATGCGCTTTGAATGACATATCCTGATCAAAAATGACTCCAAGATTTCTCACAGTATTACTAGAGGTCAGGGTAATGCCATCCAGAGTAAGGATCTGGTTAGACAACCATGTTTTCTAAGATTTGTGGGGCCAAGTACAATACTTCAGTTTTATCTGAGTTTAAAGCAGAAATTAGAGGTCATCCATGTCTTTATGTCTGTAAGACAATCCTGCAGTTTAGCTAATTGGTGTGTGTCCTCTGGCTTCATGGATAGATAAGCTGGGTATCATCTGCATAACAATGAAAATTTAAGCAATACCGTCTAATATACTGCCTAAGGGAAGCATGTATAAAGTGAATAAATTGGTCCTAGCACAGAACCTTGTGGAACTCCATAATTAACTGTTAGTCTGTGAAGAAGATTCCCCATTTACTGAACAAATTGTAATCTATTAGACAAATATGATTCAAAACCACCGCAGCGCAGTGCCTTAATACCTATGGCATTAAGATCAGACCAAAATTTATTGGAAGATAATTTGTTGTGTGTTGGGTGGGTGTGGCTGGACATTTGGTGTTCTTTTTCTTTCTTTGCTCTCCAGGTGGTATGAAAACTGATTTGTCTATGGAGAAGGTAGCTGGCTGAAGAGTCCTTCACCCTCATCAAACATCATGTGCACACATGTCACATGCAACCTTAAAGACTTTCAGCTGAAGCAGATAATTAGATGGCGTTCTGCATTTAAGCCATGTGTGATTCAAGCAGAATTGCCGGGAACTCGACTTGTGATGTTCGTTTGTGAGACGCTGAGGACCGCGCCTGGGTTTGACACATCGTGCCTGTGAAGCAGGAGGGGTGAGGGACACATGCTGTCAGCACACATCAGAGGTGATTAATTGTTTGACTAATTGTTGATAGTAACTTGGTATTTTGTTACGCAGTAGAATTTGAATTGTGATGAGAGAATTGTGCAGCTCACTTCTCACTGCTGAGGCGTGCGGACAAGTGATCCTCCACCTGTTGTAGAGGCTGCTCATTTGCATAAAGCTTAAAATACAGACCTGAATGTGTTGCTGATGGTGTGTCTTTGAAGGATATGGTTGTAACTGCTGAATTACCTCACCTCTCTATCCTTCACAGAGAGTCGGTTGTCGTGTCCACCTGGGGGGTGTTTGGCGGGTACAGTGAGTCCAGAAGCGCCGGGCTTCGATCCTTTGGCGCTGGAGAGCGTGCCAGCCTTCACGTCCACCAGAATGACGCTGTTTTAAGTTTCTACACTTTGTTTAGCACCAGAGGGGGACTCAATAAATTGTTTTTGTTATTGGAACCGCTTTCTGGTTATTTTAGCGCTGGGTTCCGTCAGACGCAGGTTCCGCTCCTCAACCCGCATCGACAAATAACATAATTGGTCCAATGATGGTTTTCAAAGTATCTGAAAAGCTGATCCGATAATGAAACTTAGCTTCGATAATTAGTGGATTAGCGGAACTGTGCCCACCACTGGACACCAGTGCTAATCACTAAGACACTGTGCCATGGCACCAAGGATGAATTGGATGTTGATTTACTTTTAATGATGGTGAAAAATGGAAAGCAAGAGATTGATTATTTTACTTCAGAGACAAATGGGTTTGGGCAGGCATGGTGCTCATGTGGGTTCCCTCTGGGGGAACCCACAAACCCACAAACCCACAACTTTAAATTGACCATTGGTGTGTGTGTGCTGGTGTGAAGGTGTTTGTCTATATGTTGGCAGACAAACAACGGTAGACTGGTGTCCTGTCCAGGGTGTAGCCCCTCCTGCCCTATGACTGCTGGGAGAGGGTTCCAGCCAACCTGTGACCCTAACTGGAGTAAGCAGGTATAGAAAATGGAAAAAATTACCAAAATGTGTAACATTACAAACATTCTTAAAGAAACAATCAAGAGCATCCTACTTAATATAACATTGTACAAAACACGAAAATGTTGTTACATCTTTCAGTTAAAATGTATTTAAAAATGTATCTACCCTTGACGATTGGAACAGGATTATCTTCCTTCACACACTTCACCACATAGTGTGCTGCCACTGGCTGATGTTTCATTAAAATCCATAAATTGACCTAAGAGGAGTTATGTGTTGGGAAAGTGTAGTGACACGGACCCACAACAGGGGGGCGTAAATGAACGGACAATGGATAAGCCAAAATACAACAATTTAAGATTGGGGGGGACTTTAACCTCCTCCTTAGCGGTCAAACTGGTGGGAACCGAGGATCCTAAACACTCCCGTGGCAGGTTTCGCTCCACTGAGCCACAACCCCAGACGGGCTAATCAATCCGGGGATTGTGTTTTACCATCCATGGGAAGCCCAAAATAACGCGGGAGGTAGAAGGAGTTACATAAAACTCAATCTCCTCCCGATGATTCCCAGACACAACCAGAGTTACTGGCTGTGTCTTGTGTGTGATTAAAGGGAGAAGGGTGCCATCTAGCGCCCATACCTTCAATGATGAAGGAAGGGCCACTAGAGGGAGCCCTACTTCCTTTGCCCATCTGCTCATCCAACATATCCCTTCTGACCCCATTCCCAAGTGCTGGGGCGTGAAGGGTTAAATCCCCACACAGGATCGTGACTGTGGATTCGTGCTGATTTAACGTGCACTTCCCTTGTGCGGTGTTGTGACCCACCCTGAGCCCAGTCTCTAAGGGCGAGTGTTGTTGTGACCGTTTGGGGCAGTTTTTCTGTGTGTGCTCTGTTGAGCTGCAGAGAAAACACTCCCCGCGGGCCAGCTTCCTCAATCTGTCATCTGATCTTGTTTTGGCCCTGTTCGTTTCCCTAACAACGTCAGCAGGGGGAGCTGTTGCCCGTCGACGTTCTGCTAATCGGTTGTCTAACCGTACTACCAGGTCGATAAGCCCGTCTAAATCCCACAGCTCGTCCTTAGCCACCAGATGCTCCTTAAGGACCACAGACAGTCCGTTTACAAAGGCGGCGCGGAGCGCAACAGTATTCCAGCCGGCCCTCGCAGCCGCGATGCGGAAGTCGACTGCATACTCGGCTGCGCTCCCAACGCCCCTGTCTCATTGACAGCAGCACAGTCGAAGCGGTCTCGCCTCTATTGGGGTGATCAAACACTTGTTTAAACTCCCGCACAAACCCAGTATATGTTGTTAGGAGCCGTGAATTCTGCTCCCAGAGCGCCGTAGCCCAGGCGCGTGCCTCTCCTCAAAGCAAGTTTATAACATAAGCCACCCGGCTGGCATCTGACGCGTACATAACGGGACGTTGTGCAAAGATGAGTGAACACTGCATCAGGAAGTCTGCGCACGTCTCGACACAACCTCCGTACGGCTCTGGAGGGCTGATGTAAGCTTCAGGGGATGGGGGGGGGGGGGGGGTTCGTTGAATCACCACTGAAATGTCTGTGGTAAGTGCTCGGTCAGCAGGAGGAGGTGCTGCAGCAGCACCCAGTGTATGCGCCTTCCACCTGGGTGGTGAGAGCCTCCACCCTCCAATTGAGTATAACATTCTGCTCGGTACCAAGTCCAACCGGCAGTGAAGGCGGTTAAGATTTGCTGCAGCTCACCTAGCACGCCTCCTGCCGGCGCCTGTGCACCCTGCGTTTCCATTAGCAGTTCACTCGATGGTTGACGCCCCTCGGGATCCATGACGATTGGCCGAGAAATCCTGTTGGGAAAGTGTAGTGACATGGACCCACAACAGGGGGGCGTAAATGAACGGACAATGGATAAGCCAAAATACAACAATTTAATGTTGTGAATGTGCACAACGGAAAATGGACACATGCAATTTTGGAACAATAGTCAATAATACAAAGGTGACGTGTGGGCAGGCTCGAGGATAGAAGACGCCTGTCCAGAGAAAGCCGGTCCCACGCAATTTCCACTGCCAGCGGATCTGGAGCACAACGTGAGCCGCCAAGTCCCGAGTCCCCAGGTGGCCACTGCCTCCAACTGTCAGATCTGGTACTGCTGGCAGGAATAAACAGACAGTGATGGGTGGGTGTGTGCACACCCAGCAAACAATCAGCACAGTTCCTCTTGGTGGAAAAACCTCCACCTCCTAATCTCAATTCTCTCGGAGCTCGTGCAGATCCTGATGTCACACTAAACAGAGACTGGAATGAGGAGCGGAGATACGCCAACTCCCCAAACACAGCTACGTACTCGAAGTGTACAAGAGGTACGTCTGCAAACTCAGAATTGATTTCAGTCAAGCACAGAAGTAAAGACGTTACAACTGTTTGCGTAAGGTACAAAAAGGCTGAGACGTTTACCTGACGGGTAGAACGATTTCTCGGCAGGGAGGTGGAGTTGCTGCCCGGCTTTTATGGGATGAGGTGATTGTTGCTGATGACTGACAGCTGTCACTCCCGGCTGATCCTGAGGGACGACTGCACCCTCTCGTGCCTGAAGCCCGCACTTCAAGCAGGGCGCCCTCTGGTGGTGGGCCAGCAGTACCTCCTCTTCAGCGGCCCACACAACATTGTGCTTACAAAGTAATTACCATACAATATGATGCATCAGGTAAACACCACATTCCTATTGTTTCCCATTGAAAATGTCAAACCAGTTATGAGTTCTTTTCTAATTTAGATAGCTTTTAATTAGTTTTATATTTGATTATCTTAATATTCAGTAAACTTCATTCATGTAAAGTTAGATGAGGTCTGTTAGAAAAGTATCGTACCTTTTTATTTTTTTCAAAAACTATATGGATTTGATTCATATGTTTTTACGTCAGCCAAGCTTGAACCTTCGTGCGCATGCATGAGTTTTTCCATGCCTGTCGGTTGCGTCATTCACCTGTGGGCAGGCTTTGAGTGAGCACTGCTCCACCCCTCTCATCGTTGTTTCATTGCGAGGAAATGGCGGAATGATTTGGGCTTTATTCCATCAGCATTTTTTCAGAAACAGAGACAGGCAGCTGGAAACCATTCGAAAAATGTATCTGGCTTTCGGTGAAAATTTTACGGGCTTCACAGAGAATAAGGAGTGTTACTATAGCTTTAAGGACGGCCCACAATGGCGCATGGTGCGCCGCGCTCCGAGCCGTCATCGAGAGGCAGAAACCACCACATCATTTCTAAACGGATGGCTGTGTGGAGCTGGGACCGTCGTGTGCAATTTCTCTGGTTATCACAAGAGCTGGACATCAGCCATTTTCCCGGCAGATTTCACTTTTAACAAGAGATTTTGTCATGGAAAGCCGCGCAGAGGCTTCGCGCGTCACGACCGATTCGCTGATGAAGTGAGACAAAGGAACACCTCCGTTTCGGAGTGTTAGAGGACAAGTTGGGACATGCCCAGCTCTCCACAATTTCTCTTATACTCACTCGACTGGTAAGCACTGAAAGCCGAGATAGGCATGCTGCTCCCTACTCCATCGATCTCTGGGTGAGAGTCAGGGTACACCCTGGATTGGATGCCAGTCTGTCCCAAGGCCACATACAGTTGTACTCAAAAGTTTACATACCCCGGTAGAATTTTTTTTTTTTTTTTTTTGCCCTTTTTTCAGAGAATATGAATGATAACATAAAAACATTTTTTTTTCCACTCATGGTTAGTGGTTGGTTGAAGCCATTTAAACTGTGTTTACTCCTTTTAAATCATAATGACAACAGAAACTACCCAAATGACCCTGTTCAAAAGTTTACATACCCCTGTTCTTAATACTGTGTGTTGCCCTCTTTGGTAAATCTGCATGGAGTAAACAGTTCTCAAAACTGACTGAGTGTGCAAGAACGAGAAGAGTGAGGAAAACCACCAAGACACCCAGACAACCCAGAAGAGGATATAGGCTTATGTGGCTGGAGAAATTGTGCACAGTATAAATTTTGCATTTTGCATCACCACTCTTAGCTTCATAGTGGAATCAAGTGGAAATGGATTTTTTTCACCAAAACAGAAAAATGGCAAAAAAAAAAAAAACAATTCTGCCAGTGGAAGTAAACATTTGAGCACAACTGTATAGACCAACAAACACATTCATACCTAAGATCAATTTAAAGCGTCCAGTTCACCAAACGTGTTTTGGGAAATGTTAGGAAGCCAGTGCACTAGGAGGGAATTCACACTAAGGCCGGGTTCACGCGGCAGGATAATTAGGGCCGAGTATCGGACCCATCTTCCCCTTCTGACAATCTTAAGGATGCCCCAACAATCGTGATGACGATAAAGATAATCTTATCAGATATTCCTGTCGTGTGTGGTGTGTTAAGAGCGCTCTGATCTGCTCAGAAGGGTGTCAGGAGCGCTCCGATCGCAAATCGGGGATATTCAACATGTTGGATTTTTTTGATATCACAGTGTGTGTGTTGTGTCCTCAACCACAAACGAGCACGCAGCTTCTGAATGTGACGTGCTGCCAATCAGAAAGCGACGTGACGACGCACGGAGCAGAAATAAAATCAAAACAGCTGTTCTAACTTACCAGAAAGTCCGGTGGTCGCGCTGTCTCCACCCTTTAAAGAACACCTTTTCTTTTCTTTTTGTATCCTTTGTTCCCCTCTGTTTTAAATAGTCCACAAAGTACCTCCGTTTGGTTTTACTCTGAAGTCACGTTTAAATCTCGAGAGATTTTGCGATATTTCCTGTGTGTGGTGTTGCTGTTCTTACCGTGTGGCTGAACACCACACACTGTACAGCCAAACCTGTTAGATCCATGATTTTTTATCTTCACATGTGTGGTCTCTCAGGTTTTGGAAACCTAAAGATAATTTTAAAATCCTGTCGTGTGAACCAGGCTTAACACACTACAAAGAGAGACATGCAGCCTGCACACACACAGGACCAGTGGGGAAGTGATCCCAGGACCTTCTTGCTGTGAGGCAACAGTGCTAAGCACAAAGCCTCCTCTCAGTGTCCAGTGGTATCTGCAAAGCTGGGCTGACTGAATAAACTAACAGAAATGCTATATTTCCACAAGGCACAAAGTCCATTTTCCCCCTCTGCAAGGAGGTCAGAGATTAACATGAAGGTGGAGCAGCTGCACTTGATGGGATGGGAGCCCGTCCAATTTATTTTGATTGGCCTGGTGTTATGCAAGCCCGGGGTAGATTTCCCATGGGCAATATGCATTCTAGCCAGTGGTGTAGCAGCACTGAAACATATACGACGTACCATGTCCACACCATCAGTCAAAGCTGAAGTGCTGCATATATGTAGGTTTATAACGGTATTAACCTTTGGGGTGTTTCTGTTCCCTGACGAAAGTCTTAAGGCTTTACTTCCTCCGAGGCAAAAGAAGTACCACTTCAAAACAGCATCAAACCTGTGAGAAGCTCTGCTTTCTGTGAAGCCCAGATTAGTCACAGATTCAGTCACAGATTTAAAATGGATGATTAAAACACTACAAACACACACAGCAACAATTTAAGAGATGGAGGAAACACAGTAGGTTTTATGACTAAGTTAAGTAATGCAACCCCTGGCAAAAATTATGGAATCACCGGCCTCGGAGGATGTTCATTCAGTTGATTAATTTTGTAGAAAAAAAGCAGATCACAGACATGACACAAAACTAAAGTCATTTCAAATGGCAACTATCTGGCTTTAAGAAACACTATAAGAAATCAGGAAAAATAATTGTGGCAGTCAGTAACGGTTACTTTTTAGACCAAGCAGAGGGAAAAATATGGACTCACTCAATTCTGAGGAATAAATTATGGAATCACCCTGTAAATTTTCATCCCCAAAACTAAAGCCCCGTTTACACATAGACGGTTTTGTTGGCGGGTAGTACGTAGACCGAAGTTCGCAGTATTTCCGGCTGTTTTCGCGGTGGAAAGGGGCGGAGCATTTTGCCGGCGTTTTGACAGCCGTACTAGCCGCAAATAGACGGATAGAACGCCGCTAAATCTGCCAAATAAAGTGGCGTTTTGACGCCGTAGCATCCAGCACACGTCAGGCAACGGGGGTTAATACCCAGTTCTATCCTTTACAATCGCAGGTTAAGACGCGCGTGAGAACGGCGGTGTTCTGCTGCCACAGATAATGCCCTGTGTACTGCTGGATTTATCCAGGCAAATCCTGCGTTACTCCAGGAACTTTTGCATATAGGCACCGCCCCCAGAGTATAATAGGCTGAAGCCTCTGTCACTGCAGGGGGAGGGAGATCATACTCAGCCTTTTCTTCTCCTTCCTTTTTCCCCTCCTCAACGTGTTGCTCCATCTCCACCACAGGGCTACCCTCTGCTTCTGAACCAGACCTCTTGGTAAGTCCTTGCCGCTGCCAATTTTCTTTTAGGAGGCATACTGGAGCTTCTCTGCAAAAATATCTGGAGCTGGCCGTGAGTGAGAGGCCTGCGTGCAGCGCGCTATCGTCTTTATATTGACCGCCGCCTATCGGCCATTTGGAACGCCGTTAACCGGGAGGTGGCGTTTAGAACGGTGTACTGTCCGCTAGCGCCGCCGTTTTGTCTGCCTCTGTCGCCGGTTAAAACGCCCTTGAGGACGCCGATGTGGGTTTTACATGCCGTTGATTAGGGATACAACGCCGGCCGCCAATTATGGCGGTGTAAACTGCGGCACTACAGGAAGGGGCAGGATGAAACCGCGATTAAAAAGTATCAAATGCCGTTGTTCGCGTTGTCTCCGTCGTCATGCGAATTCTCCGGGAGCGCTCCCGGAATTATTCGACATGTTGAATAATTTTTTCAATGATTCCTGGTAAAGCCAGAAAGAAGCTACACCCCCTAGTGCCGGCGTTAACAACGGCGTGTGATCCTTAAGACGGCCAAAAACTCTTCCAGGACGCTTCCGGGAGCTCTTACCGTCTATGTGTAAACAAGGCTTAACACCTGCATCAATCAGATCTGCTCGTTAGTCTGCATCTAAAAAGGAGTGATCACACCTTGGAGAGCTGTTGCACCAAGTGGACTGACATGAATCATGGCTCCAACATGAGAGATGTCAACTGAAACAAAGGAGAGAGATTATCAAACTCTTAAAAGAGGGTAAATCATCACATAGTGTAGCAAAAGATGTTGGTTTTCACAGTCAGTTGTGTCTAAACTCTGGACCAAATACAAACAACATGGGAAGGTTGTTAAAGGCAAACATACTGGTAGACCAGGAAGACTCAAAGCGTCAAGACAGAAAACTTAAAGCAATATGTCTCAAAAACGAAAATGCACAACAAAACAAATGAGGAACGAATGGGAGGAAACTGGAGTCAACGTCTGTGACCGAACTGTAAGAAACCGCCTAAAGGAAATGGGATTTACATACAGAAAAGCTAAATGAAAGCCATCATTAACACCTAAACAGAAAAAAAAACAAGGTTACAATGGGCTAAGGAAAAGCAATTGTGGACTGTGGATGACTGGATGAAAGTCATATTCAGTGATGAATCTCGAATCTACATTGGGCAAGGTGATGATGCTGGAGCTTTTGTTTGGTGCCGTTCCAATGAGATTTATAAAGATGACTGCCTGAAGAGAACATGTAAATTTCCACAGTCATTGATGATATGGGGCTGCATGTCAGGTAAAGGCACTGGGGAGATGGCTGTCATTACATCATCAATAAATGCACAAGTTTACGTTGATATTTTGGACACTTTTCTTATCCCATCAATTGGAAGGATGTTTGGGAATGATGAAATCATTTCTCAAGATGATAATGCATCTTGCCATAGAGCAAAAACTGTGAAAACATTCCTTGCAAAAAGACACATAGGGTCAATGTCATGGCCTGCAAATAGTCCGGATCTTAATCCAATGAAATCTTTGGAAGTTGAAGAAAATGGTCCATGCAAGTCTCCAACCTGCAAAGCTGATCTGGCAACAGCAATCAGAGAAAGTTGGAGCCATATTGATGAAGAGTACTGTTTGTCACTCATTAAGTCCATGCCTCAGAGACTGCAAGCTGTTATGAAAGCCAGAGGTGGTGCAACAAAATACTAGTGATGTGTTGGAGCATTCTTTTGTTTTTCATGACTCTATAATTTTTTCCTCAGAATTGAGTGAGTCCATATTTTTTTTTCCCTCTGCTTGGTCTAAAAAAGTAACCGTTACTGACTGCCACAATTTTTTTTTCCTGATTTCTATAGTGTTTCTTAAAGTCAGAAAGTTGCCATTTGAAATGACTTTAGTTTTGTGTCATGTCTGTGATCTGCTTTTTTTCTACAAAATTAATCAACTGAATGAACATCCTCCGAGGCCGGTGATTCCATAATTTTTGCCAGGGGTTGTAGTTTTTTAAAAGGTTTAAAGCAGGTCATGTATTTTACATTTTTGTAGTTATAAATATCAAGAATATTCCTAAATTTTTGGACATTTTAAATCATAGTGAATGTGCCTAAATATTTGTGCAGTAGTGTAGCTAATTCTCCCACAGTAGTATTTTAAAATACGGGTATCTGTGGACATCCAGGCACATCCATTGTGCCTTCTCATGGTGGATAAGGTTTAAACCTTGCTGGTGTGTAGCACCTTGGACCAAACACTAGAGGGCTGCATTGGGATTAGGTCCCTCCGGACACAACGCCAATCTTGCAGGAGCAGGTGGCTAAAAGAAAAACACTGCGGGTTTGGAAGCGACAAGATGAGTCTGTCAACAAGGAGAAAAGTGTAAAATGCGGTGTCCACACGCTACTGTCAGCTTAAATAGAATGTCTTTAATTTAACAGGAGCAGCGGACAGGAACAGCAACACAGGTACACAGATGCAGCGAGAGTTACCATAGCAACACCGCATGCCCATATATGGCACACATATATCAAACAGTCTTTAAACTAAAAGAAAACAACGGAATAGGAGCACTATTCCCGTCCAGTGCCTCAAAAGACTACAGGCCAGTGAATTGAAACAAACAACCCCGTGAATCTCTTTATTAATAGCTTAAATGACACGTTTTCTTACACGGGACGTGATGAGACACATAATCATTGCATGGTCTATACTCTTGCGTGGGCATAAAATGAGGTTGGCTTCATAGATAATTGGCAAAGCTTCTGGGGAAAACCTGGTCTTGTTAGGAGAGACGGCATCCATCCCACTTTGGATGGAGCAGCTCTCATTTCTAGAAATCTGGCTAATTTTCTTAAATCCTCCCAACCCTGGACTATCCAGGGTTGGGACCAGGAAGCAGAGTTGTAGTCTTACACACCTCTCTGCAAGCTTCTCTCCCCCTGCCATCCCCTCATTACCCCATCCCCGTAGAGACGGTGCCTGCTCCCAGACTACCAATAACCAGCAAAAATCTATTTAAGCATAAAAATTCAAAAAGAAAAAATTAATATAGCACCTTCAACTGCACCACAGACTAAAACAGTTAAATGTGGTCTATTACATTAGGTCTCTCTCTTCTAAGTCCCTGTTGGTAAATGATATAATTGATCAACATATTGATTTATTCTGCCTAACAGAAACCTGGTTACAGCAGGATGAATATGTTAGTTTAAATGAGTCAACACCCCGAGCACACTAACTGTCAAACGCTCGTAGCACGGGCCGGGGCGGTGGATGCAATCTTCCATTCCGCTTATTAATTAATCAAAACCCAGACAGAGCTTTAATTCATTTGAAAGCTTGTCTCTTAGTCTTGTCCATCCAAATTGGAAGTCTCAAAAACCAGTTTTATTTGTTATTATCTATCGTCCCCTGGTCGTTACTGTGAGTTTCTCTGTGAATTTCAGACCTTTTGTCTGACTTAGTGCTTAGCTCAGATAAGATAATTATAGTGGGCGATTTTAACATCCACACAGATGCTGAGAATGACAGCCTCAACACTGCATTTAATCTAATTAGACTCTATTGGCTTGCTCAAAAAGTAAATGAGTCCACCCACCACTTTAATCATATCTTAGATCTTGTTCGACTTATGGTATGGAAATAGAAGACTTAACAGTATTCCCTGAAAACTCCCTTCTGTCTGATCATTTTTTAATAACATTTACATTTTACTCTGATGGACTACCCAGCAGTAGGGAATAAGTTTCATTACACTAGAAGTCTTTCCAGAAAGCGCTGTAACTAGGTTAAGGATATGATTCCTTCTTTATGTTCTCTAATGCCATATAACAACACAGTGCAGAGTAGCTACCTAAACTCTGTAAGGGAGATAGAGTATCTCGTCAATAGTTTTAACATCCTCATTGAAGACAACTTTGGGATGCTGTAGCTCCTCTGAAAAAGAGAGCTTTAAATCAGAAGTGTCTGACTCCATGGTATAACTCTCAAACTCGTAGCTTAAAGCAGAATAACCCGTAAGTTGGAGAGGAAATGGCGTCTCACTAATTTAGAAGATCTTCACTTAGCCTGGAAAAAGAGTCCTGTTGCTCTATAAAAAAGCCCTCCGTAAAGCTAGGACATCTTATCTACTCATCACTAATTGAAGAAAATAAGAACAACCCCAGGTTTCTTTTCAGCACTGTAGCCAGGCTGACAAAGAGTCAGAGCTCTATGAGCTGAGTATTCCATTAACTTTAACTAGTCATGAAGTCATGACTTTCTTGCTAACAAAATTTTAACTATTAGAGAAAAAATTACTCATAACCATCCCAAAGACGTATCGTTATCTTTGGCTGCTTTCAGTGATGCCGGTATTTGGTTAGACTCTTTCTCTCCGATTGTTCTGGTCTGAGTTATGTTTCATTAGTTACTTCATCCAAACCATCAACATGTTTATTAGACCCCATTCCTACCAGGCTGCTCAAGGAAGCCCTACCATTATTTAATGCTTCGATCTTAAATATTGATCAATCTATCTTTGTTAGTTGGCTATGTACCACAGGCTTTTAAGGTGGCAGTAATTAAACCATTACATTAAAAAGCCATCACTTGACCCAGCTATCTTAGCTAATTATAGGCCAATCTCCAACCTTCCTTTTCTCTCAAAAATTCTTGAAAGGGTAGTTTGTAAAACAGCTAAACTGATCATCTGCAGAGGAATGGGTCTATTTGAGAGTTTCAGTCAGGTTTAGAATTCATCATAGTACAGAAACAGCATTAGTGAAGGTTACAAATGAATCTTCTTATGGCCTCGGACAGTGGACTCATCTCCTGTGCTTGTTCTGTTAGACACTCAGTGCTGCTTTTGATACTGCTGACCATAAAATTTTATTACAGAGATTAGAGCATGCCATAGGTATTAAAGGCACTGCGCTGCGGTGGTTTGAATCATATTTGTCTAATAGATTACAATTTGTTCATGTAAATGGGGAATCTTCTTCACAGACTAAAGTTAATTATGAGTTCCACAAGGTTCTGTGCTAGGACCCATTTTATTCACTTTATATATGCTTCCCTTAGGCAGTATTATTAGACGGTATTGCTTAAATTTTCATTGTTACGCAGATGATACCCAGCTTTATCTATCCATGAAGCCAGAGGACACACACCAATTAGCTAAACTGCAGGATTGTCTTACAGACATAAAGACATGGATGACCTCTAATTTCCTGCTTTTAAACTCAGATAAAACTGAAGTTATTGTACTTGGCCCCACAAATCTTAGAAACATGGTGTCCTAACCAGATCCTTACTCTGGATGGATTACCCTGACCTCTAGTAATACTGTGAGAAAATCTTGGAGTCATTTTTGATCAGGATATGTCATTCAAAGCGCATATTAAACAAATATGTAGGACTGCTTTTTTGCATTTACGCAATATCTCTAAATCAGAAAGGTCTTGTCTCAGAGTGATGCTGAAAAACTAATTCATGCATTTATTTCCTCTAGGCTGGACTATTGTAATTCATTATTATCAGGTTGTCCTAAAAGTTCCCTAAAAAGCCTTCAGTTAATTCAAATGCTGCAGCTAGAGTGCTGACGGGGGACTAGAAGGAGAGAGCATATCTCACCCATATTGGGCTCTCTTCATTGGCTTCCTGTTAATTCTAGAATAGAATTTAAAATTCTTCTTCTTACTTATAAGGTTTTGAATAATCAGGTCCCCATCTTATCTTAGGGACCTCGTAGTACCATATCACCCCATAGAGCGCTTCGCTCTCAGACTGCAGGCTTACTTGTAGTTCCTAGGGTTTGTAAGAGTAGAATGGGAGGCAGAGCCTTCAGCTTTCAGGCTCCTCTCCTGTGGAACCAGCTCCCAATTCAGATCAGGGAGACAGACACCCTCTCTACTTTTAAGATTAGGCTTAAAACTTTCCTTTTCACTAAAGCTTATAGTTAGGGCTGGATCAGGTGACCCTGAACCATCCCTTAGTTATGCTGCTATAGACGTAGACTGCTGGGGGGTTCCCATGATGCACTGTTTCTTTCTCTTTTTGCTCTGTATGCACCACTCTGCATTTAATCATTAGTGATCGATCTCTGCTCCCCTCCACAGCATGTCTTTTTCCTGTTCTCTCCCTCAGCCCCAACCAGTCCCAGCAGAAGACTGCCCCTCCCTGAGCCTGGTTCTGCTGGAGGTTTCTTCCTGTTAAAAGGGAGTTTTTCCTTCCCACTGTAGCCAAGTGCTTGCTCACAGGGGGTCATTTTGACCGTTGGGGTTTTACATCATTATTGTATGGCCTTGCCTTACAATATAAAGCGCCTTGGGGCAACTGTTTGTTGTGATTTGGCGCTATATAAAAAAAAAATTGATTGATTGATTGATTGATAAATTCTCAGTGTTTTGTCGGTGCAGGCGGGACTGGAAAAACACATTGTGGGAACAGGCGGGAGTGTAACACGCACATTGCGTGTGCGGGTGGTAATGGTCCGAATTTCAGCGGGAGTAGGACGAAGAAATTAGTCCTGCACAGCACTCAACTACACACTCACACTAGCATGCTTGTTATGATTTGGTGGTGTACAAATAAACTGAATAGTTTGGTTATACATTTAAATAAATGCAACACAATTAAATTTTCGGCCTTGAATTGGTTATCTATTGATCATCGTTACTGACAATCTATAAATCTAACCTCAGAAAGGCTGCTTATTGTTGTCTGTATATATTATTGTTTTTAAATGTATTTTTATGGCGCAGTTGATGTGCAATTGTAAAGCACTTTGAATTTACTTACTTGAACTGCAAGTGCTATGAGATAAAGTGAATTTTTATAACACTTAATTCACTGACCAGCACACCACTACTAACCCCTGATTATAGCTAGGACTGGATAAGTCAAAATGGTGATGCTGACAAGCAGAAGTTAGACAGTGTTCTTGTTGAAACAACAGGCAATAAAACAAAGTGACAGATTATTGAACTTAATCTTGCGACAAGGGATAAATGGTGCTTCCTGTACTTGTGCATCGTGTAAATACTTAGAACAACTTTGGCCAATAAGGAAATGGATAAATGGCTCTATAACCACAGCGCCGATTAATGCTTTTCTCAACAGCTGATTGATTTTACTGCTTGTTTTAAAATGAAGACAATTAACCCTGGTGAGATCTTAATTGAAGATCTTTAGGAACACTCCAGCAGGAGCTAATACAGGCTTTAATATACTGTACGTTAATGAATCACAGCGGATTTACAATGGACTCAAATGTCAGTGAGAAGTGTGGCTCTTAGTATGATTCTCAGCTTCAACCTTGCTGCTGCCCTCCGCCAGACATTACTGCTGCTGGATGGTAACAACGTCAAAAGGCTGACTCTGATGAACTCACACATGTATAAATATTTACAGGCTGTGGTTTCCCTGGCAACCCATATACCTTCAAGTCGAGTACATTGCTGCTCTGCGAGTTCTGATTTCTTGAGTGTCTCTAATCAAAAAGCAGACCGCACAGACAGACAGGTTTTGATGACAGACTCTGATTGTGGTACTTAAGTAAGATCAGTAATATGAAATCAGGCAACTCTAAGTATTATTCCACAAGCTTGTAACAGCTTATGTCTCAGACTGTAAAAATGTAGAGAGGAATGAGTGTGTGGGTGGGTCGGTCCATCCCAACCAGACTGTGTAGAGTCAATTAAAAAAAAAACCTTGAAATACCTGTTTTTGAAACATTGCTCCAACAACCACATGAAAGGAAGATATACAATATGAGACCAAATATATAACCAAAAGGAAAGCAAAACAAAGCTCACATGTTGCTGGGAATGGTGTCCAATGGTTCTGGCAAGTGTGATGACTACTTAAAAATCTGTACGGTCTGTCCAAAAAAAAAAAAAAAAAAAAACGCTGTACTGTCACTGGAATCTGCATCTATAGCAAATAATGAATTTCACATTTGGCTGAAGTTCCTCAGGTCTGCAGTAGCACTAGTATGTACTGTATCAATGCTGCTTGTTTTGTTTTGTTTTTTTAAAACTCATTAGAATGCTGATAATCAGCCATCCTAAGTGATGTCAATACACGATGTTGCTCATGTATTGTGCCTTGAGATGACTTAAGTTGTTATTTGGTTCAGTATGAATAAATTCAATTACCCCTTCTCTGTAGCTGTAGAGAGTATTTGCTGAAAAAAGTGATATTATTAATTTGGAAAGAAAACTTTCCTGCCACACTTGCCATGTCCGAGGTCTGTGGATCACAGACATTGAAACTTTTCATAAGTGTGTGAGTGTGTGTGTGTGTGTGTGTGTGTGTGTGTGTGTGTGTGTGTGTGTGTGTTGTGTGTGTGGGTGTGTGTGTGTGTGGTGTATGTGTATGTGTGTGCGCACGCGCGTGTGTCTGTGTGTATGTGCAGGAGCATTTTGCTACAATTTAGTTCCTTATTCTAGGCACCGTTACAGGTTACGGGTGGTTATTTCATTCAGTATCTTGCAACACTCAATTTACTTTACTGGCAACTCAAATTTTAATAGGTGGATCAACACACTTGCTTCACGTTGTAAGAGGATCTGACTTAGTTCTCATTGCAGCACTTGACCCAGTAGCGAGTGTACACATATGGTTAAATATAGGAATTTTAAACACATGGATGAACAGTAACTGTAGATTGTAACTTTCCAGCCAAAATATGGATGGATTCTTTGTAATGTGAGGGAGCAGATAGCAAGTATGAATTAAGCAGTGAATGCAACTAATATTTGTAAAACACAAATGATGCTAATGCAGATCAGCTAACAAGCCATGACTTCTGATGAGTGCACATGATTTTTGCTATCTACTCTGGTCTCAGCACTCCCATTTATGGAATCAGGTCCATAAGTATTTGGACAATGACACAATTTTATTTTTTTTTTCTCAGTGGCTTTCCTCACTAGTCTCATTATTTCACAGTCGCCCATATTTTAAATATATATATTATATTTATATTCGATTTTTATTTTAAAATTAATTCTTGTATTACGCTTGTTGAAATACGTATGAGTTGTGATGGCCACACGGTGGAAAGCGCGCCGCGCTCCGGGCGGCCATCAACGTGCTGAAATGACCGGATCATTTCCAAAGTGAACTCTGTGGTGATGTGGGACCGTCGTGTGACTATCCGAAAATTGCGGAAGAGGTGGACATCAGCACTTTTTCGGCACATTCCACTGTGACAGAAGATTTTGCCATGAAAAGAATTGCAGCGAAATTCATTGGCACGAAGCTGATGGTGCAGCAAAAGCGCCTTCGTGTTGAAGCCTCACAGGACATGTTGTTACATGCCCAGCTCTTCCACCATTCGGAATATTCAGACGGCTTTCGGTGGCTTCTCAGTCGTGTGACTATCCGAGAAATTGTGGACGAGCTGGGCATGTCACAACATGTCCTGTGAGGCTTCAACACGAAGGCGGTTTTGCTGCGTCATCAGCTTCGTGCCGATAAATTTCGCTGCAACTCTTTTCATGGCAAAATCTTCTGTCACAGTGGAATGTGCCGAAAAAGTGCTGATGTCCACCTCTTCCGTAATTTTCGGATAGTCACACGACGGTCCCACATCACCACAGCGTTCACTTTGGAAATGATCCAGTCATTTCAGCATGTCGATGGCCGCCCGGAGCGCGGCGCGCTCTCCACCATTGTGCGGCCGTCTCTAAACTGGTTGTACCGCTCCTTAATCTGTGTGATGCCCAGAGAATCGTCACCGAAAGCCGTCTGAATAATCCGAATGGTTTCCACCTGCTGTCCGGCCCCACTTTCTGGCAAAATTGATGCAGTCACGCTGCTCCAGTCGTTCCATTTCCTTGCAAAGAAAAAACGACGAGAGACTCCACCCATCCTGGACAGTTGATATTTTGACGGATACGGCAAACATGCACCATAGCGATATTTGACCGGATCTCCTCACTGAATTTTGGCTCTCTGTTGGGACTGTTTACACAGAGACCTGCTACCTGCTGCTTTGGACTTGAATTAACAGTCTTTTTCAAGACTTTTTTACTTTTTTTTACTTTTTTACCTTTTTACTTTTTTTTTTTTTACTTTTTTACTGTGCTCCAACGCCTAAGGAAGACCTCTAAACGGTCAAAACATCAGCTAACATTTATCAGCGTTGGCAAGCTAACTAGCTTGCTAACGCTTTCATTTTTATTTATTTATTTATTTATTTATTTTTTCTCTTTTAGCACTGTTGTCGTGCGTTATCTGTGCTGCTCCACAGCGTGTTTAGTTGATTTTTAGTTTATTTTAGCACCGTTGTCGTGCGTTCGCTGTTGTCGTGCGTTGCCTGTGCTGCTTCATGGCCTATTTGGTGCCTTGATTGGGGGCACTCCTTCTGCTGAATCACCTTTAAATTATTTACACATTATTCACTTTGTGTGTTTTTAGGAATCCGCTAGGTTGCGTAGCTACTAGCTCTTAGCCGATTTAGCATGGCGGCTTCTCCTGTCTCTCCCGTACTTTTCTGCTCTGGGTGTGAAATGTTTAGTTATTCCTCGGCCTCCTTTAGCAGTAACGGTACTTGTAATAAGTGCAGCTTATTCGTAGCTTTGGAGGCCAGGCTGGGCGAATTGGAGACTCGGCTCCGCACTGTGGAAAATTCTACAGCTAGCCAGGCCCCTGTAGTCGGTGCGGACCAAGGTAGCTTAGCCGCCGCTAGTTCCCCCCTGGCAGATCCCGGGCAGTCGGGAAAGCAGGCTGATTGGGTGACTGTGAGGAGGAAGCGTAGCCCTAAACAGAAGCCCCGTGTACACCGTCAACCCGTTCACATCTCTAACCGTTTTTCCCCACTCGACGATACACTCGCCGAGGATCAAACTCTGGTTATTGGCGACTCTGTTTTGAGAAATGTGAAGTTAGCGACACCAGCAACCATTGTCAATTGTCTTCCGGGGGCCAGAGCAGGCGACATCGAAGGACATTTGAAATTGCTGGCTAAGGCTAAGCGTTAAATTTGGTAAGATTGTAATTCACGTCGGCAGTAATGACACTCGGTTACGCCAATCGGAGGTCACTAAAATTAACATTAAATCGGTGTGTAACTTTGCAAAAACAATGTCGGACTCTGTTGTTTTCTCTGGGCCCCTCCCCAATCAGACCGGGAGTGACATGTTTAGCCGCATGTTCTCCTTGAATTGCTGGCTGTCTGAGTGGTGTCCAAAAAATGAGGTGGGCTTCATTGATAATTGGCAAAGCTTCTGGGGAAAACCTGGTCTTGTTAGGAGAGACGGCATCCATCCCACTTAGATGGAGCAGCTCTCATTTCTAGAAATCTGGCCAATTTTCTTGGATCCTCCAAACTGTGACTGTCCAGCGTTGGGACCAGGAGGCAGAGCTGTGGTCTTATACACCTCTCTGCAGCTTCTCTCCCCCTGCCATCCCCTCGTTGCCCCATCCCCGTAGAGACGGTGCCTGCTCCCAGACCACCAATAACCAGCAAAAATCTATTTAAGCATAAAAATTCAAAAAGAAAAAATAATATAGCACCTTCAATTGCACCACAGACTAAAACAGTTAAATGTGGTCTATTAAACATTAGGTCTCTCTCTTCTAAGTCCCTGTTGGTAAATGATATAATAATTGATCAACGTATTGATTTATTCTGCTAACAGAAACCTGGTTACAGCAGGATGAATATGTTAGTTTAAATGAGTCAACACCCCCGAGTCACACTAACTGTCAGAATGCTCGTAGCACGGGCCGTGGCGGAGGATTAGCAGCAATCTTCCATTCCAGCTTATTAATTAATCAAAAACCTAGACAGAGCTTTAATTCATTTGAAAGCTTGTCTCTTAGTCTTGTCCATCCAAATTGGAAGTCCCAAAAAACAGTTTTATTTGTTATTATCTATCGTCCGCCTGGTCGTTACTGTGAGTTTCTCTGTGAATTTTCAGACCTTTTGTCTGACTTAGTGCTTAGCTCAGATAAGATAATTATAGTGGGCGATTTTAATATCCACACAGATGCTGAGAATGACAGCCTCAACACTGCATTTAATCTATTATTGGACTCTATCGGCTTTGCTCAAAAAGTAAATGAGTCCACCCACCACTTTAATCATATCTTAGATCTTGTTCTGACTTATGGTATGGAAATAGAAGACTTAACAGTATTCCCTGAAAACTCCCTTCTGTCTGATCATTTTTTAATTACATTTACATTTACCCTGATGGACTACCCTGCAGTGGGGAATAAGTTTCATTACACTAGAAGTCTTTCAGAAAGCGCTGTAACTAGGTTTAAGGATATGATTCCTTTGTTATGTTCTCTAATGTCATATACCAACACAGAGCAGAGTAGCTACCTAAACTCTGTAAGGGAGTTAGAGTATCTCGTCAATAGTTTTACATCCTCTTTGAAGACAACTTTGGATGCTGTAGCTCCTCTGAAAAAGAGAGCTTTAAATCAGAAGTGTCTGACTCCGTGGTATAACTCACAAACTCGTAGCTTAAAGCAGATAACCCGTAAGTTGGAGAGGAAATGGCGTCTCACTAATTTAGAAGATCTTCACGTAGCCTGGAAAAAGAGTTTGTTGCTCTATAAAAAAGCCCTCCGTAAAGCTAGGACATCTTTCTACTCATCACTAATTGAAGAAAATAAGAATAACCTCAGGTTTCTTTTCAGCACTGTAGCTAGGCTGACAAAGAGTCAGAGCTCTATTGAGCTGAGTATTCCATTAACTTTAACTAGTAATGACTTCATGACTTTCTTTGCTAACAAAATTTTGACTATTAGAGAAAAAATTACTCATAACCATCCCAAAGATGTATCGTTATCTTTGGCTGCTTTCAGTGATGCCGGTATTTGGTTAGACTCTTTCTCTCCGGTTGTTCTGTCTGAGTTATTTTCATTGGTTGCTTCGTCCAAACCATCGGCATGTTTATTGGACCCCATTCCTGCCAGGCTGCTCAAGGAAGTCCTACCATTATTTAATGCTTCAATCTTAAATATGATCAATCTATCTTTGTTAGTTGGTTATGTACCACAGGCCTTTAAGGTGGCAGTAATTAAACCATTACTTAAAAAGCCATCACTTGACCCAGCTATCTTAGCTAATTATAGGCCAATTTCCAACCTTCCTTTATCTCAAAGATTCTTGAGAGGGTAGTTGTAAAACAGCTAACTGATCACCTGCAGAGGAATGGTCTATTTGAAGAGTTTCAGTCAGGTTTTAGAATTCATCATAGTACAGAAACAGCATTAGTGAAGGTTACAAATGATCTTCTTATGGCTTCGGACAGTGGACTTATCTCTGTGCTTGTTCTGTTGGACCTCAGTGCTGCTTTTGATACTGTTGACCATAAAATTTTATTACAGAGATTAGAGCATGTCATAGGTATTAAAGGCACTGCGCTGCGGTGGTTTGAATCATATTTGTCTAATAGATTACAGTTTGTTCATGTAAATGGGGAATCTTCTTCACAGACTAAAGTTAATTATGGAGTTCCACAAGGTTCTGTGCTAGGACCAATTTTATTCACTTTATACATGCTTCCCTTAGGCAGTATTATTAGACGGTATTGCTTAAATTTTCATTGTTACGCAGATGATACCCAGCTTTATCTATCCATGAAGCCAGAGGATACACACCAATTAGCTAAACTGCAGGATTGTCTTACAGACATAAAGACATGGATGACCTCTAATTTCCTGCTTTTAAACTCAGATAAAACTGAAGTTATTGTACTTGGCCCCACAAATCTTAGAAGCATGGTGTCTAACCAGATCGTTACTCTGGATGGCATTTCCCTGATCTCTAGTAATACTGTGAGAAATCTTGGAGTCATTTTTGATCAGGATATGTCATTCAAAGCGCATATTAAACAAATATGTAGGACTGCCTTTTTGCATTTACGCAATGTCTCTAAAATCAGAAAGGTCTTGTCTCAGAGTGATGCTGAAAAACTAATTCATGCATTTATTTCCTCTAGGCTGGACTATTGTAATTCATTATTATCAGGTTGTCCTAAAAGTTCCCTAAAAAGCCTTCAGTTGGTTCAGAATGCTGCAGCTAGAGTACTGACGGGGACTGGCAGGAGAGAGCATATCTCACCCGTGTTGGCCTCTCTTCATTGGCTTCCTGTTAATTCTAGAATAGAATTTAAAATTCTTCTTCTTACTTATAAGGTTTTGAATAATCAGGTCCCATCTTATCTTAGGGACCTCGTAGTACCATATTACCCATTAGAGCGCTTCGCTCTCAGACTGCGGGCTTACTTGTAGTTCCTAGGGTTTGTAAGAGTAGAATGGGAGGCAGAGCCTTCAGCTTTCAGGCTCCTCTCCTGTGGAACCAGCTCCCAATTCAGATCAGGGAGACAGATACCCTCTCTACTTTTAAGATTAGGCTTAAAACTTTCCTTTTCGCTAAGGCTTATAGTTAGGGCTGGATCGGGTGACCCTGGACCATCCCTTGGTTATGCTGCTTTAGATGTAGATTGTGGGGGGTTCCCATGATGCACTGTTTCTTTCTCTTTTTGCTCCGTATGCATCACTCTGCATTTAATCATTAGTGATCGATCTCTGCCCCCCTTCACGGCATGTCTTTTTCCTGTTTTTTTCCCTCAGCCCCAACCAGTCTCAGCAGAAGACTGCCCCTCCCTGAGCCTGGTTCTGCTGGAGGTTTCTTCCTGTTAAAAGGGAGTTTTTCCTTCCCACTGTTGCCAAGTGCTTGCTCATAGGGGGTCGTTTTGACCGTTGGGGTTTTTCATAATTATTGTATGGCCTTGCCTTACAATATGGAGCGCCTTGGGGCAACTGTTTGTTGTGATTTGGCGCTATATAAGAAAAAAGTTGATTGAAGTTGATTGATTGATCCTCACACAAAGGCTGCTTGCAAGCAAATGACGCAATCGACAGGCGTGAAAAAACTCACGGATGCGCACAAAGGTTCAAGGTTGGCTCATGCAAGCACACGTGATTCAAATCCATCAGGTTTTTGAAAAAAATAAAAAGTTTGGATACTTTTCTAACAGACCTCATATGGACCAGACTGTATGTTTCCGTGTATGTAATCAGAAGATATCATGGGTTACCATATGGTAAGTCCAGTCACATGCATTTGTGACATAAGAGATTCTTGGAACAAAAATGACCAGACTAAGAGTTAATAATTCCAATTACAAGAAACTGGTTAGGAGGTTTTTGGCCACATACGAGGTCTGTGAGAAAAGAAACGGACCTTTTTATTTTTTAAAATGACGGCGGCTTGGGGCGCGGCGCACCGTCCGGCTCCGTGGGCAGTCCTTAAAGCGACAGTAACACTCCATAATCTCTCATCAGCCCTTAAAATTTTCACAGAAAACTGTCTGAATTTCTCGAATGGTGTCCACTTGGATCTGCCTCACAGTTTCTGAAAAAATTTTGATAAAGCACCAGTCTCTCAGCAAGTAGTCAGCCAAAGGAATTCCGACGGGAGGGGTGGACCAGTGCTCACTCAAAGCCTGCCCACAGGCGAATGACGCAACCAACAGGCGTGAAAAACCTCACACATGCGCACGAGGGTTCAAGCTTGTCTGATGTAATCGCACGTGATTCAAATCCATATAGTTTTTGAAAAAAATAAAAAGGTCCGTTTCTTTTCTCACAGACCTCGTACACTCATCCTGTACTTACCACCAAAGCAGATGAATGTTTAACATTTGCACAGCTGAATGCAGCTTCGCCAAAAAAAAAAAAAAAATCTGGTTGAGTTACGGCCTCAAAAGATGGATGATTCATTCTTTACAATTAACAACCAGTCTCCTTCTGTTCTTACACCTAATAATATCTTCCCTTTGCGTGAACTAAAAATCCATGAATCAGCCGACAGCCTATGGTCTCTTTTTTTGTCTTTTATTGCTTTTCTAAATTCATTCCATGTCAGTAGGACTTTGACATTCATTAACAGAGCTGACGTGAACCCATGTAATGCTGGAAGGCAAGCTCTCCTCACTTCCTTTCCTGTGTGTCTTTAATGAAGCAGGATTGATAGCACGCCGGTGGAAACACGGCTCACCTCATCAGCGGCTAGCCGGGGGAGGGACGCACTCCAATAAATAGCGTGGTAAACACACAATTAAGGCCCACATATCACTGCTTCGTTATTACATCCTACCAATTAAGCATCGGGGGCCGCCTCCTCATTTGTATTGCTTTACGCCTATAATCAGTAATTTAGTAATGATGTGCTGAATCTCAGCTGCCGACTCAATACCTCAGTGAGAGGAAGAGAGTGTGCAGTGGAGACGGTGGTGCGTGTCTGTCTACTTTACATTCATGTGCCGTAAAATTACAAGGTAAAGAGGTTTGGCTGTTGCAGTACATTGCAGATAGCATGTTGACTCTGGACAGCCATTCAAATAAAAATGAGATTATAAGTCTTACACAGAAAGAAACTGGATGTGAAATTAATAGTTTTTTTGTTATAAATTGAAAAAATTATTTAAAAAATACATTTAACTGATGATCTACGGGCCCCATCACACATAATATGATTTAAGTCGACTAGCGAACAAAGGAGGAATTGCATGTCAATTGTGAAAAATCTGAGCTGCCTCCAACACCTCATACACCTGTTGCTACAACTGTTTGCGCACACCAGCGGCTGAAAGACTGAGTATGCCCTGTGGGAGCCCATTTGATCCCTCTTGCGGGAGGTGTCGGCCAAATTCCAGGTGACATACACGAATATCTAACAATGCTAGCTTGGCACTTAGAAAATGTGTGGCTATTCGCGCTGTCAACATGAAAACAGTCAGCAGATGCTCACTTTCGAGCTGGATATGAACTATGCAGCCCAGTCTCATGTTTTTTCGTGCTCCTGTGATGAAATGAGTCAAGTTTTCGTGACGGGGCTTTTTTTAACTCACTATTACTAACTCTACTCCTACCCCAACCCTAACCTTAATCATAACCTAATCCTACTCCTTCCCTCCACCCTAACCATAACTACCCCGACCCCCCACTTCACTTTTAATTTCATGTGGCCTTCACGGAATGAATTAGAATGAATTTGTGCTGCCGTGACGAAAATGAGGTGCTTTTTGTCTCAATATCATGAACCAATAGATTAATGTATTTGTCAAAGTGCTTCCACAACTGTGGCTTTGCAAAAAGCAACACATGTGATGTGCATGTGTATCGCATGTGTGCATGTGTGTAGCCCCCCTGAAACACATGTGGTGTACGTGTGGTTCGCCGCTCCCCCCAACACATGTGGCATGCCGGGGGAGGACACTTGCATAAAATGCTGATATGTATGCTGCACAGACATGATCACATGGGGGCCGGACAAGTCTGAGCGCACACAGCACAGTGAGGTGGCTGTCAGCTGCTGACCAGAGACTCACTGACAGCTCACATAACACAGAAATAGAGTGACACATTGGTGCGTGCACTGGAGGGGCAAGGGGTGTGGCCGCTGACAGTTGCAGCTGCTAAGATCTCTGCTTCTGTACGTCACAGCTGGAGAACACGTACCGTGTTTGGATGGACTTGAACTGGCACTGTGACACGTGTGTGTCTGCTTGCTGTCCTCATGTGGACATACATAAAAACATATATCACTGTTGCGACAGGCTGCAGTGAGTGAGCGCACGGCGCACACGCTGTCAGACTGCCACAGGTGATATGGACCGTCAGATCATAACACGCAGCAGGCAATCTGAATGTCACATCACCCATGTGAGCTCTGTTCCACATGACACGGTGTCTGTCCTGTGGCGTGCTATCCACAAGACACGCGTTTCGGGCCGGCAGGACACACCACACAGATATGGACATGATAAGAGCACCCTGCTTCTCACTCATGTCATTTCATGACTGTACGTCTGTGACTGTGGGTCATCTACAGTGGAACAGATGGATCATACTTGTATTGGCTGCTTGATAAGAGGGATTCAATAAAATGTGGTGTTTTTTATGGTGTGTGGCTTTATTATTTTTTTAAATATGTCCATCTCCTTGTTGATTTGAGCTATTTTTCCACATCTTTTACAGGCCAGCGATGGTAGCACAATGGTAAAGTTTCTGGCTGTCATCAGAGCTTTTATGAATTGCAGGTTTGAATCCCGTGGGTGGCATGTATTTTTTTTCCACAGCAACTCCACGATGTGGTTACACATCTCCAGCTGCTCTCATTGTATTCCCACTGCGACAGTTTCCTGCATGCTCATGCACGACACCATTGCGTGCAAGAAACGGTCACAGCAGGATTATTCACACCTGCCCGTCAGCTCGATGCTTTCGTGGTTTTGTTCATACAAACTGTTCGACCGTGAATCGCCCTGATTTGTACTTATTCGTACTATGTGTGAAGGGGCCTTAAGTGATGCAAGCAGTTGGGGTGTTAATGCACTCTTCTATTCCATTCAATATTTCTATATTATAACAGCCAGGTGGCCACTGTGTGTGTGTATGCATGTGTGTGTATGGCTTTGATCACTGAGAAACTGGGTAGAGCTGACATTTGCCGTTTGGTAGGCTTATGCATTTTGGGCTGTAATGCGCCATGGAAATTTGGGGGTTTAAATATGTTATTGTGGTTCATGTCAGTTCAACAGTGTTGTTAGTATTATTGATTTATTGTGTTTTTATAGTGCAGTTGGTTTAGTCAGTTATTGATTTATTGTGTTTTTATAGTGCAATTGGTTTAGTCAGTTAAGTGTCATGTTGCTGTTACCATGAGTGGGAACTGTAGTGTGTTTTGTGTCTTCTGCCACTGTCTCTGTTTGTGGAGGTGTAAAAATAAAAGCACCTGCTTGGGGCAGAATGCCGAAAAGACAACAAAAATCTCTGGCTCAGTTTACGTTCTTCCATACAGCTTGCCACAATATATTAAAAGCAAAGTGGCATTTGTATACATGTATGCGTGTGTGCGTGTGTATAACTTCGATCATAGACAAACTGGAAAGAGCTGATGTTTGTCGTTTGGTATGCTTATGTATTTTGTGTCAAGGATGAACGCTGCCAAAACAGAACATTGATGGGATTAATATTTTTGGAAAAACTATGGATATTAGCTAACAACACTGAACAATGGACATTGATAATTATATTCTGGACTCACACTCCATTCCAGTAGGAGGCTGTAAATCACCTATATATTAAAAGTGCATGTTTTAATTTTGTAAGTTCAATGTAAGTACATAATATAATTGTAAATATGTTAAAAATACATGAATTACACAACAAAGTGAAAACACGTATTTCCATTGTGGTCCATTTAAAAATCAAAAAACAAAAGAGTAGTAATAGTCAAATGAAATAATAATAATAATAATAATAATAATAATGTGTATATGATAACAAGAACCTAAACAATTTATAAGTACATAAAAACAGTAAATTAACATTAAAGAATTACATAATTAACCATCAATAAAAGGGTTGAGTTCCTCAAGTCAAGTCAAGTCAAGTCAGCTTTTATAGGTCATTTCTACAATACATCACAGACATATTGAGAACTGAAATACCTGATCTCTGGACTCCCTGACCTCACAAAAGAAGGTATTTAAGAAATATAATAACAAAGTATAAATATCAAGTGTAGAGATCTAACAGCTGTAAAAAAAAAAAAAAAAAGAAAAAGTTGTAATAGTGTAATTGTAACAAAATTATACAAAAGGTAAATGTAAACAAACAAAACTGTTGAGGTCTAAGCCATTCCAACTCATTATAGAAACTTTGCATAATTTATTACCTCCCTTGGAAAATGTCAGCTACCTACTGTACATCTGGACCATCTTCCGCACCAATCCTCATGAAAACAAAGCCAAAAATAAAAAAGGCTATCGTCAGTGGACGCTGCATGCCCAGCACCAGTTGCTGTCAATCAATGGTGTGTGAATGCCATCTTGTGGTAGAAATCTGCAAGTGGAACACTACGCAGGAGCAAATAATTTCTTACTGGTCAGCACTGATGCCTCACAGCAAGAAGGTTGTGGGCTCGCTTCCCGCCCTTTCTGTGTGGAGTTTACATGTGTGGGTGTCCCCCAGGCACTAGTTTCCTCTCACAATCAAAAACATGCTTTTTTTAGTGTCTGCTCATTTCTCTGCCCCTGCCCCTGATCTACATTTGGAGTTGGTCGCTGGTGATGGACTCTGGCTGCTCGGTTGGATTGTGTGTAGCTGTAATTAGGATGGGTTAAATGCACAGGACAAATTTTGTTGTATGTAAGTACAATGACAATAAAGGCCATTCTTTTTCACTAAGTGACATTTTGTATCATTTATATTTCTTTGTTTGTTTTGTCAAACAGTAGCATTTGTTGCAGAAAATGCCCCTCTATCTTTTTAGGGGCATTCAAAGAAAGGTTTATGTTTTCACATCATTTGTCATTTGGTTTGTTGCCAGCCTTGGTGGCCCATGGACAAAGAAAAATCCAATAATGACTTGCATTTCTACAGCACATTTCTATTTGATGGAGACGTTCAAAGCACTTTACACTGATGCCTCACATTCACCCGTTAACACACACACACATACACACACATGCACACACGCACACACACACACACACACACACACACACACACACACTGATGTCATTGTGTTGCAAAGTATTGCACACCAAGCGCAACATCAGGGTTAAGAACCTTAATGATGGGCTGGAGCATTTAAAGAATAAAAAGCAACTTTTTTCCCGAAACAATAATTTAAAAAAAACTGACCCAAAATAGATAAATAGACAGACAGACAGACAGTACAATTTGTCATTTTATGACACTTCCCAGGCCCGGATCCAGACCGGTTTGGACAGATGCAGTTGCATCCAGTGCTTAATTTGTAAAGTGGGAGGTCCCGGAGCGCAGAGGATGGGTAGCTCCGGTGCAGAAAAAAAAAAGAAGGGCGGGGGGGGGCTTGCGAACAACACTGTGCGCCACACCGAAAATAACTGGGCATGTATTGTAGGCCTAACACTAGTCACACCAAATCGAGTACTAATTCCTCAGTGGTCCCTCGTTTATCGCGGGAGTTACGTTCTCCACATTCACACCGGGCACGACGCGAGCGACTGCAGCCACAGGTTGCCATGTAATCCCTTTTTGGCGCCAAACCGCGCAGCGCGACGCGAGTGAAGAGATTTTGAGCGTTTTGCGCGTTTGTGGCGCGATATTGCATCGCGTCACGTCGTGTTGCCCTCCTCCCCAAGTTTAAAAATCTCGTCTTATCGCGCGGCGATGACCAATCAGGGACTGAATATGTAGTGATGTGGAGATGTCTGGAGTTTGACTGAAGATGTGAACATGTCCTGTCTCTGGTAGCAGCCTGTAAGCAGGACTTATGTCTCTTTTGTCCTTTATTTCACAATCATGACAGAGTTTTTGGAGCGAGCAGCAGTCCCACAGCAGCAGGGAGCGGAGTTTCTTTTTCTTTTTCTTTTACTTGCGCGTGCAAGGGAATCATCCATGGAGATTATTTTACTTATTAACTACACAGATGTATTTCTGTGTAGGCTCTCAGTTGTCCAGGTGGTTTCCATAGTAGAGAAGCTTGAATCTTCGACTGGACTGGGTTGCTTGACGTGAGGACATTTTGCTTCAAATCACAGAAGCTTCCTCAGCTAAAATTCTTGCTCTGGTAGTCTGACTTCTGTCTTGACTCTTGTAGAGAAGAATAAACCAGAAGCCAACAAAAGCTGGAGTTTTTTAACCTAACCAGACCCCACCTACCGAGAGGCTGACTGCTATAGGCTAGTGACTAAACAATAGCTCTAATTAGCACCTACTGTGCTCTAGTTAGCACTCTCCTAATGACAGGACGGAAGCTTCCCCTGATGGCTCCCTTGACGACTCTCTCCTGATGACGTGAATGACTTATTACCATGAACAAAAGACTGAAACTGCTTTGACCTGAGTACCACATTGTAAACAGGGGACAAAGAGTGTCTGAGACCCGCTCCTCGGTTAAGGCTGGGTTTCAACTGTTTTACAAAGAATGCTTCCTTGACACCTCTCTCAAACCATTTCTTCTCTCTGGCTAAGATTTTAACTTCCTTGTCCTCAAACGTGTGGTTAGTGTCTTTCAGGTGGAAAGACACTACCTTTCTGCAGTTCATCTCCACCTGAACGTCCTCACGTCAAGCAACCCAGTCCAGTCGAAGATTCAAGCTTCTCTACTATACATGGATGTATAATAAAGCAAATGGTGACTGGTTTCTAAAGACAATTATGACAGAGTTTTTTTGGGAAAGAGCAAGGAGCAGCCTCACAGCAAGCCGTGGAGTTTTGTTCTTTTTTTTCTTTTTTTACGTGCACGCGCGAGCGAATCATCTGTGTAGAGAATATTTTATTAATTAACTACACAGATGTATAATAAAACAAATGGTGACTGGTTTCTAAACACAATTATGACAGAGTTTTTGGGGGGAGGAGCGAGCTGCAGGAAGCAGCGGAGTTTCTTTTTTTTGTTTGTTTGTTTACATGTGCGCGCATGAACGGGACAGTTGGTCCTCAAACTGGGTCCTGCAGAGGCGGTAGGACCACTGAAAGCGGCCGTCATCCAGACGCAGCTCCTGCAGCAAATAATGATACTCTCTGTATTGGGAGCTTTTCACAGCAACTCGCTCCGTGTGATCAAGGTCCGTCATGATGACTTAACGCGGAGCGGAAGGGAAGCTCCTCCTATTTGATGACGCACCGGGGCGAATTTTCGCAGCGAAAGTCCACCCAAGCAGAGCGACACACCGGCCGAAGGAGGCGCGTCCATCGCCACGCGTCCATCGCCACGCGTCCATCGCCACGCGTCCATCGCCACGCGACCCCCGCGAATTTGTAGCGTCTGATCGCGCCCAGTGTGAACACGGCAGAAATCCGTGAAGTAGCGCTATTTTTTACACTTATTATAGATGTTTTAAGGCTGTAAAACCCCTCACTACACATTTTTCTCAAACAGGCATTAACATTTTCTCACTTTTCTCTCTTGTGTAAACACTCTCTTTTTCCTTCTGTGCAAGAAGATTATAAACAGACACACGCAGAACACAATGCGCGGCTCTCCCTTCACTCACTGCCTCCGGGGGTACGGATGCGGGACCCGCAAAGAATCCAAGTCCTCTCTCGGTGGCCACGGAGCTCTGCGGGTACGGTCAACATCCGAATCAAAACAGCGAGCGTAGCCTCTGGACCTGTTGCCAGATTTGGCGCAATTCCGCACAGCAGACAGGAGGGCGGCGGTGTGATTGGCAGTGAGAGCAATCGCGGTGATTTTTTAAAATATTTTGTTAGTCAAGAGAGGTGGCGGATCACAGATCCAGTATAAATAGCTGGCGGAGCCAACGTCAGAGGTTCCGGAGCGCATGTCCGAGGTTCCGGAGCGCGCTCCGGCTTGCTCCCCCTCAAATTAAGCCCTGGTTGCATCAGTCAGATTTTTTTACGCATCGTTCGTCATCGGTAAAAAAAAAAAAATCTCCAATAATCCCGAATAGTGCCGAACGTGTGCCCGCGGTGAACACAGCTTTTGATTTGATCCCACAATGCACCACACAGGTGCACACAGGAAAATTCAAACCGGATCAAACAAACATAGCATCAGTCCAGTCAAGTCGATGATCATGGCATCCAGGAAAAAAGTCGTGCAAGGAAAATTGGGCACTTATTTCAGAAAATGGTGAGTGGTTTATAAATAGTTTTCAGACAATAGTGTGTTTGAAAGGCATTCTGTGATGACAGAAATTACATTTTCGGTGGTTTTCCGACCATACCTGTCAACCTATACGGACTGTCCGTAAATTATATGGATTTTTCCGAGTGACCCCAGGCCCGGATCAAGACCGGTTTGGACAGATGCAGTTTCATCGGTCAAATTTTTTTATGCATTGTTCGTCATCTGTAAAAACAAAAATCTTGAATAATCCTGAATAGTGCCAAATGTGTCCCCGCGGTGAACACAGCTTTTCGATGGTTTTCATGTCAACCTATAGGCCGTAAATTATACGGATTTTTTAGAGTTTCAGAGTCATACGGACATACAAATAAAGTCGGATATTCAGGGTTTGGTTTGCAGCGGGTCTGTAATCAACCGTTTCTGCGACTCACTTTGAATCGTGAACCATTGAAGCAATGCTTCGATCTACTAGCTCGTTGGTTCTTTGATTCGCTGCTCTTCAGAAACGGCAAGTCCACTTCTCAACTTCTCTCAAAGCCATTAAAATACCGTGAGTCACTTTTGTGTGGATTAAAGTCACTAACTGGGACTCTTGTCTTGTTGCAGTCAAGAAACAAGAATTGTCCTCCGTTCCGTTGGCACAGCTCCAAACGCTGCACATCTCTCTGCCAAGACAGAGTCCGGTAGGTATTAATAACTTCAAAATGAATTGCCGCTTTAAATAAAATGACACCTCTTACAAACATTGTAATACAGACAAGAAACTACAATCGACTAAAATGTCTTTTTTTTCCTCCCAAAATGAGACGTGCTGTATTTCTTTACAAATTACATCCTGAAGTGAAGCACAGCGGCTGTAAGAGCTCAGCGCAGATATATGGAAAGACATTCATGCCAATAATGTCTGAAAGGAAATGCTTTTGACAAAAACTACAGATTTTGTTTATTCCTATTTATGTCCAGAGATCAAGGATCCACCATGTCAATTTTTGTTATAGTGTTGTTTTTTTAGGACATCATATTTATACAAATAAGAAGTGTTCACTATGGTCCATGAAGTATAATAAATATATTAAAAGAAGTGTGACAGTGTATGTTACACATGAATAAAAGAATGAAGATTATTGAAAAACAAGACACATACGATTTTTATTTTAACACTGGGCAAAAATGCATCTGTCAGATTTTTACTCTGGATCCAGCCCTGCTTCCTGTATGTCTGGCAAGAATATCTGCTTTAATCTTTTTTTCGTCCCCTGCTCTCATTTTAGGAAAAAAGAAATGTGACACCTCAAAAATTGCAGGGCTCCTGCAAGATATGGACGAGCACAAAGAGGACTTGGAAGTGAGGTTCTACAACCCCAATTCCAATGAAGTTGGGATGTTGTGTAAAATGTAAATAAAAACAGAATACAATGATTTGCAAATCCTCTTCAACCTATATCCAGTTGAATACATCACAAAGACAAGATATTTAATGTTCAGACTGATAGACTTTATTGTTTTTGTGCAAATATTTACTCATTCTGAAATGGATGCCAGCAAAACATTTCAAAAAAGCTGGGACAGTGGTATGTTTACCACTGTGTTACATCACCTTTCCTTCTAACAACACTCAATAAGCGTTTGTGAACTGAGGACACTAATTGTTGAAGCTTTGTAGGTGGAATTCTTTCCTACTCTTGATTGATGTACAACTTCAGTTGTTCAGCAGTCTGGGGTCTCCATTGTCGTACTTTGCGCTTCATAATGCGCCACACATTTTCAATGGGCAACAGGTCTGGACTGCAGGCAGGCCAGTCTTGTACCTGCACTCTTTTACTACAAAACAACGCTGTTGTAACACGTGCAGAATGTGGCTTGGCATTGTCTTGCTGAAATAAGCAGGGACATCCCTGAAAAAGACGTTGCTTGGATGGCAGCACGTGTTGCTCCAAAACCTGGATGGACCTTTCAGCATTGATGGTGCCATCACAGATGTGTAAGTTGCCCATGCCATGGGCACTAACACACCCCCATACCATCACAGATACTGGCTTTTGAACATTGCGCTGGAACAATCTGAATGGCCTTTTTCCTCTTTGTCCGGAGGACACGACGTCCATGATTTCCAAAAACAATCTGAAATGTGGACTCATCAGACCACAGCACACTTTTCCACTTCGCGCCTGTCCATTTCAAATGAGCTCAGGCCCAGAGAAGGCATAAAAGGAGCATCCCCAAAAGGCTCAGCCATTCACAAGCAAAGATGGGGTGAGGATCACCACTTTGTGAACAACTGCATGAAAAAATAGTCCAACAGTTTAAGAACAATGTTTCTCAACATTCAGTTGCAAGGAATTTAGGGGTTCTATCATCTACAGTCCATAATATAATCAGAAGATTCAGAGAATTTGGAGAACTTTCTACACGTAAGTGGCAAGGCCGAAAACCAACACTAAATGCCTGACCTTCAATCCCTCAGGCAGCACTGCATTAAAAACCACCATTGTGTAAAGGATTTTACCGCATGGACTCAGGAACACTTCAGAAAACCATTGTCAGTTAACACAGTTCATCGCTACATCTACAAGTGCAAGTTAAAACTCTACCATGCAAAGCGAAAGTCATACATCAACAACATCCAGAAATGCCATTGCCTTCTCTGGGACCGAGCTCGTTTGAAATGGACAGATACAAAGTAGAAAAGTGTGCTGTGGTCTGATGAGTCCACATTTCAAATTGTTTTTGGAAATCATGGACGTTGTGGGAGTTT
This sequence comes from Thalassophryne amazonica, assembly GCF_902500255.1. Classification (NCBI taxonomy): domain Eukaryota; kingdom Metazoa; phylum Chordata; class Actinopteri; order Batrachoidiformes; family Batrachoididae; genus Thalassophryne; species Thalassophryne amazonica. The sequence goes on from NC_047104.1 coordinate 81,187,695, forward strand.
TTCCTTACCACTGTCGCCTGTGTGCTTGCTCTGAGGGTTGGTAAGGTTGGACCTTACATGTGTGAAGCGCCTTAAGGCAACTTTGTTGTGATTTGGCGCTACATAAATTAAAATAAATAAATTGAATCTTCAAATTCACAGGGAACATTCATGAGACACAGACCTTGGACAAGTTCAAAGATGACTAACCTTGACCCACTTTAAGAGGTCAAAAAGTCACATTCTGTTTCCTGTTTTTATGCTATGAATCATACAAATCTGGTGTTTTTTGGGGGGCAGGGGGTTGGGGGGGTGAGAACCAATCAGAGTAGAGAGGCACTGTGACGTCACTGGCTGGTCTCTGGCACTCCCAAACCGCTTTGTTTTTGTGTAAATATAACAAGTTTCTCACACATTATGTAAAAGCTAGCGAGAAATAAACACTTCTAAAACTGAAAATGCTGTTTTTGGAACCTGGTAACACTTCTGGAGTGATTTATAAGACATCTCGCTTGACGTCACCGTGCACACGCATCATGTGGTCACAGATAACTTCTGCTCTTTTCAAAAGCTTTATGCACACGCACACGCACGCACACACACACACACACACACACACACACACACACACACACACACACACACACCCTCCTGCAGACACCATTAAAAAGAATTTTACTTAAACTGTGATTAATTTGACAACCAAGAAGGAACACCTTATTCGACCAATATTTAAGGGTCGCGTGTTTGCTGCCACTACCATTTTTATTCATAATCAACACAAAAGAAAATATACACTATGTTAGAACAGAAATGTTGCTGTTAAAAGCAAGGTTTATATCAAGACACCAATACGATCAACAATGATGGACTGAGATGTGCAGTGAAGGCAGTACAGGAGAACAGTTTTGATGGGGCACCTTGCTTTTGCCTCCTCCTCCATCTTCCGACTGCAAATAAGGAAGCTGGAATCTGACTTTTCATGATAAGATCACTTCTCCAGGTCACCCAGGGATGTGGGACAAAGCACATGTTCAGACATGAGGATTTAAAGAGAGGAGTGTCACCATTTCATCATTACCCTCAGTGACCACAGGGAGGCAGTAACTCCACACTGTAGCTTTGTTGTAATAATCAAGGCGTCACATAAAGAGAACCAGTTATATTTAAAGCCAGTCAGTTTTCTTGAGAGAAGTCAAGGTATGGATACACAAACATTTGCAAGTCCCTGAATAGCCTTGGACTTCATTTACATCAGTCATTAAGAAATATAAACAGTATAGCACTGTGTGGTAAATCTGTGTCAAGTAGGCAGTTTTCAAAACTGGTCTGACCATGCTGAAAGGAGACCAGTGAGGGAAGCCACCAAGACAGACACCTCTGGAGTTACAGGCTTCTGTAGATGTGAGTGGGGAAACTGAATGGTGCAACATTTGCCAGTTGCACCTCATCATTCACAGCTTCATGTCTGAGTGGAGGAGAGAATGACTGGACAACAGAGCAACTCTAGGCTTGGGTTTCCCACGTGCCTTCTGGCAAACTACAGCTGAAATTTTACTACTTCATTATGAAGCTGTGGAACCGGTGAGGCAACAGACAAAGGTCACAGTGACAACATCTAGGCATGATGTTAATATAAAGGTGAAAGGTTAAGGTCAATCAAGGTCAGTGAATAGAAGAAAAATAACTTTTTGCACAGTAATTTTGAAACTAAGAGTTAGAATAATGGGCAGCACAGTGATTTAGTGGTTAGCACTGTTGCCTTACAGCAAGAAGGTCATCGGATCAATTCCCACCTATGGCCTTTCTGTGTGGAGTTTCCATGTTGTCCCTGTGTCTGCGTGGGTTCCTCCCACATCCAAAGATGTGCAGGTTAGTTGAGTGAACTGTCCATAGGTGTGTGTGTGTGGACGTAAGGGTGTTTGTTGGTCTACATATGGCCTTGAGACAGACTGGTGTCCTGTCCAGGGTGTACCCCACCTCACGCCCTGCGACTGCTGGGATAGGCTCCAGCCCCCTGTGTCCTTTAACTGGAGTAAGCGGGTATAGAAAAGGGATGGATTGTGACCAATAAGCCTCAGCTATACGAAATGTACAATGAATTAATTAATGTCTATTTATAAGGAAGGATTTAGTAACTTTACTCACTTCTTTTATTTGTGAATTGTTGTGATCAGCTCATTAACAAATTTCTACTGGGTCTACTGTGTTTGCAATAGCAGGGGTGGTGGCCAAGTGGTTAATGCACTTGGTTTCAGTGCAGAAGGTTCCGGGCTCAAATCCCACCCCTGCCACATTTCTCCATGTAATGTGGAGTTGCATCAGGAAGGGCATCCGGCGTAAAACTTGTGCCAATTCAACATGCAGATCCACCTTGGATTTGCTGTGGCGACCCCGAGTGCAAACAAGGGAGCAGCCGAAGGGGAAGATGGTGAGGGTCACGACTATAAAGTCTATGAATGCTTATTCGTCCATTTATTTTCTGGACACCTGAGTTACTCAGTTTTTTCAGAATGCTACAGAATTTATGAACTTACAACACTTAATTTTAATAGAAAGCAAAGTAAATTAGAGAGTTGACTGCAAGGTTGGCTGCAGTTTACAGAATCCAGTGTTTTTCTTTCTTTCTGCTCCCCCTGTGAATCCAGCATCACCACAGCAGATCATTCATCTCCATCTCACCCAATCCCACATGGAACCACTATGGATTTGATTTATATGCTCTACATCATGATTCAGCATAGGTTTTAAGCCAGATGGCCTCAATGACTCAACTCTGTTGCTTCAAAAGCAACTCTGAAGTCTCTGTAATTACGCTGTTAGTGTGTTGGTCCATAGCAGACGGTGAAGTCACTCTGCCCTCCTGCTGCACTTACCCTTTTGTAGATCATAGGTCCCTTGCCTGCTCTATATTTGTTTTAGGATTTGCATTTTAATTTCATTGTCTGTTCTACACTCTGATAACTTGCCACAGCTCTAATCTGCTTCCACAGATTGCGGAGCGGGCAAGCCAAGTCATTGCTAAATGTTCCAAAATGGTGACCAAAGCCTCTTTCTGTCAGACAGGGCTTATTTATTTATTTATTTATTGTTTGTTTTTGTTTTTTGCCGGGGGCGGGGGGCTATGTTACATTCATAACTGATGCATTTGTCATTTTATCTTGGTAGCAAATATACTTGTGCTCATCAGTGTGCAAATGAGCATGATGTTATTAAAATGAGACATGGTCAGGTGCAGTTCTGGTGCCTTGCCTTTCTACTGGGAGGTACCAGCAAAAAGTTGCACCTTAGATTGGTGGCACAGATATCACAGATTGTGTTGCTATTTATGAGATGCACTTCTGGTGCCTTTCTATTGGGAGGCAACAGCAAATTTCCACCTTAGATTGGTGTATGGCACAAACTGTGTTGTTATTTATGAGGTGCAATATTCACCTAAACCTTACAAAGGTGCAGGTTCATCACGTGGATAACACATGATGAACCAGCAAACCTTTGCTGAGAGTCAAAGGACACCTTTGCTTAAAAGTTTGCAGTGAGCTTTCCCACTACTCGTTAGATGCAGCCTTTCCACCAAACTTTAATTTTTTTTTTTCTCCCCACAACGCAGCTCTACATTGTGATTTCTGGTTGGATTATCACGTGGGATTTATTTAATGCGTCGTTGTTTCCAGCATTCCACCACAGTGGTCCTGGCTCCTAATGCACTGCGCTATGAAATGCTCCTGGAGGTCAGATTCATGTTTCCTATGTTGTCATGGCAAAACAGTTCCACGTCATATGTCCAACAGAATTAAATGTGATCAAGCAATAATTGCGGTGAGATCCGTTCAGCTCTGAGCCGCTGATGTATGTGTGATAGACTGCGCACCTGCCCGCCAGCCACCGTGGTGTTGCAGATCTGATGGGCACAATATTTCATGTTATTTATGTCGCCCATGGGGAGGAATATTATCTGTACTGTAAGGTCTATTATGGATATAACAGCCTGTCCAGATCTGCAGCGCTGTGCGACACATTGACCTGCAGTGGACACGGTGCTTTTAGTTTGTTCACGCTGTGTTCACATCGCCTGCACGTGGATGGCTGCGTGCCACATATATGAATGATCAACGGTTCCTTTGCATTCTGGGCGGAGTTGGACATTATAAGTGGATAAGTGGCACGTGCAGGTCATGCTGGCAGGCTTTACCATGAATGATTCATCTTGAGGTTCCCTCATACGCACTCTCATTTCAGATCCTGTTTATGCCACCTTCAGAATATGTAAATTGCGGTCAGATGGCGCTCAGACCGCCGTCGGATATGCGTCCCATCTCAATGGCGCCTGGAGGGTTTTGAACATGTGCATCAGACTCGGGGCCGCCGGCCAATTTTGACCAACTGTGTGAACTCTCGCAGATGGCTGTCAGAACGTTTTGAAACTGAAACCCGCACTTTTCAGGTGTGCACCAATTTGTCATTCTGAAGCCATTCTGCGTGATTCTGGCCATGTGTGACAGGGGTATAAGAAAGAAACTTCTGTGTGAGTGTGTATGTGGCTCACATATCTTTGTGACTTTTTGTCAGATCAGCCTCAGCTTTTGGACATGGCTCGCGGATGGCATGATGATGTGCTTCTTTTATTATGAATGTTTTTGGGAATAATTTTCAAAACCTTTATTCTGAAACCTTTATTTTCATTACAGGGTTGGCCAACTATGGAAATGAATTGCTTCTCCAAACGTACCGTGAATAAAATCAAGCACACCCTCTCTATGCACCAGTTTAATCGGCTAACTTTATCTTAGCCTTAGCTGAACAATCAATGGGTCCCACGATTTACCCAGACTTACTGCAAATATGAGTAAATTAAGTACTTTTATTTCATTTTAATGATTTAATTGTGGGATGTTGCAAATGCCGAAATGCACTCAGTCTTCAAAACATACCCATGTGAACAAATCAAGCACACCTCTCCTCTTCAGTGGTGGATAACAGCAGTTGGCATCCTTATTGTCACATTGCTGCCACCTTCTGCATCAGTCCATTATAGCAGTACTAAATACTAACGATGACTCCAGTGTCGTTCGAGTATTTAAAAAGCCCATTCTTTCCCCTCCCACTTGACCTTATGGCTAAAACTGTCTGCAGCTCACCTAAACAAATTCATATGTATTACAATATTCCACCATACATACCCCTTTATTTTACCTAAAAAAAAAAATCTAACCAAAAACATTAAAAATTATGCTGCTGCATTACTGTTTTTGCTTTACCTCAATGGCCAAAAAAACCCCAAAACGCATCGAAAGTGGTACTTTCACATTAGTGGAATGGGGTTCAACTACCTACAGTGTCCTTGTTGAAAGCCAAAATAAAAACACAATAGTTATCAATCAATCTACACATTTCACAACAAACCTAAATGTCCCTGACTCACATTATCGTATCTCTATGTGTGTATATACTGTATATGTCTGACCATATTGGATAAATGTCAATTTTTTTCTTAAAATAACTGTATTTGCATGTCTCTTTGTATCTCAATGTCAACTATGTTTTAACAAACGCGCACTTTGTCTGTTAAAACTATGTAAGAGTAAGTACACTTCTTTGTACATCCCACCTTTAAACACAGCCTCATACGGCCATCCATGAGAAATCTACTTAATTTTCTATAGGAATACAAACTTCCTACGGGCACGGCCCAAGTGTATTTAGTGTGAATTACCTTGCTAAATTCCTCATGGCCCTCAATCAGAAGCACTTGCTGCACTGGGGTGAATATTAGCCCACCACCACCTGTGCCTCTCTCCAGTCACAGAGTTGTTGATCATGGTTTCCGCAATCAATGTCTATGCCCAAGTCAAGCGTACACAATCATCTCAAATGAATAACTCCAACTTTTCAAATCAAATTCTCACTTCGGTGGAAAAACTTTGCAAACTGGATTAGAATGACCAAGACATCTTGGATCACTCACTTCATCTTGGATTTTTTCAGCCACTCACAGTATAGAGAATTAGTCAACATGACAGATGAAATGAAACAGTAGAGACCAAGCTGCCTCTAGAAGCTTTGTAAACGCTTACTACCAGACTTCTTGGACATTAAATTGGAGAACACAAGTAAGGGCAAATTTCTCAACTACATCATACATACACAGGTGCATCTAAAAAAAAATTTGACTATCAAGAAAAAGTTCAGTAGCTTTTGTCAGGTATTTTAGGGAGTGAAAATGGTACCTATTCTAGTTTCAATACACAGAAATGAATGTTTCAGTCACTTTTTAATTTTAATTTTGATAATTACAGCCTTGTCCTTCAAAAATAGAAAATGCATATCTAAAAAATTTTATAATATTCCATTTCAAGTCACTATTTATGTAATATGAATACCACAAATCTCAAATCTGGTTCAGGACACACAACCACAATCATGGGGAAGACTCCTGACTTGACAGTTGTCCAGAAGACACTCACAGACACCATCCACAGGGAGATTAAGCCTCAGAAGGTCATTGCCGAAAGCTCTGAGTGTTCATTCTGGATCAAAGCATAGTCATGGAAAGTTGACTGGAGGGGAAAGGTGTGGTCGGAAAAGATGCACAAGCAACAAGGATGACTGCAGGCTTGAGAAGATTGTCAAGCAACACTGATTACAGAACCTGGGGGAGCTTTAGGAGGAGTGAACTGATGTTGGAGTCAGTGCATCAAGAGCCAACACACACAGATGTGTCCAGGAAATGGGCTACATGTGTTGTATCCATGGTGTCAAGCCACTCCTGAACAAGAGACAATGTGAGAAACGTCTTACCTAGGCTAAGGAGAAAAAGAACTGGACTGTTGTTCAGTTGTCTAAAGTCCTCTTTCAGGTAAAAGTTTGTTTTTAATCAAGGTCCCAGACTGTAAGAAAAGTGGAGAGGCACAGTGGAGAGTTGCTTTAAGTGCATTTTCCACAGTCAGTGATGATTTGAGGTGCCAGGCCATCAACTGGTGTTGGCCCACTGATAGCAAGTTCAAAGTCAATGCAGCTATTCACCAGGAGGTTTTAGAGCAGTTCAGACTCCCATCTGCTGATGAGCTTTATGGAGATGCTGATTTCCTTTTCCAGCAGGACTTGGCATCTGCCCACAGTCCCAAAACTACTAGTCACTGATTTGCTGACCATGGTGCTACTGTATTTGATTACCCCATAGACAATCCCTTATAGATTCTCTGTGGGGAATTGTCAAGAGGAAGATTAGAGACACCAGATCCAATAATCCAGATGACCTGACAGCTGCTATCAAAGCAACCTGGAATTCCAGAACACTTTAGCAGTGGCCAGCTGGGCATGCCTGAGCACCTCCCTTGTCAGATGCCCGAACCACCACAGTTGCCTCTTTTCAACACTAATGAACAAGCACCTACTCTACTCCGCGCTCCTCACAAATGATTGAGCTTCTTGCCCCATCTCCAAGGTAGACCCTTGCCAGGATCCTTGTGAGAGTAAATAGCTGGTCGGTTGTTCCACGGCCAGGACAGAACCCGCATCATTCCTGCTCAATTGGAGATTCGACTATCAGCTGAACCCTCCTTTCCAGCACCCTGGAGTATTCTTTACCAGGAAGTAGTGTGATGCCCCTGTAACTGACACACGCTCTGGTCCCCTTTTTTTAAATATGGGGACTACCACCCCAGTTTGCCACTCCTTTGACACTGTCTCAGATCGCCATGCAATGTTGAAAAGACGTCGCTCCAAGACAGTCCGTTCACACCCAGAGCCTTCAGCATTTCTGGATGGATCTCATCAACCCCCTGGGCTTTGCAACTGCTGAGTTGTTTTGACTACATCAGTGACTTCCACCAGAGAAACTGATTATGATCGTCCATCAGCTTCCAGCTCTGCCTCTACTACTTGTACCCAACCTCTCCCAACCTCCACAGAGAGGCCAGAAAAGCTCGGCCAGAGGTGTGAGTTGAAGATCTCTCGGACAGTGGGCTCCTCCAGACATACCCAGTTCACCTGCACTATCTGTTTGGGCTTACCAATAGTTCTCCACCAGTCTCTGATCCAACTCACCACCAGATGGTGATCAGTTGACAGCTCTGCCTCTCTCTTTACCCAAGTGTCCAGAACATGCAGCCTCAGAGCAGATGATATGATCACAAAATAAATCATTGACCTTCAGCCTAGGGTGCTCTGGTACCATGTACACTTATGCGCATCCTCATGTTCGAACATGGTGTTTGTTATGGATAGTCCATGACTAGCACAAAAGTCAAACAACAAATGACCACTCAGGTTTAAATCAGGGAGGCCGTTCCTCCCAATCATGGCTCTCCAGAGGTCTGTCATTAACCATGTGTACGTTGAAGTCCCCATAAGAACAATGGAGTCCCCCACTGGAGCCCTATGCAGGACTCCAGCCAGGGACTCTGTAATCCAGCCCTGGGGAGGGTTTTATTTTATTTGTTGTTGTTTTGTTTTATTTGCTGGATCTTGGAGTTTTGCCTCCCCAGCGGTTGTCATGGCAACCACAAACACACCTGATTTTTGTTTAATTTGACATCATCTGCAATCAGCGCACCTGGAGCATGGTATGTAAAGGGAATAAAAGACGGTGGAGTTTGGCAGAAGGGGGCAGCATCCTGAGTGAAAGTAAAAATGCTACGATTAATTTTCAACAATAAATATTTTTCATACATTAATTCAGACGGGGAAAGATATATATTTCTACTCAAACGCGTTGCAAATAGAGGATATAGCTCACGCGCACGCACATTCTGTATATGTCAGTGCATGTCATTACGCTTGAGCAGCAGGTGAACTTCATACACGCAGCTTTCCCTGAAGGTGCGTTTACACATAACCAAGACGCGTTACGAATGTCATTTTTCTGTCATTCGTGACACATTCCTGACATTCTTAATGTGAATTAAAGCATCTGAATATGTTTCTTAATAGTGCGTGTTGGTGCATGATATTCTTGATATTCGTGGAGCATGTTTCTGCCTGTCAAAAAATCTTCCACAAATGTCACACACCACCCTCATTTCGTCTCACGTCGTGGAGGTCGCAACTGAGCGTATTGATCCGTCTTGATGAGTAGTGATCCTTAATAGAACGTGACAATGTTTGAAGTGGTTCCTGTGATGGTTCTTGGAGCCCAAACTGTCACACGTTATTACAAAGTGACACAGAAACTGTCAAGTTTTGACACGACTTGTAACGCGGTGTCACATTTCACTGCGCACCACGACAAATCAGTTTTCTGTCACGTGCGCACAATTAAACTCGGCTCCAAATGTCATTCCACGGTTCCTGCTGAAGCTCCTCAGGACGCTCCTGCAGGTGTTCCACCTGCTGTTGTAACCGATGAGCGGGAGAATGAGTCTGAGCCAGAGGAGCAAGACTCACGTGCAGCCAGACATGTGCACCTCCTCCAGTCCAGTGGAGGAAGAAGCGTGCGCACAATTAAACCCTGCTGCACCGCAATTAGTTTGATTGCTGACACCAAGTCGGCTAAAAGTCTAATTTCAGTGCTCTTCAGCGCGCTCCTGCAGGTGTTCCACCTGCTGCATGTGCCTGATGTTTGGGAAAATGGGCGAGACGAGAGCCGCATGAAGCCACACATCTGGCTCTGTCCGTCTCCTCCTCCTCCTCTCTGTGCCACTCCATGGCACAGAGCCCAACTACGCATGCAGTCACAAAGTTCTTCTGAAAAACTGGAGCGATCTGAATTCGGTTGGATGAATATGGGTGTGTGTGTGGAGACAATTCACCTCGTTCACAACGTGACAGAACTTAACGATGCGTTGTTACACGCAATAGCGCGCAACAACACGGAACACTATTCTTGACCGTGCGTAATGGTTCCTGATAATTCTCCAGCAACACGTGCCATTAATCGTAACATGTGGTAACAGGTTGCAGCAGTTCCTGAGGACACCTGATGCCTCTGCCCGAATCATCCCATTCGTGATCAGTGGCCAAGAATGTGTACTTCGTGGCATTCGTGACTTGTCGTTGTTATGTGTAAACGCAGCATTAGAGTCCCTTGTTTGAGAGAGTTACGACTGTCGTTACTCTCTTAATCAAGGGACTCTAGTGTCGGGTGCGGAGCAGCGGGACACTGAGCGCACAGCGCAGTTTGAGGTCTGGTAACGTGACACAACAGTTAATTTTATATAATTATTTTTTAATTGAAACCAAATTATGTTATACTAACTAAAAACATTATCCCATGACTTCTATAGATGGATATCAGGAAATTCTTCAGCCGAAGCAGGGATAGGGAAGCAGTAAGGGGAGGTGAGGGAGGTAAGGTCTGGTGATAAATTAGCCAGTTAAGCTAGTCAGCTAATTTAGCGACGCTGTTAGCAAGTCTGTTAACTTAAATGCCTATATAAATATGAATTTGTGCATTGTGTTTTTGATTTTGCTGCTGAAGAGAATGAGGATGAAGGTGCTGGAGGAGGAGAGGGAGGAGGAGGAGAGACTGAGGTGCATGAGTGGTTGAGGCAAAGTGAAAGTATGGAGACTGACAGGGGAGAGACAGGTGAAAGTCAGGAGAGACGGCCCCATGAAGGTGACAGACATGAAGAAGACGAGGGAGCAGTTTCAGCAGAAACAGAGGACATTAGTCAAGGAGCAAGAGCAAAAACCAGCGTCCACAAAGGAGGAGGGGACATTATCACTTTACCGAGGTGTTGCTAGACCGGTAGCATAGATTTACGTCAACGCTACCTGGCTATACCCGCCCGCTGTGCGTAAACAAATGACATCATAGCGCGCAGCCCAAGAACTGTCCGCAGAGGAAAACATAAAAAGGCGAGAAGTGTGTGTTGGGCCCAATATGGATATTCCGGATGATTTTCTCATGGATAGTACGACAATGAACAGCGCAGCCAAAGCAGCCAGTACTGCCGAATTCAGAGAGCAGCGCGCGCTAGCCGACACGACAAAAGTTAAAGTGAGCCAACTTGTTATGTACGCGTTACGTGTTGTGTATCTCAGTAAAGTGATAATAATGCAAATAACATGCTGTTGTCCTGCAGTATGCATTTTCTGAGTCCCTCCGTTCATGTCCAGTCACCCAAAATGACCGATATTCGCCCGAATTAGACAAGGGCAAATATCGGTTGATTGTGTACGCTTGACTTGGGTATAGACATTGATTCGGTCATTAAGCCCTGCTTAATCCACTCAGAGCCGCTTATCCACTCGAGATTATTGGGTTAGATTTTTTAACTCTTGACTGACCGAGAGACACATACCAAAACATTTTACTTGCAACCGACCACTTTGCCTGTTTTGCATGGGCAGTCCCCACTTTAGATCAGTCTCCACAAATGACAGTAAAAATGCTTTGGAAACACATAATACAGCAGTTTGGTTGTCCTGCATGTTTCCATTCTGATCGCAGCTCAAACTTTGAGTCTGCTTTAATGTAGTATTGTGTAGGTTCCTTACACAATATATACAACTGGGGTTGTATATAGAGTGCATCCTGAGAAAGGTGGGTGCGAGCAGACTGTGCACAGGAACACTTTAAAAGTGTGCACTGCACCCCAGGTGGAGCCTGGTTCACCTCCCAGATAATGGAGCCCCCGGGGCCCGGAATACAAACTTCGTATCTTGGTTGGGTTCTTTCCAGCTGCACTAGAGCAGCAGTTGGATGCCCCTCAGCATTTGCCTCGCCTTGCATCAACAACCCGCCCGTTACAGACTAGCTTCCTGAGTGCTTTGCAGGGACTGGCAATGATAAAGTGTGGGGGGTGTAATCCAGCCCTGGGGAGACTTTTGCCTCCCCAGAGGTTGTCATGGCAACCCCAAACGCACCTGACATCATCTGCAGTCAGCGCACCTGGAGCATAGCGTGTAAAGCGGGGAATAAAAGACGGTGGAGTGTGGCAGAAGGGAGTGGCATCCTGAGCGGGGCTGCATCCTGAGCTGGGTGGCGTCATGCTGAGCTGTGAGCCGCGGAGAGCAGATTATGGGTAGAGAGGCTGGAGAACAGGAGCTACACCGACATCAACGCTACTGGGTCCAGCTGCATTACTGTCCGGGAGGAGCACCATAACGCGGTTCACACGCAGCGGCAGGGGAGAACCCTGCCGTGTCCGTGAGTACACTTTATGTGTTTGTGTAGTGGTGCTCATAAAGTTAGAGTCTTTGGCTCAAAGGACGGTTTGCTTGTGTGTTCGCTGGCCTTGGTGTGTGTGTGTGTGTGTGTGTGACAGGTGTACGGGAAGAGAGATGCCGGAGAGGAGTGACGAGAGGGGAGACGAGCTCCATGAAGTCAATTACTCGCAGCGGCAGGGGAGGGACCCTGCCTCGCCTGTGACTGTTTGTAGCGGTGCTCAGAATAATGTAACAGATAGCCTTTTGTGAATGAAATGCATCTGGTGTTGTCAACGTTGTACTGGCTTTGCCTTTTGTGTTCCTCAGAGAAGATCGTGACGCACACATGCTAGATGTTAGGAAGACCCTCCCCAAACAAGCCGACTCCTTGAGGGCACCCACGGACTGGCCTGATTGTTGGACGCTTGACCGGACCTGGACTGCTTGCTCTCCGCCCACTGGCATGATTATTTTAGAGACTCTGCATCTTAATTCTTGTTCTAAATATTTTAATATTTGTTAATAAATTATTAAGTATATATATATATATATATATATATATATATATATATATATATATATATATATATATACACACACATACATACTCTATTTCTACCTCATTTTCTTATTTTATTGTACTGTTACAAGTATTATTATTGCTTATCCTCGCACACGCTGTTTGATGAACATTTTCCTCTACTTGTACCCATCGTGTGTTTTTTAAGCGCTGAGGTAACGTGAATTTCTCCTCCGTGAGATCTTATCTTATTAAATTATTGAGTGTTTTTGCCTTGTTTTGTCGCTCCAGCTGCCCCTGTTAAAAATTTGTTAAATTGGTCACTTCATTCATTCAATCCATTTTTCAAAAAATTACAATATTTATTCAAAACCTTCCTTACAACTCCAAGAAGGTCAAATACTCAGGGAGGCGACCCACTCATCTACCGGGGTAAACAATACAGCGGTGCTAAGCTGGGGGCTTGTGAGTATATCCCCACACCTACCTGGCACCTCACATCCTGGGCAACTCTAGAGAAGAATAAGGTCTAACCAGGTCCAGGCCTGGCTCCAGAGGAGGGCTCTGGGCCTCCTGTGCGCTGGGTCACGTTTCCTCTGCCTCATTTGTCCATGAAGTATTTGTGAACCATTCTTATGCCACCTTGACACAAACACAAATTTGATAACTGGACTGCTGCACAATTGTCCCGCTTGATGCCACGCTATATAAAATAAATTTTTATAGCGGACACGGCATTTGCTCTCAGAACTTGACTGATGAAACCATCATCGCTGTCATCGCTCCCAGAATCATAGAGTCTAATGTGCGTCATACGGTGGAGAACGCATTTGGAATTGTCTCAAAAGGTAATTATTTCACACACACACACACACACACACACACACACACACACACACACACACACACACACACACACACACATATATATATATATATATATATATATATATATATATATATATATATATATATATATATATATATATATATATATATATATACACAGTAGTGTTCAGAATAATAGTAGTGCTATGTGACTAAAAAGATTAATCCAGGTTTTGAGTATATTTCTCATTGTTACATGGGAAACAAGGTACCAGTAGATTCAGTAGATTCTCACAAATCCAACAAGACCAAGCATTCATGATATGCACACTCTTAAGGCTATGAAATTGGGCTATTAGTAAAAAAAGTAGAAAAGATGATTTCATGATTTCTTCACATCTGCGAGGCATTAATTTTGTTGGTTTGGAACAAAGATTTTGCTCGTTTACTAGTGTGCTTGGGGTCATTGTCTTGTTGAAACACCCATTTCAAGGGCATGTCCTGTTCATAAGGCAACATGACCTCTTCAAGTATTTTGACATATCCAAACTGATCCATGATACCTGGTATGCGATATATAGGCCCAACACCTTAGTAGGAGAAACATGCCCATATCATGATGCTTGCACCACCATGCTTCACTGTCTTCACTGTGAACTGTGGCTTGAATTCAGAGTTTGGGGGTCATCTCAAAACTGTCTGCGGCCCTTGGACCCAAAAAGAACAATTTTACTCTCATCAGTCCACAAATTATTCCTCCATTTCTCTTTAGGCCAGTTGATGTGTTCTTTGGCAAATTGTAACCTCTTCTGCACATGTCTTTTATTTAACAGAAGGACTTTGTGGGGGATTCTTGCAAATAATTAGCTTCACACAGGTGTCTTCTAACTGTCACAGCACTTACAGGTAACTCCATACTCTTTTCAATTGGGACCCAGGACTTTCATCCCGCTACACATCTCCCCACCATTTTTGACTTTGTCCTGAAGTCACCGGTGCATGTTAGCATACTCTGTGACCCACATCCTGTTTGTGACGTCAGATTGAAGCAGCAGGACCTTCGTGGCCGGGACAACGGTGGGGATCGAACCCACGCGACTCGCACAAAAGACCGTTCATCTACCAGGTCAGCCAAAGGGGAACTCCCCCATTGGCCAAGCTAGCGGGAACGTCTTTTCAATTGGGACCCGGGACTTTCATCCCGCTACATGAACAATGTCTTGAACGTCCCATTTTCCTCAGGTTTTCAAAGAGAAAAGCATGTTCAACAAGTGCTGGCTTCATCCTTACATAGGGAACACCTCATTCACACCTGTTTGTTCCACAAAATTTACGAACTCACTGACTGAATGCCACACTACTATTATTGTGAACACCCCCTTTTTCCCTTTTTTTACTAATAGCCCAATTTCATAGCCTTAAAGCCCCATTTACACATAGACGGTAAGAGCTCCCGGAAGCGTCCCAGAAGAGTTTTTGGCCGTCTTAAGGATCAAACGCCGTTGTTAACGCCGGCACTAGGGGGCGTGGCTTAGTTCCGGCTTTACCGGGAATCGTCGAAAAAATTATTCAACATGTCGAATAATTCCGGGAGTGCTCCCGGAGAATTCGTGTGACGACGGAGACAACGCGAACAACGGCATTTGATACTTTTTAATCGCGGTTTCATCCTGCCCCTTCCTGTGGTGCCGCAGTTTACACCGGCGTAATTGGCGGCCGGCGTTGTATCCCTAATCAACAGCGTGTAAAACGGCGATAGAGCCCACATCGGCGTCCTCAAGGGCATTTTAACCGGCGACAGAGGCAGACAAAACGGCGGTGCTAGCGGACAGTACGCCATTCTAAACGCCACCTCCCGGTTATTAACGGCGTTCCAAACGGCCGATAGGTGGCGGTCAGTATAAAAACGCTAGCGCGCTGCATGCAGGCCTCTCACTCGCGGCCAGCTCCAGATATTTTTGCAGAGAAGCTCCAGTGTGCCTCCTAAAAGAAAATTGGCAGTGGCAAGGACTTACCAAGAGGTCTGGTTCAGAGGCAGAGGGGAGGTGGAGACGGAGCAACACGTTGAGGAGGGGGAAAGGAAGGAGAAGAAAATGCGTATATGCAAAGGTTCCTGGAGTAACACAGGATTTGCCTGGATAAAACCAGCGGTACACAGGGCATTATCGGGGGCAGCAGAACACCGCCATTCTCACGCGCATCTTAACCTGCGATTGTAAAGGATAGAACTGGGTATTATCCCCCGTTGCCTGACATGTGCCGGATGCTACGGCGTCAAAACGCTGCTTTATTCGGCGGATTTAGCGGCGTTTTATCCGCGTATTTGCGGCTAGTATGGCGGTCAAAACGCCGGCGAAATGCTCCACCCCTTTCCACCGCGAAAACAGCCGGAACTACCGCGAACTATGTACTACCCGCCGACAAAACCGTCTATGTGTAAACGGGGCTTAAGAGTGTGCATATCATGAATGCTTGGTCTTGTTGGATTTGTGAGAATCTACTGGTACCTTGTTTACCATGTAACAATAAGAAATATACTCAAAACCTGGATTAATCTTTTGAGTTACATAGCACTACTATTATTCTGAACACTACTGTATATGTATATATATATATATATATATATATATATAGAGAGAGAGAGAGAGAGAGAGAGAGAGAGAGAGAGAGAGAGAGAGAGAGAGAGAGAGAGAGAGAGAGAGAGATACTCAACAAAAATATAAACGCAACACTTTTGGTTTTGCTCCCATTTTGTATGAGATGAACTCAAAGATCTAAAACTTTTTCCACATACACAATATCACCATTTCCCTCAAATATTGTTCACAAACCAGTCTAAATCTGTGATAGCACTTCTCCGTTGCTGAGATAATCCATCCCACCTCACAGGTGTGCCATATCAGGATGCTGATTAGACACCATGATTAGTGCACAGGTGTGCCTTAGACTGCCCACAATAAAAGGCCACTCTGAAAGGTGCAGTTTTGTTTTATTGGGGGGGATACCAGTCAGTATCTGGTGTGACCACCATTTGCCTCATGCAGTGCAACACATCTCCTTCGCATCATCCGTGAAGAGAACACCTCTCCAACGTGCCAAATGCCAGCGAATGTGAGCATTTGCCCACTCAAGTCGGTTACGACGACGAACTGGAGTCAGGTCGAGACCCCGATGAGGACGACGAGCATGCAGATGAGCTTCCCTGAGACGGTTTCTGACAGTTTGTGCAGAAATTCTTTGGTTATGCAAACCGATTGTTTCAGCAGCTGTCCGAGTGGCTGGTCTCAGACGATCTTGGAGGTAAACATGCTGGATGTGGAGGTCCTGGGCTGGTGTGGTTACACGTGGTCTGCGGTTGTGAGGCTGGTTGGATGTACTGCCAAATTCTCTGAAACGACTTTGGAGACGGCTTATGGTAGAGACATGAACATTCAATACACGAGCAACAGCTCTGGTTGACATTCCTGCTGTCAGCATGCCAACTGCATGTTCCCTGAAATCTTGCGACATCTGTGGCATTGTGCTGTGTGATAAAACTGCACCTTTCAGAGTGGCCTTTTATTGTGGGCAGTCTAAGGCACACCTGTGCACTAATCATGGTGTCTAATCAGCATCCTGATATGGCACACCTGTGAGGTGGGATGGATTATCTCAGCAAAGGAGAAGTGCTCACTATCACAGATTTAGACTGGTCTATGAACAATATTTGAGAGAAATGGTGATATTGTGTATGTGGAAAAAGTTTTAGATCTTTGAGTTCATCTCATACAAAATGGGAGCAAAACCAAAAGTGTTGCGTTTATATTTTTGTTGAGTGGATATATATATGTAACAGTTGTAGTAAATGATGCTGGAATTTTTTTGTTTGTTTGTTTTATTTTATTATTGTTATTATTTTTCTTTTTTTTTCGGTGGCTAAAGTATATAAATTTCACCAAAATCCTTTTTGACAGACATGATCCATCATTTCCTGTCCCTTGTCAGTCTGCACTGAGCTTGACTGGGGAGGTATGTGTTTTAAGCTGCGTGATTATAAAGTTTTATAAATGAAGTTAACGTTAACGGTTTGAGTGCACAGAACAGTTGTCTCTTTTATAGTGTTAGTAGAGAAATGAAATTTGGTTGTGTTTTTTTTTGCATTTTAACCTGTAAAATTAGTTGTGAGAGCTGCTGCAATTTTGCTAAAAAAAATCTGATTTCCAGTGGGTGCGTGGTTTAGTGTCCCCATTTTATCTCCATGTGAGATCATATATATACAGTAGTGTTCAGAATAATAGTAGTGCTATGTGACTAAAAAGATTAATCCAGGTTTTGAGTATATTTCTCATTGTTACATTGGAAACAAGGTACCAGTAGATTCAGTAGATTCTCACAAATCCAACAAGACCAAGCATTCATGATATGCACACTCTTAAGGCTATGAAATTGGGCTATTAGTAAAAAAAAAAAAAGTAGAAAAGGGGGTGTTCACAATAATAGTAGCATCTGCTGTTGACGCTGCAAACTCAAAACTATTATGTTCAAACTGCTTTTTTAGCACTCCTCTGCGAGGCATTAATTTTGTTGGTTTGGGAACAAAGATTTTGCTCGTTTACTAGTGTGCTTGGGGTCATTGTCTTGTTGAAACGATACACTACACGATGCAGGACGCACGATTAACCTGAAACTCGGTCCAAAAAATTCCTGCATGAAAAATCATCTCGCACAGTGTAAAGCACGTTTTACAACATCATAAAACGTGCGCACATTCTCTCCACATGCAAAACATTATGCAATGACACTTCCAGGGCTCCGTAAAAATGCCTGTTTTTACAAATAAAAAAATGTAATATTTTACAAAAGCACATTTATCTTCAAGCACCGACACACAACAGACATCACATTAACGTGTTGGTTTACATAATGAATGACTGAACCAATCAGTGTTTAGCAGAGGCACGTTTACCCAGAATCCTTTGCGATCTGTCTGTTTGTTACAAAACCTCAGAATTAGTGCATTATTCAGCATTAAAAGATATATGTTATATTTTAACTTTGTACAAATGACAGAATTGACATTAATGGAGTTATTCTATCGGTAGTAATGTTATTTATAAATCAAAACCATAACTCAGCATGACTTTATTTTTCAAGACCTCCACCTGACCGGAGCATTGTAATTGATAGAGAGCTGGCTTTATGGCTGCTCTCGGGGTGCCTCTGTGCTGGGGGCGCTGTAGTAAACAAGATTCCAGCAGGGGCAGAATGTTGAAAGAAAAAAGTGTGGTCTCATTGTTTGGGTCTGTTGTTATTTTTAATATTACTAGAAGCTATTAAATTTGTTTTATGAGTAGTTGTAAATGTGCCAGAGATAATATTTGAATTTATCGGTTATCTGTAACTTCCGATACATTTTTGGGTGGTTTATTGTTTTATCTTTATCGAAGATAACTTTTCAGTTATCTGATTGTCTGTTATCGAAGTTAATTTTTTGGTTATCTGTGCCTTTGCCACCACTGAGCCTTTGCCATTCTGGTTATTCTTCTATCCATTTTGATGGTTGTTTTCCGTTTTCTTCCATGCGTCTCTGTTTTTTTTTGTCCATTTTAAAGCATTGGAGATCATTGTAGATGAACAGCCTATAATTTATGCACCTGCGTATAGGTTTTCCCCTCTCCAATCAACTTTTTAATCAAACTACGCTGTTCTTCTGAACAATGTCTTGAACATCCCATTTTCCTCAGGCTTTCAAAGAGAAAAGCATGTTCAACAGGTGCTGGCTTCATCCTTAAAGAGGGGACACCTGATTCACACCTGTTTGTTCCACAATACTAACAAACTCACTGACCGAATGCCACACTACTATTATTGTGAACACCCCCTTTTCTACTTTTTTTACTAATAGCCCAATTTCATAGCCTGCATATCATGGATGCTTGGTCTTGTTGGATTTGTGAGAATCTACTGAATCTACTGGTACCTTGTTTCCCATGTAACATTAAGAAATATACTCAAAACCTGGATTAATCTTTTTAGTCACAGCACTACTATTATTCTTAACACTACTGTATGTTTTTATGTATTTCCACTTGAGGACAGCAAACACACACATGCGCATCACAGTGGACAGTTGTAAGGTCATGTCCTTCAAAACACGGTATGTGTTCCCCAGCTGTGACAGCCAGGATCAGAGATCTCAACAGCTGCTGCTGTTGGCAACCATGTCCCCTCGCACAGACCAAAGTGTCACTCTCTGTTTCTGTGTTATGTGATCTTTTTTTTTTGTTGTTGTCATTTGTTATATAATTGTGTATGTAGTTATTGTAGTAATTATTTATATACCTGTCCTGGTTGTGGTCTCTGTGTTTAACATAATAGGTCGTGTGCACTGAGCCGTCATTGCCAGCTGTCAGTGAGTCGCTGGCCGGCGATCAGCTGAGAGGCAGCTTGCTGTGCTGTGTGCACCCAGACGTGGCTGGCCGCTCACCATCTGTACATACATATTAGCATTTCATGCAAGCGTGCCACCCTCCGCATGCCACGTGTTGTGGGGAGGGGGGGAGCAGGGGCGCACAAAACACACGTACGCTACATGCATTATGGGGAGCGGGGGAGGCTGCGCAAAACACATGCACAACACATGTTGCGGGGGAAGCAGGTGGGGAGCAACACACATACAATACACATGCACACCACGTGTTGAGGGGGGAGCCGACACTCTGGCATGCCACGTGTGCTGCTTGGCAAGGCCACAGTCGTGGGGGCACTTAGACAAATTTCACAGCCAGCTTGACAGTAGTTGCCTGCTCACTATTTTTGGTGCTGACTGCATGAATAGCTGCAGGTGTGCGCAAATGGTTGTGGCGACAGGTGTACAAGGCATTAGAGGCGGCTCCAATTTTTCACAAATGGCATGCAATTCCTCCGTGTGCAAGTCGGCTTCAATCATGTTATGTGTGAAGAGGCCGTTATAGATGTAACATCTCATCATGCCAGAAGTTTTGAACATTTCAACATTTTCGTTGCGCACTGGCAGGCAGCCGCGCACAGCTCACATACAGTTTACAATGGGTTTACGCACTGGCACACCAGATTGCGTGCCACTGCGGGGATCAAATATGTGCAAGTGTCAAGGCACCTTTAGTCTGGCCCCTCACCTGAGACCAATTTGCCATGGGAGACCGTACCAGGAGCACGAAGGCTCCAGACAACACAGCTGGCACGTTCATAGGGACACACAATCCTCTTCACCACGATAAGATGATGTTACCAGAGGATCCTCTGTATCTTCCTTTGCCACACCAACCACCTGCATGTCTTCCTTCAGCACATCCATAAACCTCATCTTTGGCTTACCTTTTCTCCTCCTGCCTGGTGGCTCCATCCTCAGCATCCTTCTCCCTATATCAGTGGTGTCCAAACTATTCCAGAAAGGGCCGAGAGGGTGCACGTTTTCTTTGCAGCCACTTACTTCAGCAGGTAATGTCACCTTTGAGCAGGTGGGATGAGTTCATCAGTGAAATCACCCGCTGAAGTCAGTGGCTGCAAAGAAAACCTGCACCCTCTCGGCCCTTTCTGGAATAGTTTGGACACCACTGCCCTATATACTCTGGGTCCCTCCTATATACAACCCCTGGCAAAAATTATGGAATCACCGGCCTCGGAGGATGTTCATTCAGTTGTTTAATTTTGTAGAAAAAAAGCAGATCACAGACATGACACAAAGCTAAAATCATTTCAAATGGCAACTTTCTGGCTTTAAGAAACACTATAAGAAATCAGGAAAAAAAATTGTGGCAGTCAGTAACGGTTACTTTTTTAGACCAAGCAGAGGGAAAAAAAAATATGGAATCACTCAATTCTGATGAAAAAATTATGGAATCATGAAAACCAAAAGAACGCTCCAACACATCACTAGTATTTTGTTGCACCACCTCTGGCTTTTATAACAGCTTGCAGTCTCTGAGGCATGGACTTAATGAGTGACAAACAGTACTCGTCATCAATCTGGTTCCAACTTTCTCTGATTGATGTTGCCAGATCAGCTTTGCAGGTTGGAGCCTTGTCATGGACCATTTTCTTCAACTTCCACCAAAGATTTTCAATTGGATTAAGATCCGGACTATTTGCAGGCCATGACATTGACCCTATGTGTCTTTTTGCAAGGAATGTTTTCACAGTTTTTGCTCTATGGCAAGATGCATTATCATCTTGAAAAATGATTTCATCATCCCCAAACATCCTTTCAATTGATGGGATAAGAAAAGTGTCCAAAATATCAATGTAAACTTGTGCATTTATTGATGATGTAATGGCAGCCATCTCCCCAGTGCCTTTACCTGACATGCAGCCCTATATCATCAATGACTGTGGAAATTTACATGTTCTCTTCAGGCAGTCATCTTTATAAATCTCACTGGAACAGCACCAAACAAAAGTTCCAGCATCATCACCTTGCCCAATGCAGATTCGAGATTCATCACTGAATATGACTTTCATCCAGTCATCCACAGTCCACAATTGCTTTTCCTTAGCCCATTGTAACCTTGTTTTTTTCTGTTTAGGTGTTAATGATGGCTTTCGTTTAGCTTTTCTGTATGTAAATCCCATTTCCTTTAGGCGGTGTCTTACAGTTCGGTCACAGACATTGACTCCAGTTTCCTCCCATTCGTTCATTTGTTTTGTTGTGCATTTTCGATTTTTGAGACATATTGCTTTAAGTTTTCTGTCTTGACACTTTGATGTCTTCCTTGGTCTACCAGTATGTTTGCCTTTAACAACCTTCCCATGTTTGTATTTGGTCCAGAGTTTAGACACAGCTGACTGTGAACAACCAACATCTTTTGCAACATTGCGTGATTTACCCTCTTAAGAGTTTGATAATCCTCTCTTTTGTTTCAACTGACATCTCTCGTGTTGGAGCCATGATTCATGTCAGTCCACTTGGTGCAACAGCTCTCCAAGGTGTGATCACTCCTTTTTAGATGCAGACTAACGAGCAGATCTGATTTGATGCAGGTGTTAGTTTTGGGGATGAAAATTTACAGGGTGATTCCATAATTTATTCCTCAGAATTGAGTGAGTCCATATTTTTTTCCCTCTGCTTGGTCTAAAAAAGTAACCGTTACTGACTGCCACAATTATTTTTCCTGATTTCTTATAGTGTTTCTTAAAGCCAGAAAGTTGCCATCTGAAATGACTAGTTTTGTGTCATGTCTGTGATCTGCTTTTTTTTTCTACAAAATTAAACAACTGAATGAACATCCTCCGAGGCTGGTGATTCCATAATTATTGCCAGGGGTTGTACATGTCCAAACCATCTCAAGCTTGCCTCTCAGACTGTTTCCAAACCATTCCACCTGAACTGTCCCTCTGATATGTTCATTCCTAAGCCTGTACATTCTCATCACTCCCAAAGAAAATCACAGCATCTTCAGCTGTGCCACCTCCATCTCTGCCTCCTGTTTTTTTGTTAGTGCCACTGTCTTCAAGGCGTAAAAAATAGCTGGTCTCACTACTGTCTTGTAAACCTTCCCCTTCACTCTTGCTGATATTCTTTAATCACAAACCTTTCTCTACCCACTCCATCCTGCCTACGCTCTTCTTCACCTCTCTACCACACTCTCCATTACTTTGCACAGCTGACCCCAAGTATTTCCAAAACTTCTCACAGGGACCAAGAAGGAAGGCAAGCATAAAGACTCTTAAATCTCAAGTGTTTTTTTTTTTGACAGAAATATATTCAAGAAAAGACTGGCATCATGTCCAGCGTGTACCCTCCCTCACACCCTATGACTTTTTAGTATGACGTCCGATGCCATGTTGACAGATGCCTTCTGTGACGAGACTGTGGGTGTTGGCATTTAATACCGGCAAGATGGAAAGGTGTTCAATCTGCGGCGCCTCCAAGCCAAAAGTCAAATACGAAAGTCAGGGATCTCTTCTTTGCCAAATCTGATTGTGCGCTCTGTGCCACCAATGAAAAGGATATGCAACACAACTTTCTTCTCCAATGCCTGTAAAAACTTTGGCCTCACCATGAGTGTAAAAAAGATAGAGGTTCTGTAGCAACCAGCTCCAGGTGAACCCTACTTTGAAGTAAATGTACATGTTGATGTTCATAAACTTGCCCCTTGTGAAAAATTCACCTACCTAGGCAGCACTCTCTCCAAATTAGCCACCATTGATGAGGAAGTGTCCCTTAGAGTCGCTCGAGCATGTGCCTCCTTTGGTAGACTATGATCCAAGGTATGGGACCGACACGGTATCACCCTGAGAGCTAAGCTTAAAGTTTATTGAGCTGTTGTAGTGCCTTCGCTGTTGCATGCTTCTGAGACAGACAGTCTAAGCCCACCATGCCAAGCCCTCAACAGCACCCACATGCACCTACTGTGTTGCCTTCTGCGGGTCAGATGGCAAGACTATATGCCAGACACTGAAGTCCTGCAACGTTGTATGGATGCCAGAACATCGTCTACCCAAGTGCATAATCTACAGTAAGTCTACTGTTGGGGAGTGCTCCCATGGTGGAATGTGCAAGCAATTCAAAGACACCCTCAAGGCCACCTTAAAGAAGAGCAGCATTAATCATGATACCTGGGAGTCAGCATGTTTAAACTACACCCATTGCCGATCCACTATAGATGAAGGGGCTTGGCAGTTTGAAGAAGAGAATCATAGAGGCCCAGAGAAAATGCCTTGAAAGAGCACCTTGCTGGCACCACCGGCCATATCCCCTGCCCTCACTGTCCACATCTCTTTCACCACTGCATTGGGTTGACCAGCCATGTGAAAACCCATTTTTAGGCTCCTTCACACATTGTACCATCCTCGCCTATAACTGTGCCACTCTCACATTTATTTATCATGTAGTCTTTAAGCTTATTTTACATATGGAGAAATATGCTCATCTTTGAAAACAGAGGAAGGGACAATGACTGATGGGATAAGCTCCAGCCCCCCACCTCTGCCGTGACCTTTAATTAGAGTAAGCAGGCATAGAAAATGGATGGATGAATGGATATATTCAAGGAATCCACCCTACATACAAAGAACAGCAGTTTTTTGCCATTAACAGATCAAACTTTCACCTGTTGCATGAAAAGACAAAGATTAATAACAGGTTGAAACCATTTTATTTAGTTAAAATCTGAAACCTCCATCAACCGAATCAAAGAAAAACAACAGTTTAACAGTAACATTGCATGTCGTCCAGTTAAATAGCCTGGTTTCATAAAGCAGAGAAGACACCTGAGTAAAATCAGCTGTTACCACACCTGCATTCATAAACTCAAATCATTATGAACATGTTACTGTTTTACCAAGAATCATGAATTACCAAGTCACATAAAAGCTACATAGTAAAATTTGAAGTGTGAAATTAACACTTCAGTGACTGCACATGGTCCAATTCAAAATAACATTAAGTCAACCACTGCAGTGTTAACTCTACCAGTGTTAAATCAACATTATAGTTAATTCACACTGTGGTAGAATTCAGTGGACATTATTTTCACTGGGACCACATGCACTTGCCTCCATGTTAATACTGCAAAATTTATCACTTAGAAGGTAGTCTGTAGAATTTTAGAACAACTTAAAACACTTGAAAAAGTGAGGGAATAAATATAACATTTGCCTTCCTCCCAACAATCAACAGCATCGTGATACATCACATCTACAAAGAACTTAAACAAGGGAACAACTCAACATGCTGATAACATCAGAATGCTGAATTTTACTGACTGTTAGCAAAAACACCCTGGGATAAAGTTATGTTGTGTCTACATCCCTCCTTGGCTAACAGGAGATCAGGTTTATGCATATATACACCACTTCACAATAACTGACATTTGCTATACACAACTGTACACATGCACAGGTATAGAAATACTAAAAAAGAAAAACAAAACAAAAACAGAGATTTCCACACATATGTGATTTCTGGCTGCATTTGGCCCCAAGTATGTGGAATTCACAAAACAACAGAACTTGAAAATGTTTGCAAATACATTATGGCACCAAAGTAATATACACTTTTAAAGAAAATATGAATTAAACACAGAACACTTCAGACTAAAGTTAAAAAGCGCCAGTGGCACATTTTCACACAACTATATGATTAAAGTGATATTTACAGAACTTAAAATTACACCAGTTCTGATGTTCATGAGTTTGTATTAACTCAAAACAAAAGTTCAATGTAAAGAACATCACCACCCGAACTGAAAAATAACCATTTTAAAATGTCAGTGGCTCTGCATTAACATTTTCCCAAAGTACAACAGAACACTGTGAAAGCAGCATTTCTGAACAGATAAGACTCATTATTTTCACTTACTGAGGCGTTGCTGGGCCAGTAGCATAGATTTACATTTACGCTACCTGTCCATACCCGCCTGCTCTGCATAAAGTGATGACATCATAGCATGCGCACCCCAAGAACTGTCTGCAGACAAGGCATGAAAATATGAAAAGGCGAGAAGTGTACGTTGGTCCCAATATGGATATTCCGACAACGAACAGCAGCCAAAGCAGCCAGCTTGATGAGGACGCACTGGCGAATTTGGAGAGCAGCGTGGTACCAGCCAACACGACAAAAGTTAAAGTAGGCCAACTCTTTATGTACGCGTTTGCTGGGTGTCATGCGTTTTGAAATGACATTAAATATTTTTAATGTGATTCCACGTGTTGTTTATCTCAGTAAGTGATAATAATGCAAACAACATGCAGTTGTCGTGCAGTATGCATTTTCTGAGTCCCTCCGTCCATACCGTCGCCCACAATGACAGATATTCACCCGAGTTAGACAAGGGCGAATATCGGTCATTGCGGGAGACTGGGCATGGACGTCGGGCCTCTAAAAAGCATAACGCCCTACAAAAGCATGTTATTGTACTAATATTATTCATGTGGCCGAGTAAGCTCACTGAACAGTGACAACATTTATGCAACTGTCTGATCAGTAGTTAATTCTAAAATGCATTTCTTAAAAGAATATTTTATGCTCATTCTACAGTGTGATTTTATTCACAGTCCTCAACTGATACTGAAGGCAGCTGCTTTAATGCCTCAATTGTGAGTCGAAAACATGCATGGCCAAGGTTGAGTCACTGTATTACAAACATAATGAGATAATCATAGACTAATAACGTGAGGATGTGGACAAACACTGAGGTTGATGGGCATAGCTTGAGGAGAAGTTCATTTCTGTGATTCATAACGAGTAAGTATGAAAAAGATGGGTTGAGACAGCCTTCTTGAATGTCTAAGTCTTGGCATAAGAGCCATTATGGGAGTTTTAAAATTAGGGTTTTTTTAATGTTACTTTCCTATGTAATGGAGTTTGTGGTCCATGTCTTGAACTGTATCTTTTATATATTGATGCCTTCTTCAACTGAACATTCATCTATATGATTTTTTATTTCACTTCAATGTTGTGTGTTGCCTAGCAAGTGGTCTGCACAAATCAGAGCATTATGCCTAACTAATCATATAGATTTAGTGGTCAAATCAGCAGAAATAATGACAGAAAGGAGGGATATGGGGTACATCATCACATCTGTGAAGTAAAAATGCTGCTATAATATGAAAAACAGTTTAACTTTTCTTGCACTGCTAGAAAAATGAAGTTGCTGTATTATTGCATAATTTCACCACTGTACAACTGTTCAGAAGAGAGTTATGGTTTAAATGGTAACAAAAAAGTAAACTAGTGCAAATACAAGAAAACTTCCCGAATGACTAACCTATTTTGTGGCTTTGCAAACTGTGAAATTGTTATCACTGGCCTGTTGGTTGCATACTGTGACAGGACTAACTACATGTAAAACTGGTTGCACTGGTTTTTATCTTTATCCCTGAGATAAGGCAAAGTAGCTTAATAACATTTGGTATGTGTTGGAAATAGCATATTTCAGAGTTGTACCAAAGTCAGTCAACTCCCACATCTGCTTGCCTTTAGTTGACTGAGCATGAAAAAAATTGGGAACTCCTCGACAGTGGGTATTACAGTTGCTGAATGATTCATTCTTACTATCAAAAAAAAAAAAAATGTAGATGAGAGTAGAAAACCGTTCAAAGTCAAACTACACAGATGCCTTGGCACAAGTTAGGAAACACCGAGTGTTGGAGTCCATTTGGTCCTTTTTGGTTGATTCTGTCAATCAATATCCGGCATACATTTAAACCATTTGGACACACGGCCATGCCTTTTGGCTGATCTTTCCTGCGAGTTCGATGCCAGTAGCCCATCCATGTATTGACCATACTCACTGATGGCATCTTCAACACGTGTGATATACAGCCAACTGACTATCACGCCGAAGAACTACAAAGACAGAGAAAGAAGCTGCTTTTGTGAACAATATCCAAAGTCAAGCAGATTTGTTAATTTACCAGGAAAGTTGATAAAACATTCACTAAAATATAAATAAATAAATAAAAAGACTGCACCAGAGGATTTAATAAATTCCTCCTCTTGACTCAAAGTGGTATAAAATGGTGTTACATAATGGAATCAGCTTTAGCTGCAGTTGAAACAACTGCATCCTGTTGGTATACCTGACGAGGTCATGTTGCCTTATGCTGAGGAGGACATGCCTTCGAAATGGGTGTTTCAACAAGACAATGACCCCAAGCACACTAGTAAATGAGCAAAATCTTGGTTCCCAAACCAACAAAATTAATGCCTCACAGAGGATTGCTAAAAAAGCAGTTTGAACAGTTTTGAGTTTGCAGCGTCAACAGCAGATGCTACTATTATTGTGAACACCCCCTTTTCTACTTTTTTTTTTACTAATAGCCCAATTTCATAGCCTTAAGAGTGTGCATATGATTTATAAAGGAAAATCATGGAAATCATCAGGGGTACCCAAACTTTACATACAACTGTGTGTGTGTGTGTGTATACATAGCTAGATAGATAGACAGATAGACAGACAGACAGATAATGACTTAAAAAAACATTCAGCTTTCATAGGTACCCACACTAAACGATAGACAGATAGACAGACAGACAGATAATGACTTAAAAAAACATTCAGCTTTCATAGGTACCCACACTAAACGAATGCCAAATGCACTGTAATGCTGGTAAGTGGTTTTAAAATTATTCATGAAAGCCCAACAGAATGCATCAGCTCATTTGACCGATTAATGATAGTTTTTGTCAAGGGAAGGAGATAAGTGAAATCACCTGCTGAAGTACGTATCAGAGATGAAACACTTTTCTCTATGGTTTATCACATTTCCCTTTCCAACACTACAGTATTTTACTACTCATCTTTAATAAATCTTCATATTTATATAGGTTGCGTATGTGAAGACATGTATTGGACAAACCTTGGCACTTATAATTGCTTGCTTTAAGGTGTATACCTGAGGCAGAAGGATCCCTAAGAACAGTCCAGCCATAATCTTGTAGTTGTCCATTAGCCAGATGAAGAAAGCGTCAGTGCAGCCTCTGATGTGGATGGTTCCAGCAATTCCAGACGCTATATGCCACAAAGAAAGTTAATTAGCCTATTGATAAACATTATAGAGGTTGTATCAGAATGCAAAGTATTCTGCAACATTAACAGTCTCAGAGGATCTCTGATTTGTAGGAACAGCCAAAGAGCATGTGCAGATACTACAGGGAAACAAGATCTCGATCCCAATAAACTTCAGTAACATTACTCTTTACACCCCTAGTCCACAGAGCACCATTCTATTATGAGCCCCCACAATCCAGAAAAAGTAAAAAAAATGGGATGAAATGGCATACTCCGGCATGCCTCCTATTAGGCTGAATTATTGATCACATACCTGGCAGCACACTTGAAAATGAAAGTAAAGCTGTGCCTGGCTTCTTCCTCAGCCAGAACCACAACAAACACTTCTTTTATGTCAAATTTTTACCCCGATGGAACACAGTCAAACAGGTTTCAAGCTCTACTCACTAAGACTACCTCCTTTAAAGATGTCTGAACATGACAGAAGCTGTTAAGACTATGAACACCCGGAAGTGACTGCGTAATGATGCCCATTTGATGAATCAAGATGAAATTTCTGAACAGCTTGAAAATTTTACCCCGATTTAAAAACTGATGCCGATGATGGCCATAACTACTGCGTATACAAGTGTGTTCAAGACTGACAAAGATCGATCAAGAACTTACTGTGATGCTTCAGAATGTGCCCTGATTTGTTATTTCGGATGAAACAAGAACACAGCAAATTTTGTAGACTAAAATGCACTCTACAGGACCTACAATGAATCCCACTCCAACAAGAGCTGAAGGACATGTCGCACATTTTTAACATTCCAGTTAGCAAGACAAGATAAAAGTACTCATGGATTATAAGTCTCTCCACACACTTGCTAATAATTCGTGGTCAATGTATTTTATTGGTAATTATTTCTTTCACTTTGAGTATTAGCAGGTGCATTTCCGGAAATCATCTTATTCTGCAATTCTTGTCATTTCTTGGCGTGTGACATACATTTTAGAATGAGCACAAACATCCTGACAAGACAGAGCAAAATGAACCTGCTACGTCTGAAAGCGAAGCTTCAGAGCTTTCATTTGAAAGTAATGGCTTGGATTTACAGAGGAGACAACACATTTCACCCAGAAACTCTTAATGTTTTCAGTCTGTCGATTTTGGAGTGTGGTGACACCGTTTGTGTGGTAGGATGCTGTTTTACTGCCGCTGTGATCATGGATGTGGACGGCCTCCACCACGCTGTTTTGCAGACTGCCTGAAAATTAAGATGTACGAGGGCTGTCAATAAAGTATAGGTCCTTTTTATTTTTTTCAAAAACTATATGGATTTCATTCATATGTTTTTACGTCAGACATGCTTGAACCCTCGTGCGCATGCATGAGTTTTTCCACGCCTGTTGGTGACGTCATTCGCCTGTGAGCACTCCTTGTGGGAGGAGTCGTCCAGCCCCTCGTCGGAATTCCTTTGTCTGAGAAGTTGCTGAGAGACTGGCGCTTTGTTTGATCAAAATTTTTTCTAACCTGTGAGGCACATCGAAGTGGACACGGTTCAAAAAATTAAGCTGGTTTTCGGTGAAAATTTTAACGGCTGATGAGAGATTTTGAGGTGATACTGTCGCTTTAAGGACTTCCTGCGGAGCGAGACGTCGCGCAGCGGTCCCAGGCGCCGTCGTCAGCCTGTTTCAAGCTGAAAACCTCCACATTTCAGGCTCTATTGATCCAGGACGTCGTGAGGAGAACAGAAGTTTCAGAAGAAGTCGGTTTCAGCATTTTATCCGGATATTCCACTGTATCACCTCAAAATCTCTCATCAGCCGTTAAAATTTTCACCGAAAACCAGCTTAATTTTTCGAACCGTGTCCACTTCAATGTGTCTCACATTTTTAGAAAAAAATTTGATCAAACAAAGCGCCAGTCTCTCAGCAACCTCTCAGACAAAGGAATTCCGACGAGGGGCTGGACGACTCCTCCCACAAGGAGTGCTCACAGGCGAATGACGTCACCGACAGGCGTGGAAAACTCACGCATGCGCACAGGGTTCAAGCATGTCTGACGTAAAAACATATGAATGAAATCCATATAGTTTTTGAAAAAAATAAAAAGGACCTATACTTTATTGACAGACCTCGTATTTCTCATACTGGAAAAAGTCACAAAGATGCCATTTTCAGGAGATAATTGACTGTAACGTGCCACAATCATGACAGAACTTGAGCTGAAGGGAGAGCTGCATTCAGACATCATTCTCTGTTGGTGATCGCGCGGCTCGTACCTGAGTATAGTGGATCCGTTTACTTGTGTGAAGCGCCTTGAGGCAACTCTGTTGTGATTTGGCACTATATAAATGAAAATAAATTGAAAATTCTGACTTGCAATAGTGTGAGGACTAGTGGACCTGTTCTCTGGCTGGCAATCGTGTGATGCGTGCGTGTGTGACCGTTTCTTGATGTTATGAACTTTTTGATTGGAAATCTTACACCTGGGTGAGTGGCATGTTCATTCTTTTCATCTTTCGCTTTGTGTTCCTTTCAATGGAGCTTACAATGAAAGTAAAATTTATTTTACTTAGAGTCTGTGGCCTGCAAACAGGCTGTTTAAACGCGCATCTCAGCTGTTAATTGCAGCTTCGTATACATGGACGTGAAATATTACAGATCGACATTGTTTTCACAGGCAACATTATTTTAGACTTTTTTCCACAGTTATATACACACAACACTTTTAAGTATTTTGTTTTGATTTTAACAGGCTGCATTTGTGAGTAATGGCCATGCAAGTGGGTGCAATAAATCTTATCATGGCTGCTCCTTTTACCGTGTCCGCGACTACATCAAAAACATCAAAACTAACAGTTATCACTTAAAATGAGTCATCATAACACAAAATCACACCTGTGTAAATGTTGGAATTAAGCTGTGGCTCCATTCTTAACGTTAGCAGGTACATTCCGTTGAAGCGCACGCTGGGACTTCTCTAACAGCTACATCACCACTGTCGGAAACACACGAGTACTTGTTTTTGGAAGTGTCCATAGCCGTTTGATGCAAATGCTGTATACTTTGCAACCTGTCACGGAAGTGCACAAAGTAATCCTGGTGTATCATCGGATGGTTACTAAAGACTAAATCTTAATTGCTATAATTTTGGTGTGACATGTCCTTGAAATAAACTCTATTATAGTGTGAAATCATCTCTATTGTCAAATCAAGTTTTTCAACTGCAATAAGAGTCATTCCCAGCATGATAGAGTTGATTTAACACTGTGATAGGATTAAATAAACTATCTGGAGTGTGACCAAATGTAGTTTTGGCAGTTTATTTTGCTCTGAAAATTTACTGTATAGGAATGCCACTCTGTTGAATAGGGATATAAATCAATTCAGTCATGTTGCAGGATGTCTTACCTGTTTTTCCAAAACCTTATACCCACATAGAGTGTTGGCCACTTCATTAGGCTGAAGATAAGAGAAACAAAATGGTACACAACAAAAATGAGAATGACAACTGATCGAGAAGACATACCATGAAAGTCTCTCTTTCAAAACATATTATTCCAGGGCAAAAGCTCCATTAAAGAAGGTGCAACACAAAATACTAGGGATGTGCAACAACAACAACAATCGAATATATATCTAGATGCATACATGGGCTACAGTAAGAGGTGATCCTTTTCATTATGTAACAGTTTGATTTGGTGTGATTATGATGCAATGCAATATACTTCTTTGCTTAATGGAGACATTCATTTTCCATGATAAATTAGAATAAGCCAAAAGTGGCATTCTTCACTCTGGCATGCCTTGTGTGTTGCTTGGCAACTCCACAGTCGTGGGGGCACTTAGACAAATTCCACAGCCAGATCAAAAGTGGTCGCGTGCTATTTTTGCACTGACAGCGTGAATGGACACACTTTTAAAAATGCCCGGTGAGCAGTGTTGGATGTTCGTGTGTCACCTGGAATTTGGCCGACACCTGCCGCGAGAGGGATTGAATGGGCTCTCACAGGGCACTCTCTGTCTTTTGGCCACTGGTGTGCGTGAATACTTGTAGTGACAGGTGTACATGGCATTAGAAGCAGCTCCGATTTTTCAAAACTGGCATGCAATTCCTCGTTCGGGCGCTAGTCAGCTTCAATTGTGTTATGTGTGAAGGGGCCTTAAAGTTCAAATGGGTACATTATCCATGATAGTGACACCCATTTTCAGATTTATTGATTTTGCTTTTACCTCTCTCAAAAAAAAAAGTTTTCCTAATCAACCTCTGAGAGCCTTGCATTGAACTTTACAAGAGCTTGAAGGCACGGAAGCATCAGCAAAACAGGTTTATTTCTACCAATTTATAATGATAAGAATAGAGCCATCAGTTGGTTCATGAATTTAGATCAATTCAGGGGTTTCTGTATCAATGTAGTCCTATCTTTGAATTTAAAATCAATTTTCAATTCATAGGTGTTAATTATTACACGTATGTGTAGTTCTACTCTCTCGATCTGAACAACCCTGATCTCCTAAATCCACTGTGGAGTTACATTTGATGTTAACCAACTGCAACACAAAAATCTTTTCCTGTAAAGTACATTGATCTTTGGTGATGTTTACATGCTGCATAAATATTGTAACAATGAACTCAATAAATTAGTAGGCGATAGAGGGATTTGTGAGTGAATGAGGGCTTTAGTGGAACTGTCTTGGTGTGATATTACTGCCAATACCGCACATGCATGACATATAGACCTTCAATGCTTCCTAGGGGGCTCATTACTGACCACCACTCAGTATGGGAACATACATGATAAAGGCATGGCTCCAGTTTCTGAAGAAAAACTAAAAGTAAAGAACTGTTCACTTCAAATTGTTTGTCTGAACCACTAGTTTTACTTTGGTCTCTCATTGCACTGGTGAAGCATACTGTCTAAATTACAGGAAGCATATTTAATTTTGTGTGGGAGAAAATTGCCAGAGAGCCGAAGTGTCAGTGAGTTTTATTTCAAAGCATTAATTGCCATCATAGGGATGTTGAGTTCCATTTCTAATGTAATTGCACAGTGTTACAGCAAATTACTGAACAGACACACAAAATTAACTAAAAGCTTGGGTCTTTCAGCACACATAATATTCAGTCAAAACAAATCCTAAAACTAGTGTAATATACAGGAGATTATATTCAATGTTGTTACTCAAGTCCCAACATACAAACATGTCCATAAAGTATCGTACCTTTTTATTTTTTTTTAAACTATATGGATTTGATTCATATGTTTTCACGTCAGACAAGCTTGAACCCATGCGTGAGTTTTTCCACGCCTGTCGGTGACGTCTTTCGCCTGTGAGCACGCCTTGTGGAAGGAGTGGTCCCGCCCCGTCGTCAGATTTTCATTGTCTGGAAATGGCGGAATGATTTGGGGTTTTTTTCCATCAGAATTTTTTCAGAAGCTGTTAGAGACTGGCACCTGGAAACCATTCGAAAAATTTATCTGGCTTTCGGTGAAAATTTTACGGGCTTCACAGAGAATAAGGTCTGTTAGTACAGCTTTAAGGACCCCTTTAAGGACCCCTTTAAGGACGAGGGTTCAAGCTTGTCTGACGTGAAAACATATGAATCAAATCCATATAGTTTAAAAAAAATAAAAAGGTACGATACTTTATGGACAGACCTCGTATCTCATGGTGCCAGTCGCAGTGGTCTCCAAGAGATATCAGTTTCCTTTCATGTTTCATGCAAACTCCAATGGACAGTCTCAAGATTCCACATTTACCACAGACAAAAATATTCTTCCTCATGGATATATTTTTGTTATTCATTTATTTAGGCATTTGATTGGTGGGTTGGAAAATGCATTGCAAAGCAACACATGAATTTGTATTCACATTTTGGCGGTGTGCTGAAGACACAATCTCAATGGTGCATTGTTAAATTTAGACTAGTAATGTTGAAAGCTAAAATGGAAATGATCATTCAGCCTTTTATCTTATCTGGTTTTGATTACCATAATTCACTTTTTACTCATGTCACCAAATTTTCTTTTAACTAACTACAGACTACTGCTGCAGGACTTTTAACTAAGTTCAAATGGAGATGACATACTTTATTACTCCAAATTTCTGGTCTTCACTGTGTTCCAAATTGAAATAAGCCCACTTACTCTCTCCATTACAACAAAAGACTAGGGCTTTTGCTTTGTTTTTTGGTGGCAGTGAGAGGATGCCTGAGGAGTGGAGAAAACAGTGCACTGGTTCTGATTTTTAAGAACTATGGTGATGTGCAGAGCCGAGGTAACTACAGAGGCATAAAGTTGAGAATACTCACAGGAGTTACACTGTGTGTTTGTAGATTTAGCTTATGACAGGGTGCCTAGAGAAGAGTTGTGGTATTATATGTGGAAGTCTGGAGTGGCACAGAAATATGAGGGTGGTGCGGGTTAAGTGTAAAGACAGATGCTGTTTGCAGATGATACTGTGATCTGTAGTGAGAGTAAACAGCAGTTGGGACAAGGCTGGAGAGGTGCAGATGCACTCTGGACAGAAGGGGATTGAAAATCAACTGGAGCAGGACAGAGCACGTGTGTAAATGAGAGGGAGCACAGTGAACCCGTGTGGTCCTATTGAGTAGCAGTGGTGAAGGTAGATCAGTTTTCTTGGGATCAACTACCCAAAATAAAGGTAGTATCTCACTGACGGGGAGGAGGTGGACACAGAATATCACATGAAAACAGATGTAAATGTGACAACTTTCTCATGGAATTTCACTGAAGTAGTCTTCCCAAGACATGCACCCATGGCGGCCAACTGTCCACAACTGGCCACATGGTGTCCAGAGGGGCGGTGAAAGTTACAGCCACAAATCTCGAACAGTCTGCACACATACCACACAAGAGACATGGACATGCCGTGCAGCGCCTGTGTGAAAATTGAGGAGCACTGTGCGGTCTTTGCAGGTGAAAGGATTTGCACGTGAACACCATGCATTATGTTCAGCGCCACTGCTGTGGCTGAAATAGCCACACGTTTGTGCACAAAGTGCTCAGGATAGATGTGGACTATTACATAGTTATTATGTGAAAGAGGCTGTGAAAATTCCCCCAACTTTAGGCAGATAAAGCACTGAAAATAAATACATTTTAAAAAAGAATAAAAGCATGAACAACCACTCATGGACTTACAGAATGACGTCCACTGAGCTATGTCTCAACTTCCAGTGACGTCCTCACAGACAATGAAATAAAACAACAAATCTGGATCACCTTGTCCACGTTCCCCACACAGGTGAAGTCCACAGTCCCTGCCCCAGCTGGCTGCATTAGACTGCGGTCCTCAGAAAAATAAATACATACAGAAAATCCCATTTGTGGCCGGGCACCACACATAAAGCATGCAGGACACAAGGAATCGTGACCCTTTGGAAGTGCTCCAATAAAAATAAAACAATGACATCATCTGTCCAGCACACTGTGCACGCATGCACAGTGGGTGTACATAGACAAGGCGCATTAAACTTAAATCCACCTCTGTAAATAAGTAAATAAACAGAGGCAAATACAATGAATCCAGTCCGTGCAGCTGCCAGAGATGTGAACATCTGTTCGTTTGTGTCTTACCATGCACATACATATACACACACATACAGATGTGAACATTTGCTCCGTAACAACACACAGTCCTGAATGTTTGTTCCTAGGCATTTTACAGTGCAGCTTTTTGTGTCAGACAACACGTGTTTTATTTATTTATTTATTTATTGTATTGATTTTCTTGAAGTGAGCATGACTGTTAATTGTGTTTTATTTTGCGCCCAACGTGAAGAAAAGCTCAAAATAGTAACGCCATGATCACTCGTTTAAAGAATGCTATAAGACCCCTTCACACATAGTGCGAATTTGGTCGAATTGCGTATTAAGTGCGCATGAAGCAGGAATTGTATGCAAACCGTGTAATTTCGCAGCTGCCTCCAATGCCTCATACACCTGTTGCTATTGTTTGCACACACCAGTGGCTGAAAGAGAGTGTGCACTGTACGAGCCCATCAATCCCTGTCGCAGCAGGTGTTGGCCAAATTCCAGCTGACACACACGAACATCTAACACCGCTTGCATGACACTTGGAAAATGTGTGGCCATTTGCATTCTTGGTATGACAACAGACTGCAGACAATCACTGTCGTACTCGCAGTGAAATTTGGACTAAGAACTGACTACTGTGACGCTCGTGTCTGTTTGCTGTCATCAAGTGGACATAAATAAAATCATATATCACTGTGGTGACAGGCTGCAGCAAGCGAGCTGGTTGAAAACGACCGTCCGTTCATAACACGCAGCAGGTGATCTCACTGTCATGGGGACCTGTATTCCACATGACACGGTGTCCTGTGGTGCGCCATCCACAAGACGCACGGGCCAGCTGGATGCCGCCAGCAGATGTGGACATGAATGAGATGAGCAAACTGTTTCTCATTCATGTCATCTCATGACTGAACGTCAGTGACCATGGGTCATCTCCAGAGGAACAGATGGATCATATTTGTATTGCCTGCTTGATAAGAGGGATTTAATACAATGCAATGTTTTATATGGTGCATCATTGTTATTTTTAATACGTCCATGTGCTTCTTAATATGATGCAGTTTTTAGCACTTTTTACAGGACACCAATGGCAGCTCACTTGGTAAAGTTTCTGACTGGCAATCAGAACTTTTTGAAGGCGCAGGTTCAAATCCCATGGTTGACATGTATTTTTTTTCTTCAGCTGCGCAATGTGTAACCACATCTGCTGGGTAAAAACTGCTGTGTTTCCACATGCACGGAACCACCGTAGCATATATTTTTTAAATTTGATTTTATTTTCTTTCTTCACACCAGCTAAACGATGTGTAATGACATTGTGTAGCTGGTGGTACTGTGTTTCCACGTGCACAAACCGTCGCACCAGCATCGCACATGCCTGCCCGTTGGCGTGATGTTTCGTGGTGCGCTCATACAAGCTGCTCCGACGGGTGTCACCCTGGAGTTGTACATATTCGCACTATGTGTGAAGGGGCCTGTAAGTGTGACCCAACTGTTTTAAACGCATGCTGAAACTAATCAAGCTCTATTAGGAAGTTTCCATCTCTGCTGTTTTTCCATTTATCATGGCAAATGAATGTCTCCATTAAGAGTTGTATTGCATTGCACCATAATCACACCAAATCAAATTGTTTCTCATTTCAAGTGCAAAGAAAATTCTTGGTTGTGAACTGTAATTTTTTCAGTACATAAGTCACACTGGACTATAAGTCAAAGGGCCTCTCAAACTCGTAAAAAAAAAAATACTAACAGTGTCCTCTAAAAGTATTGGAACACTTGGTATTTCACACATTTTAATTTGTTTATGCCATTGCAAGTACAAAAATACAAAAAAATAAGCATTTCTAAAATTATCTTCCTTATAAACTGATTATAAGTAATGGAATGCTTTGGTATAATACCTGTAAATAATCAGTTTTATTGTTGGTTTTCTTGAGACAAGTCAGGGGATGGCTACATGGATACATTTCCATGTCACTGAACATGTCTTAGACTTTATTTACATCAATTATGAAGAAATACAAACAGTATGGCACTCTATGGTAAATCTGTATGGAAAAAAAACTGAGTGACTGTGCAAAAAGGAGAAGAGTGAGGAAAGCCACCAAAACACCCAGATAACCCAGAAGAAGTTATAGGCGTCTCTGGCTGGGTATGGAGAAATTGTGCATAGTGCTTCTTTGGCATTTTGTAGCCGCGGTTATAAGTTTCATAATGAAGTGTAATAAAGTGTACCACTTCATTATGAAACTTGGCTTTAAATACGTCAACAGGACATGCCTGCCTGGTGTCAAGAGGCAGGCTATTCCACAAAGTCCAAAAAGCTCACCCACCAACAGTCTTTTTCCAGACCTTTGGGACTCACAGAAGACCAGTGTGTGAGCAGATATGTATGACTTCACCAGGTCAGATAAGTACAATGGTGCTAAACCATTAACAATTTTGTCAGAGAGAAGGAGCACTTTAACATCTACTCTAACCTGAACTGGGAGCCAATAATGAGAGAGGCCAACAATGGAATGATCTGTTCAAATTTGCCAGCTCTGATTAGGATACGGAGCTGCTGCATTCTGAAAAATTTGGAGACCTTGAGTTTGATCAACCAACAATTAATAAATCAATTTGCTTCTACAAATAAGTATTCAATGCAGTAGAACAGTGACAGTAAAATATGTCTGTCATTAAATTACATTTGCATTCAGTAATTAAAGGAAAGCCAGCTTTAATGTCAAACAGTAACAGTAGATTTGCAGAACTAATGCCAGTCATGAAGTACACAAAACAAACACAACATACAGAGTATGAGCATTATAGTAACAGTCATACCTTAGTAGCAATGCAGCAGGTATAGGGAACACCACAGGCCAGTGGACCAGGACCAGAACAGTTGTGGTACATGTTGACCTCCCAGTCTTTATACTCCTGACCTCCACAACACTTAAACTGACAGACAAGTAAGGGGTGGGGACGGGGAAGCAAGGACAAGAGGACAGAAAGGAACAGAGGAAGACAGATACAGATGGGTGTATAAGGGTTAAAGAGACAAAGGCAGAGTGAGTCAATGTTGGAAAATGAAGTTAATTCTTGATCAGCAACATTTCTGTTCAACCAGCATGAACTACACTAAACAAAAATATAAACCCAACACTTTTTTTTTGCTCCCATCTTTCATGAGCTGAACTCAACTTTTTTTTTATACACAGGTGTGGGCATATCAAAATGCTGATTAGACAGCATGATTATTGCACAGGTGTGCCTTAGGCTGGTCACAATGAAAAAGCCACTCTGAAATGTGCAGTTCTGCTTTATTGGAGAGTGGGGGGGGGGGTCAGAAAACCAGTCAGTATCTGGTAAAAAAAAAAACAATGTCCTGAAGTCACCGGTGCATTTAGCATACTCTTGACCCACATCCTGTTTGTGACGTCAGATTGAGCAGCAGGACCTTCGTGGCCGGGACAACGGTGGGGATCGAACCCACGCGACTCGCACACAAAAGACCGTTCATCTACAGGTCAGCCAAAGGGAACTCCCCCATTGGCCAAGCTAGCGGGAACGTCTTTCAATTGGGACCCGGGACTTTCATCCCGCTACATGAACAATGTTTGACGTCCCATTTTCCTCAGGTTTTCAAAGGAAAAGCATGTTCAACAAGTGCTGGCTTCATCCTTACATAGAACACCTCATTCACACACCTGTTTGTTCCACAAAATTTACGAACTCACTGACTGAATGCCACACTACTATTATTGTGAACACCCCCTTTTTCCCTTTTTTACTAATAGCCCAATTTCATAGCCTTAAAGCCCCATTTACACATAGACGGTAAGAGCTCCCGGAAGCGTCCCAGAAGAGTTTTTGGCCGTCTTAAGGATCAAACGCCGTTGTTAACGCCGGCACTAGGGGGCGTGGCTTAGTTCCGGCTTTACCGGGAATCGTCGAAAAAATTATTCAACATGTCGAATAATTCCGGGAGTGCTCCCGGAGAATTCGTGTGACGACGGGACAACGCGAACAACGGCATTTGATACTTTTTAATCGCGGTTTCATCCTGCCCCTTCCTGTGGTGCCGCAGTTTACACCGGCGTAATTGGCGGCCGGCGTTGTATCCCTAATCAACAGCGTGTAAAACGGCGATAGAGCCCACATCGGCGTCCTCAAGGGCATTTAACCGGCGACAGAGGCAGACAAAACGGCGGTGCTAGCGACAGTACGCCATTCTAAACGCCACCTCCCGGTTTAACGGCGTTCCAAACGGCCGATAGGTGGCGGTCAGTATAAAAACGCTAGCGCGCTGCATGCAGGCCTCTCACTCGCGGCCAGCTCCAGAT
Source organism: Thalassophryne amazonica (assembly GCF_902500255.1). Taxonomy (NCBI): domain Eukaryota; kingdom Metazoa; phylum Chordata; class Actinopteri; order Batrachoidiformes; family Batrachoididae; genus Thalassophryne; species Thalassophryne amazonica. The sequence continues at coordinate 81,228,463 of NC_047104.1, forward strand.
ATTTTTGCAGAGAAGCTCCAGTGTGCCTCCTAAAAGAAAATTGGCAGTGGCAAGGACTTACCAAGAGGTCTGGTTCAGAGGCAGGGAGGGAGGTGGAGACGGAGCAACACGTTGAGGAGGGGAAAGGAAGGAGAAGAAAATGCGTATATGCAAAGGTTCCTGGAGTAACACAGGATTTGCCTGGATAAAACCAGCGGTACACAGGGCATTATCGGGGGCAGCAGAACACCGCCATTCTCACGCGCATCTTAACCTGCGATTGTAAAGGATAGAACTGGGTATTATCCCCCGTTGCCTGACATGTGCCGGATGCTACGGCGTCAAAACGCTGCTTTATTCGGCGGATTTAGCGGCGTTTTATCCGCGTATTTGCGGCTAGTATGGCGGTCAAAACGCCGGCGAAATGCTCCACCCCTTTCCACCGCGAAAACAGCCGGAACTACCGCGAACTATGTACTACCCGCCGACAAAACCGTCTATGTGTAAACGGGGCTTAAGAGTGTGCATATCATGAATGCTTGGTCTTGTTGGATTTGTGAGAATCTACTGGTACCTTGTTTACCATGTAACAATAAGAAATATACTCAAAACCTGGATTAATCTTTTGAGTTACATAGCACTACTATTATTCTGAACACTACTGTATATGTATATATATATATATATATATATAGAGAGAGAGAGAGAGAGAGAGAGAGAGAGAGAGAGAGAGAGAGAGAGAGAGAGAGAGAGAGAGAGAGAGAGATACTCAACAAAAATATAAACGCAACACTTTTGGTTTTGCTCCCATTTTGTATGAGATGAACTCAAAGATCTAAAACTTTTTCCACATACACAATATCACCATTTCCCTCAAATATTGTTCACAAACCAGTCTAAATCTGTGATAGCACTTCTCCGTTGCTGAGATAATCCATCCCACCTCACAGGTGTGCCATATCAGGATGCTGATTAGACACCATGATTAGTGCACAGGTGTGCCTTAGACTGCCCACAATAAAAGGCCACTCTGAAAGGTGCAGTTTTGTTTTATTGGGGGGGATACCAGTCAGTATCTGGTGTGACCACCATTTGCCTCATGCAGTGCAACACATCTCCTTCGCATCATCCGTGAAGAGAACACCTCTCCAACGTGCCAAATGCCAGCGAATGTGAGCATTTGCCCACTCAAGTCGGTTACGACGACGAACTGGAGTCAGGTCGAGACCCCGATGAGGACGACGAGCATGCAGATGAGCTTCCCTGAGACGGTTTCTGACAGTTTGTGCAGAAATTCTTTGGTTATGCAAACCGATTGTTTCAGCAGCTGTCCGAGTGGCTGGTCTCAGACGATCTTGGAGGTAAACATGCTGGATGTGGAGGTCCTGGGCTGGTGTGGTTACACGTGGTCTGCGGTTGTGAGGCTGGTTGGATGTACTGCCAAATTCTCTGAAACGACTTTGGAGACGGCTTATGGTAGAGACATGAACATTCAATACACGCAACAGCTCTGGTTGACATTCCTGCTGTCAGCATGCCAACTGCATGTTCCCTGAAATCTTGCGACATCTGTGGCATTGTGCTGTGTGATAAAACTGCACCTTTCAGAGTGGCCTTTTATTGTGGGCAGTCTAAGGCACACCTGTGCACTAATCATGGTGTCTAATCAGCATCCTGATATGGACACCTGTGAGGTGGGATGGATTATCTCAGCAAAGGAGAAGTGCTCACTATCACAGATTTAGACTGGTCTATGAACAATATTTGAGAGAAATGGTGATATTGTGTATGTGAAAAAGTTTTAGATCTTTGAGTTCATCTCATACAAAATGGGAGCAAAACCAAAAGTGTTGCGTTTATATTTTTGTTGAGTGGATATATATATGTAACAGTTGTAGTAAAATGATGCTGGAATTTTTTGTTTGTTTGTTTTATTTTATTATTGTTATTATTTTTCTTTTTTTTTCGGTGGCTAAAGTATATAATTTCACCAAAATCCTTTTTGACAGACATGATCCATCATTTCCTGTCCCTTGTCAGTCTGCACTGAGCTTGACTGGGGAGGTATGTGTTTTAAGCTGCGTGATTATAAAGTTTTATAAATGAGTTACGTTAACGGTTTGAGTGCACAGAACAGTGTCTCTTTTATAGTGTTAGAGAGATGAAATTTGGTTGTGTTTTTTTTTTGCATTTTAACCTGTAAAATTAGTTGTGAGAGCTGCTGCAATTTTGCTAAAAAAATCTGATTTCCAGTGGGTGCGTGGTTTAGTGTCCCCATTTTATCTCCATGTGAGATCATATATACAGTAGTGTTCAGAATAAGTAGTGCTATGTGACTAAAAAGATTAATCCAGGTTTTGAGTATATTTCTCATTGTTACATTGGAAACAAGGTACCAGTAGATTCAGGTAGATTCTCACAAATCCAACAGACCAGCATTCATGATATGCACACTCTTAAGGCTATGAAATTGGCTATGAGTAAAAAAAAAAAAAGTAGAAAAGGGGGTGTTCCAATAATAGTAGCATCTGCTGTTGACGCTGCAAACTCAAAAACTAGTATGTTCAAACTGCTTTTTAGCACTCCTCTGCGAGGCATTAATTTTGTTGTTTGGAACAAAGATTTGCGCGTTTACTAGTGTGCTTGGGGTCATTGTCTTGTTGAAACGATACACTACTACATGATGCAGGACGCACGATTAACCTGAAACATCGGTCCAAAAAGTCCTGCATGAAAAATCATCTCGCACATGGTAAAAGCCGTTTACAACATCATAAAACGTGCGCACAGTCTCTCCACATGCAAAACATTATGCAATGACACTTCCAGGGCTCCGTAAAAATGCCTGTTTTTACAAATAAAAAAATGTAATATTTTACAAAAGCACATTTATCTTCAAGCACCGACACACAACAGACATCACATTAACGTGTTGGTTTACATAATGAATGACTGAACCAATCAGTGTTTAGCAGAGGCACGTTTACCCAGAATCCTTTGCGATCTGTCTGTTTGTTACAAAACCTCAGAATTAGTGCATTATTCAGCATTAAAGATATAGGTTATATTTAACTTTGTACAAATGACAGAATTGACATTAATGGAGTTATTCTATCGGTAGTAATGTTATTTATAAATCAAAACCATAACTCAGCATGACTTTATTTTTCAAGACCTCCACCTGACCGGAGCATTGTAATTGATAGAGAGCTGGCTTTATGGCTGCTCTCGGGGTGCCTCTGTGCTGGGGGCGCTGATAGTAAACGAGATTCCAGCAGGGGCAGAATGTTAAAGAAAAAAGTGTGGTCTCATTGTTTGGGTCTGTTGTTATTTTTAATATACTAGAAGCTATTAAATTTGTTTTATGAGTAGTTGTAAATGTGCCAGAGATAAATATTTGAATTTATCGGTTATCTGTAACTTCCGATACATTTTTGGGTGGTTTATTGTTTTATCTTATCGAAGATAACTTTCAGTTATCTGATTGTCTGTTATCGAAGTTAATTTTTTGGTTATCTGTGCCTTTGCCACCACTGAGCCTTTGCCATTCTGGTTATTCTTCTATCCATTTTGATGGTTGTTTTCCGTTTTCTTCCATGCGTCTCTGTTTTTTTTTTGTCCATTTTAAAGCATTGGAGATCATTGTAGATGAACAGCCTATAATTTATGCACCTGCGTATAGGTTTTCCCCTCTCCAATCAACTTTTTAATCAAACTACGCTGTTCTTTCTGAACAATGTCTTGAACATCCCATTTTCCTCAGGCTTTCAAAGAGAAAAGCATGTTCAACAGGTGCTGGCTTCATCCTTAAAGAGGGGACACCTGATTCACACCTGTTTGTTCCACAATACTAACAAACTCACTGACCGAATGCCACACTACTATTATTGTGAACACCCCCTTTTCTACTTTTTTTTACTAATAGCCCAATTTCATAGCCTGCATATCATGGATGCTTGGTCTTGTTGGATTTGTGAGAATCTACTGAATCTACTGGTACCTTGTTTCCCATGTAACATTAAGAAATATACTCAAAACCTGGATTAATCTTTTAGTCACAGCACTACTATTATTCTTAACACTACTGTATGTTTTATGTATTTCCACTTGAGGACAGCAAACACACACATGCGCATCACAGTGGACAGTTTGTAAGGTCATGTCCTTCAAAACACGGTATGTGTTCCCCAGCTGTGACAGCCAGGATCAGAGATCTCAACAGCTGCTGCTGTTGGCAACCATGTCCCCTCGCACAGACCAAAGTGTCACTCTCTGTTTCTGTGTTATGTGATCTTTTTTTTTTGTTGTTGTCATTTGTTATATAATTGTGTATGTAGTTATTGTAGTAATTATTTATATACCTGTCCTGGTTGTGGTCTCTGTTTAACATAATAGGTCGTGTGCACTGAGCCGTCATTGCCAGCTGTCCAGTGAGTCGCTGGCCACCGATCAGCTGAGAGGCAGCTTGCTGTGCTGTGTGCACCCAGACGTGGCTGGCCGCTCACCATCTGTACATACATATTAGCATTTCATGCAAGCGTGCCACCCTCCGCATGCCACGTGTTGTGGGAGGGGGGGAGCAGGGGTGCACAAAACACACGTACTCTACATGCATTATGGGGAGCGGGGGAGGCTGCGGCAAAACACATGCACACACAATGTTGCGGGTGAAGCAGGTGGGGAGCAACACCACATACAATACACATGCACACCACGTGTTGAGGGGGGAGCCGACACTCTGGCAGGCCACGTGTGCTGCTTGGCAAGGCCACAGTCGTGGGGGCACTTAGACAAATTTCACAGCCAGCTTGACAGTAGTTGCCTGCTCACTATTTTTGGTGCTGACTGCATGAATAGCTTCAGGTGTTGCGCAAATGGTTGTGGCGACAGGTGTACAAGGCATTAGAGGCTGCTCCAATTTTTCACAAATGGCATGCAATTCCTCCGTGTGCAAGTCGGCTTCAATCATGTTATGTGTGAAGAGGCCGTTATAGATGTACATCTCATCATGCCAGAAGTTTGAACATTTCAACATTTTCGTTGCGCACTGGCAGGCAGCCGCGCACAGCTCACATACAGTTTTACAATGGGTTACGCACTGGCACACCAGATGCGTGCCACTGCGGGGATCAAATATGTGCAAGTGTCAAGGCACCTTTAGTCTGGCCCCTCACCTGAGACCAATTTGCCATGGGAGAACGTACCAGGAGCACGAAGGCTCCAGACAACACAGCTGGCAACGTTCATAGGGACACACAATCCTCTTCACCACGATAAGATGATGTTACCAGAGGATCCTCTGTATCTTCCTTGCCACACCAACCACCTGCATGTCTTCCTTCAGCACATCCTAAACCTCATCTTTGGCTTACCTTTTCTCCTCCTGCTGGTGGCTCCATCCTCAGCATCCTTCTCCCTATATCAGTGGTGTCCAAACTATTCCAGAAAGGGCCGAGAGGGTGCACGTTTTCTTTGCAGCCACTTACTTCAGCAGGTAATGTCACCTTTGAGGCAGGTGGGATGAGTTCATCAGTGAAATCACCCGCTGAAGTCAGTGGCTGCAAAGAAAACCTGCACCTCTCGGCCCTTTCTGGAATAGTTTGGACACCACTGGCCCTATATACCTGGGTCCCTCCTATATACACCCCTGGCAAAAATTATGGAATCACCGGCCTCGGAGGATGGTTCATTCAGTTGTTTAATTTTGTAGAAAAAAGCAGATCACAGACATGACACAAAGCTAAATCATTTCAAATGGCAACTTTCTGGCTTTAGAAACACTATAAGAAATCAGGAAAAAAAATTGTGGCAGTCAGTAACGTTACTTTTTAGACCAAGCAGAGGGAAAAAAAAAATATGGAATCACTCAATTCTGATGAAACAATTATGGAATCATGAAAACCAAAAGAACGCTCCAACACATCACTAGTATTTTGTTGCACCACCTCTGGCTTTTATAACAGCTTGCAGTCTCTGAGGCATGGACTTAATGAGTGACAAACAGTACTCGTCATCAATCTGGTTCCAACTTTCTCTGATTGATGTTGCCAGATCACTTTGCAGGTTGGAGCCTTGTCATGGACCATTTTCTTCAACTTCCACCAAAGATTTTCAATTGGATTAAGATCCGGACTATTGCAGGCCATGACATTGACCCTATGTGTCTTTTTGCAAGGAATGTTTTCACAGTTTTTGCTCTATGGCAAGATGCATTATCATCTTGAAAAATGATTTCATCATCCCCAAACATCCTTTCAATTGATGGGATAAGAAAAGTGGTCCAAAATATCATGTAAACTTGTGCATTTATTGATGATGTAATGGCAGCCAATCTCCCCAGTGCCTTTACCTGACATGCAGCCCTATATCATCAATGACTGTGGAAATTTACATGTTCTCTTCAGGCAGTCATCTTTATAAATCTCACTGGAACAGCACCAAAAAAAAGTTCCAGCATCATCACCTTGCCCAATGCGATTCGAGATTCATCACTGAATATGACTTTCATCCAGTCATCCACAGTCCACAATTGCTTTCCTTAGCCCATTGTAACCTTGTTTTTTTCTGTTTAGGTGTTAAGTGATGGCTTTCGTTTAGCTTTTCTGTATGTAAATCCCATTTCCTTTAGGCGGTGTCTTACAGTTCGGTCACAGACAGTGACTCCAGTTTCCTCCCATTTCGTTCATTTGTTTTGTTGTGCATTTTCGATTTTTGAGACATATTGCTTTAAGTTTTCTGTCTTGACACTTTGATGTCTTCCTTGGTCTACCAGTATGTTTGCCTTTAACAACCTTCCCATGTTTGTATTTGGGTCCAGAGTTTAGACACAGCTGACTGTGAACAACCAACATCTTTTGCAACATTGCGTGATTTACCCTCTTAAGAGTTTGATAATCCTCTCTTTTGTTCAACTGACATCTCTCGTGTTGGAGCCATGATTCATGTCAGTCCACTTGGTGCAACAGCTCTCCAAGGTGTGATCACTCCTTTTTAGATGCAGACTAACGAGCAGATCTGATTTGATGCAGGTGTTAGTTTTGGGGATGAAAATTTACAGGGTGATTCCATAATTTATTCCTCAGAATTGAGTGAGTCCATATTTTTTTCCCTCTGCTTGGTCTAAAAAAGTAACCGTTACTGACTGCCACAATTATTTTTCCTGATTTCTTATAGTGTTTCTTAAAGCCAGAAAGTTGCCATCTGAAATGACTAGTTTTGTGTCATGTCTGTGATCTGCTTTTTTTTTTCTACAAAATTAAACACTGAATGAACATCCTCCGAGGCTGGTGATTCCATAATTATTGCCAGGGGTTGTACATGTCCAAACCTCTCAAGCTTGCCTCTCAGACTGTTTCCAAACCATTCCACCTGAACTGTCCCTCTGATATGTTCATTCCTAAGCCTGTACATTCTCATCACTCCCAAAGAAAATCACAGCATCTTCAGCTGTGCCACCTCCATCTCTGCCTCCTGTTTTTTTGTTAGTGCCACTGTCTTCAAGGCGTAAAAAATAGCTGGTCTCACTACTGTCTTGTAAACCTTCCCCTTCACTCTTGCTGATATTCTTTAATCACAAACCTTTCTCTAACCCACTCCATCCTGCCTACGCTCTTCTTCACCTCTCTACCACACTCTCCATTACTTTGCACAGCTGACCCCAAGTATTTCCAAAACTTCTCACAGGGACCAAGAAGGAAGGCAAGCATAAAGACTCTTAAATCTCAAGTGTTTTTTTTTTTGACAGAAATATTCAAGAAAAGACTGGCATCATGTCCAGCGTGTACCCTCCCTCACACCCTATGACTTTTTAGTATGACGTCCGATGCCATGTTGACAGATGCCTTCTGTGACGAGACTGTGGGTGCTTGGCATTTAATACCGGCAAGATGGAAAGGTGTTCAATCTGCGGCGCCTCCAAGCCAAAAGTCAAATACGAAAGTCAGGGATCTCTTCTTTGCCAAATCTGATTGTGCGCTCTGTGCCACCAATGAAAAGGATATGCAACACAACTTTCTTCTCCAATGCCTGTAAAAACTTTGGCCTCACCATGAGTGTAAAAAAGATAGAGGTTCTGTAGCAACCAGCTCCAGGTGAACCCTACTTTGAAGTAAATGTACATGTTGATGTTCATAAACTTGCCCCTTGTGAAAAATTCACCTACCTAGGCAGCACTCTCTCCAAATTAGCCACCATTGATGAGGAAGTGTCCCTTAGAGTCGCTCGAGCATGTGCCTCCTTTGGTAGACTATGATCCAAGGTATGGGACCGACACGGTATCACCCTGAGAGCTAAGCTTAAAGTTTATTGAGCTGTTGTAGTGCCTTCGCTGTTGCATGCTTCTGAGACAGACAGTCTAAGCCCACCATGCCAAGCCCTCAACAGCACCCACATGCACCTACTGTGTTGCCTTCTGCGGGTCAGATGGCAAGACTATATGCCAAGACACTGAAGTCCTGCAACGTTGTATGGATGCCAGAACATCGTCTACCCAAGTGCATAATCTACAGTAAGTCTACTGTTGGGGAGTGCTCCCATGGTGGAATGTGCAAGCAATTCAAAGACACCCTCAAGGCCACCTTAAAGAAGAGCAGCATTAATCATGATACCTGGGAGTCAGCATGTTTAAACTACACCCATTGCCGATCCACTATAGATGAAGGGGCTTGGCAGTTTGAAGAACAGAGAATCATAGAGGCCCAGAGAAAATGCCTTGAAAGAGCACCTTGCTGGCACCACCGGCCATATCCCCTGCCCTCACTGTCCACATCTCTTTCACCACTGCATTGGGTTGACCAGCCATGTGAAAACCCATTTTTAGGCTCCTTCACACATTGTACCATCCTCGCCTATAACTGTGCCACTCTCACATTTATTTATCATGTAGTCTTTAAGCTTATTTTACATATGGAGAAATATGCTCATCTTTGAAAACAGAGGAAGGGACAATGACTGATGGGATAAGCTCCAGCCCCCCACCTCTGCCGTGACCTTTAATTAGAGTAAGCAGGCATAGAAAATGGATGGATGAATGGATATATTCAAGGAATCCACCCTACATACAAAGAACAGCAGTTTTTTGCCATTAACAGATCAAACTTTCACCTGTTGCATGAAAAAGACAAAGATTAATAACAGGTTGAAACCATTTTATTTAGTTAAAATCTGAAACCTCCATCAACCGAATCAAAGAAAAACAACAGTTTAACAGTAACATTGCATGTCATCCAGTTAAATAGCCTGGTTTCATAAAGCAGAGAAGACACCTGAGTAAAATCAGCTGTTACCACACCTGCATTCATAAACTCAAATCATTATGAACATGTTACTGTTTTACCAAGAATCATGAATTACCAAGTCACATAAAAGCTACATAGTAAAATTTGAAGTGTGAAATTAACACTTCAGTGACTGCACATGGTCCAATTCAAAATAACATTAAGTCAACCACTGCAGTGTTAACTCTACCAGTGTTAAATCAACATTATAGTTAATTCACACTGTGGTAGAATTCAGTGGACATTATTTTCACTGGGACCACATGCACTTGCCTCCATGTTAATACTGCAAAATTTATCACTTAGAAGGTAGTCTGTAGAATTTTAGAACAACTTAAAACACTTGAAAAAGTGAGGGAATAAATATAACATTTGCCTTCCTCCCAACAATCAACAGCATCGTGATACATCACATCTACAAAGAACTTAAACAAGGGAACAACTCAACATGCTGATAACATCAGAATGCTGAATTTTACTGACTGTTAGCAAAAACACCCTGGGATAAAGTTATGTTGTGTCTACATCCCTCCTTGGCTAACAGGAGATCAGGTTTATGCATATATACACCACTTCACAATAACTGACATTTGCTATACACAACTGTACACATGCACAGGTATAGAAATACTAAAAAAAGAAAAACAAAACAAAAACAGAGATTTCCACACATATGTGATTTCTGGCTGCATTTGGCCCCAAGTATGTGGAATTCACAAAACAACAGAACTTGAAAATGTTTGCAAATACATTATGGCACCAAAGTAATATACACTTTTAAAGAAAAATATGAATTAAACACAGAACACTTCAGACTAAAGTTAAAAAGCGCCAGTGGCACATTTTCACACAACTATATGATTAAAGTGATATTTACAGAACTTAAAATTACACCAGTTCTGATGTTCATGAGTTTGTATTAACTCAAAACAAAAGTTCATGTAAAGAACATCACCACCCGAACTGAAAAATAACCATTTTAAAATGTCAGTGGCTCTGCATTAACATTTTCCCAAAGTACAACAGAACACTGTGAAAGCAGCATTTCTGAACAGATAAGACTCATTATTTTCACTTACTGAGGCGTTGCTGGGCCAGTAGCATAGATTTACATTTACGCTACCTGTCCATACCCGCCTGCTCTGCATAAAGTGATGACATCATAGCATGCGCACCCCAAGAACTGTCTGCAGACAAGGCATGAAAATATGAAAAGGCGAGAAGTGTACGTTGGTCCCAATATGGATATTCCGACAACGAACAGCAGCCAAAGCAGCCAGCTTGATGAGGACGCACTGGCGAATTTGGAGAGCAGCGTGGTACCAGCCAACACGACAAAAGTTAAAGTAGGCCAACTCTTTATGTACGCGTTTGCTGGGTGTCATGCGTTTTGAAATGACATTAAATATTTTTAATGTGATTCCACGTGTTGTTTATCTCAGTAAGTGATAATAATGCAAACAACATGCAGTTGTCGTGCAGTATGCATTTTCTGAGTCCCTCCGTCCATACCGTCGCCCACAATGACAGATATTCACCCGAGTTAGACAAGGGCGAATATCGGTCATTGCGGGAGACTGGGCATGGACGTCGGGCCTCTAAAAAAGCATAACGCCCTACAAAAGCATGTTATTGTACTAATATTATTCATGTGGCCGAGTAAGCTCACTGAACAGTGACAACATTTATGCAACTGTCTGATCAGTAGTTAATTCTAAAATGCATTTCTTAAAAGAATATTTTATGCTCATTCTACAGTGTGATTTTATTCACAGTCCTCAACTGATACTGAAGGCAGCTGCTTTAATGCCTCAATTGTGAGTCGAAAACATGCATGGCCAAGGTTGAGTCACTGTATTACAAACATAATGAGATAATCATAGACTAATAACGTGAGGATGTGGACAAACACTGAGGTTGATGGGCATAGCTTGAGGAGAAGTTCATTTCTGTGATTCATAACGAGTAAGTATGAAAAAGATGGGTTGAGACAGCCTTCTTGAATGTCTAAGTCTTGGCATAAGAGCCATTATGGGAGTTTTAAAATTAGGGTTTTTTTAATGTTACTTTCCTATGTAATGGAGTTTGTGGTCCATGTCTTGAACTGTATCTTTTATATATTGATGCCTTCTTCAACTGAACATTCATCTATATGATTTTTTTATTTCACTTCAATGTTGTGTGTTGCCTAGCAAGTGGTCTGCACAAATCAGAGCATTATGCCTAACTAATCATATAGATTTAGTGGTCAAATCAGCAGAAATAATGACAGAAAGGAGGGATATGGGGTACATCATCACATCTGTGAAGTAAAAATGCTGCTATAATATGAAAAACAGTTTAACTTTTCTTGCACTGCTAGAAAAATGAAGTTGCTGTATTATTGCATAATTTCACCACTGTACAACTGTTCAGAAGAGAGTTATGGTTTAAATGGTAACAAAAAAGTAAACTAGTGCAAATACAAGAAAACTTCCCGAATGACTAACCTATTTTGTGGCTTTGCAAACTGTGAAATTGTTATCACTGGCCTGTTGGTTGCATACTGTGACAGGACTAACTACATGTAAAACTGGTTGCACTGGTTTTTATCTTTATCCCTGAGATAAGGCAAAGTAGCTTAATAACATTTGGTATGTGTTGGAAATAGCATATTTCAGAGTTGTACCAAAGTCAGTCAACTCCCACATCTGCTTGCCTTTAGTTGACTGAGCATGAAAAAAATTGGGAACTCCTCGACAGTGGGTATTACAGTTGCTGAATGATTCATTCTTACTATCAAAAAAAAAAAAATGTAGATGAGAGTAGAAAACCGTTCAAAGTCAAACTACACAGATGCCTTGGCACAAGTTAGGAAACACCGAGTGTTGGAGTCCATTTGGTCCTTTTTGGTTGATTCTGTCAATCAATATCCGGCATACATTTAAACCATTTGGACACACGGCCATGCCTTTTGGCTGATCTTTCCTGCGAGTTCGATGCCAGTAGCCCATCCATGTATTGACCATACTCACTGATGGCATCTTCAACACGTGTGATATACAGCCAACTGACTATCACGCCGAAGAACTACAAAGACAGAGAAAGAAGCTGCTTTTGTGAACAATATCCAAAGTCAAGCAGATTAGTTAATTTACCAGGAAAGTTGATAAAACATTCACTAAAATATAAATAAATAAATAAAAAGACTGCACCAGAGGATTTAATAAATTCCTCCTCTTGACTCAAAGTGGTATAAAATGGTGTTACATAATGGAATCAGCTTTAGCTGCAGTTGAAACAACTGCATCCTGTTGGTATACCTGACGAGGTCATGTTGCCTTATGCTGAGGAGGACATGCCTTCGAAATGGGTGTTTCAACAAGACAATGACCCCAAGCACACTAGTAAATGAGCAAAATCTTGGTTCCCAAACCAACAAAATTAATGCCTCACAGAGGATTGCTAAAAAAGCAGTTTGAACAGTTTTGAGTTTGCAGCGTCAACAGCAGATGCTACTATTATTGTGAACACCCCCTTTTCTACTTTTTTTTTTTACTAATAGCCCAATTTCATAGCCTTAAGAGTGTGCATATGATTTATAAAGGAAAATCATGGAAATCATCAGGGGTACCCAAACTTTTACATACAACTGTGTGTGTGTGTGTGTATACATAGCTAGATAGATAGACAGATAGACAGACAGACAGATAATGACTTAAAAAAACATTCAGCTTTCATAGGTACCCACACTAAACGATAGACAGATAGACAGACAGACAGATAATGACTTAAAAAAACATTCAGCTTTCATAGGTACCCACACTAAACGAATGCCAAATGCACTGTAATGCTGGTAAGTGGTTTTAAAATTATTCATGAAAGCCCAACAGAATGCATCAGCTCATTTGACCGATTAATGATAGTTTTTGTCAAGGGAAGGAGATAAGTGAAATCACCTGCTGAAGTACGTATCAGAGATGAAACACTTTTCTCTATGGTTTATCACATTTCCCTTTCCAACACTACAGTATTTTACTACTCATCTTTAATAAATCTTCATATTTATATAGTTGCGTATGTGAAGACATGTATTGGACAAACCTTGGCACTTATAATTGCTTGCTTTAAGGTGTATACCTGAGGCAGAAGGATCCCTAAGAACAGTCCAGCCATAATCTTGTAGTTGTCCATTAGCCAGATGAAGAAAGCGTCAGTGCAGCCTCTGATGTGGATGGTTTCCAGCAATTCCAGACGCTATATGCCACAAAGAAAGTTAATTAGCCTATTGATAAACATTATAGAGGTTGTATCAGAATGCAAAGTATTCTGCAACATTAACAGTCTCAGAGGATCTCTGATTTGTAGGAACAGCCAAAGAGCATGTGCAGATACTACAGGGAAACAAGATCTCGATCCCAATAAACTTCAGTAACATTACTCTTTACACCCCTAGTCCACAGAGCACCATTCTATTATGAGCCCCCACAATCCAGAAAAAGTAAAAAAAATGGGATGAAATGGCATACTCCGGCATGCCTCCTATTAGGCTGAATTATTGATCACATACCTGGCAGCACACTTGAAAATGAAAGTAAAGCTGTGCCTGGCTTCTTCCTCAGCCAGAACCACAACAAACACTTCTTTTATGTCAAATTTTTACCCCGATGGAACACAGTCAAACAGGTTTCAAGCTCTACTCACTAAGACTACCTCCTTTAAAGATGTCTGAACATGACAGAAGCTGTTAAGACTATGAACACCCGGAAGTGACTGCGTAATGATGCCCATTTGATGAATCAAGATGAAATTTCTGAACAGCTTGAAAATTTTACCCCGATTTAAAAACTGATGCCGATGATGGCCATAACTACTGCGTATACCAAGTGTGTTCAAGACTGACAAAAGATCGATCAAGAACTTACTGTGATGCTTCAGAATGTGCCCTGATTTGTTATTTCGGATGAAACAAGAACACAGCAAATTTTGTAGACTAAAATGCACTCTACAGGACCTACAATGAATCCCACTCCAACAAGAGCTGAAGGACATGTCGCACATTTTTAACATTCCAGTTAGCAAGACAAGATAAAAGTACTCATGGATTATAAGTCTCTCCACACACTTGCTAATAATTCGTGGTCAATGTATTTTATTGGTAATTATTTCTTTCACTTTGAGTATTAGCAGGTGCATTTCCGGAAATCATCTTATTCTGCAATTCTTGTCATTTCTTGGCGTGTGACATACATTTTAGAATGAGCACAAACATCCTGACAAGACAGAGCAAAATGAACCTGCTACGTCTGAAAGCGAAGCTTCAGAGCTTTCATTTGAAAGTAATGGCTTGGATTTACAGAGGAGACAACACATTTCACCCAGAAACTCTTAATGTTTTCAGTCTGTCGATTTTGGAGTGTGGTGACACCGTTTGTGTGGTAGGATGCTGTTTTACTGCCGCTGTGATCATGGATGTGGACAGCCTCCACCACGCTGTTTTTGCAGACTGCCTGAAAATTAAGATGTACGAGGGCTGTCAATAAAGTATAGGTCCTTTTTATTTTTTTCAAAAACTATATGGATTTCATTCATATGTTTTTACGTCAGACATGCTTGAACCCTCGTGCGCATGCATGAGTTTTTCCACGCCTGTTGGTGACGTCATTCGCCTGTGAGCACTCCTTGTGGGAGGAGTCGTCCAGCCCCTCGTCGGAATTCCTTTGTCTGAGAAGTTGCTGAGAGACTGGCGCTTTGTTTGATCAAAATTTTTTCTAAACCTGTGAGGCACATCGAAGTGGACACGGTTCAAAAAATTAAGCTGGTTTTCGGTGAAAATTTTAACGGCTGATGAGAGATTTTGAGGTGATACTGTCGCTTTAAGGACTTCCTGCGGAGCGAGACGTCGCGCAGCGGTCCCAGGCGCCGTCGTCAGCCTGTTTCAAGCTGAAAACCTCCACATTTCAGGCTCTATTGATCCAGGACGTCGTGAGAGAACAGAAGTTTCAGAAGAAGTCGGTTTCAGCATTTTATCCGGATATTCCACTGTATCACCTCAAAATCTCTCATCAGCCGTTAAAATTTTCACCGAAAACCAGCTTAATTTTTCGAACCGTGTCCACTTCAATGTGTCTCACATTTTTAGAAAAAAATTTGATCAAACAAAGCGCCAGTCTCTCAGCAACCTCTCAGACAAAGGAATTCCGACGAGGGGCTGGACGACTCCTCCCACAAGGAGTGCTCACAGGCGAATGACGTCACCGACAGGCGTGGAAAAACTCACGCATGCGCACAAGGGTTCAAGCATGTCTGACGTAAAAACATATGAATGAAATCCATATAGTTTTTGAAAAAAATAAAAAGGACCTATACTTTATTGACAGACCTCGTATTTCTCATACTGGAAAAAGTCACAAAGATGCCATTTTCAGGAGATAATGGACTCTCTATCGTGCCACAATCATGACAGAACTTGAGCTGAAGGATGAACTGCATTCAGACATCATTCTCTGGTTGGTGATCGCGCGGCTCGTACCTGAGTATAAGTGGATCCGTTTACTTGTGTGAAGCGCCTTGAGGCAACTCTGTTGTGATTTGGCACTATATAAATGAAAATAAATTGAAAATTCTGACTTGCAATAGTGTGAGGACTAGTGGACCTGTTCTCTGGCTGGCAATCGTGTGTGATGCGTGCGTGTGTGACAGTTTCTTTGATGTTATGAACTTTTTGATTGGAAATCTTTACACCTGGGTGAGTGGCATGTTCATTCTTTTCATCTTTCGCTTTGTGTTCCTTTCAATGGAGCTTACAATGAAAGTAAAATTTTATTTTACTTAGAGTCTGTGGCCTGCAAAACAGGCTGTTTAAACGCGCATCTCAGCTGTTAATTGCAGCTTCGTATACATGGACGTGAAATATTACAGATCGACATTGTTTTTCACAGGCAACATTATTTTAGACTTTTTTCCACAGTTATATACACACAACACTTTTAAGCATTTTGTTTTGATTTTAACAGGCTGCATTTGTGAGTAATGGCCATGCAAGTGGGTGCAATAAATCTTATCATGGCTGCTCCTTTTACCGTGTCCGCGACTACATCAAAAAACATCAAAATTAACAGTTATCACTTAAAATGAGTCATCATAACACAAAATCACACCTGTGTAAATGTTGGAATTAAGCTGTGGCTCCATTCTTAACGTTAGCAGGTACATTCCGTTGAAGCGCACGCTGGGACTTCTCTAACAGCTACATCACCACTGTCGGAAACACACGAGTACTTTGTTTTTGGAAGTGTCCATAGCCGTTTGATGCAAATGCTGTATACTTTGCAACCTGTCACGGAAGTGCACAAAGTAATCCTGGTGTATCATCGGATGGTTACTAAAGACTAAATCTTAATTGCTATAATTTTGGTGTGACATGTCCTTGAAATAAACTCTATTATAGTGTGAAATCATCTCTATTGTCAAATCAAGTTTTTCAACTGCAATAAGAGTCATTCCCAGCATGATAGAGTTGATTTAACACTGTGATAGGATTAAATAAACTATCTGGAGTGTGACCAAATGTAGTTTTGGCAGTTTATTTTGCTCTGAAAATTTACTGTATAGGAATGCCACTCTGTTGAATAGGGATATAAATCAATTCAGTCATGTTGCAGGATGTCTTACCTGTTTTTCCAAAACCTTATACCCACATAGAGTGTTGGCCACTTCATTAGGCTGAAGATAAGAGAAACAAAATGGTACACAACAAAAATGAGAATGACAACTGATCGAGAAGACATACCATGAAAGTCTCTCTTTCAAAACATATTATTCCAGGGCAAAAGCTCCATTAAAGAAGGTGCAACACAAAATACTAGGGATGTGCAACAACAACAACAACAATCGAATATATATCTAGATGCATACATGGGCTACAGTAAGAGGTGATCCTTTTCATTATGTAACAGTTTGATTTGGTGTGATTATGATGCAATGCAATATACTTCTTTGCTTAATGGAGACATTCATTTTCCATGATAAATTAGAATAAGCCAAAAGTGGCATTCTTCACTCTGGCATGCCTTGTGTGTTGCTTGGCAACTCCACAGTCGTGGGGGCACTTAGACAAATTCCACAGCCAGATCAAAAGTGGTCGCGTGCTATTTTTGCACTGACAGCGTGAATGGACACACATTTTAAAAATGCCCGGTGAGCAGTGTTGGATGTTCGTGTGTGTCACCTGGAATTTGGCCGACACCTGCCGCGAGAGGGATTGAATGGGCTCTCACAGGGCACTCTCTGTCTTTTGGCCACTGGTGTGCGTGAATACTTGTAGTGACAGGTGTACATGGCATTAGAAGCAGCTCCGATTTTTCAAAACTGGCATGCAATTCCTCGTTCGGGCGCTAGTCAGCTTCAATTGTGTTATGTGTGAAGGGGCCTTAAAGTTCAAATGGGTACATTATCCATGATAGTGACACCCATTTTCAGATTTATTGATTTTGCTTTTACCTCTCTCAAAAAAAAAAGTTTTCCTAATCAACCTCTGAGAGCCTTGCATTGAACTTTACAAGAGCTTGAAGGCACGGAAGCATCAGCAAAACAGGTTTATTTCTACCAATTTATAATGATAAGAATAGAGCCATCAGTTGGTTCATGAATTTAGATCAATTCAGGGGTTTCTGTATCAATGTAGTCCTATCTTTGAATTTAAAATCAATTTTCAATTCATAGGTGTTAATTATTACACGTATGTGTAGTTCTACTCTCTCGATCTGAACAACCCTGATCTCCTAAATCCACTGTGGAGTTACATTTGATGTTAACCAACTGCAACACAAAAATCTTTTCCTGTAAAGTACATTGATCTTTGGTGATGTTTACATGCTGCATAAATATTGTAACAATGAACTCAATAAATTAGTAGGCGATAGAGGGATTTGTGAGTGAATGAGGGCTTTAGTGGAACTGTCTTGGTGTGATATTACTGCCAATACCGCACATGCATGACATATAGACCTTCAATGCTTCCTAGGGGGCTCATTACTGACCACCACTCAGTATGGGAACATACATGATAAAGGCATGGCTCCAGTTTCTGAAGAAAAACTAAAAGTAAAGAACTGTTCACTTCAAATTGTTTGTCTGAACCACTAGTTTTACTTTGGTCTCTCATTGCACTGGTGAAGCATACTGTCTAAATTACAGGAAGCATATTTAATTTTGTGTGGGAGAAAATTGCCAGAGAGCCGAAGTGTCAGTGAGTTTTATTTCAAAGCATTAATTGCCATCATAGGGATGTTGAGTTCCATTTCTAATGTAATTGCACAGTGTTACAGCAAATTACTGAACAGACACACAAAATTAACTAAAAGCTTGGGTCTTTCAGCACACATAATATTCAGTCAAAACAAATCCTAAAACTAGTGTAATATACAGGAGATTATATTCAATGTTGTTACTCAAGTCCCAACATACAAACATGTCCATAAAGTATCGTACCTTTTTATTTTTTTTTAAACTATATGGATTTGATTCATATGTTTTCACGTCAGACAAGCTTGAACCCATGCGTGAGTTTTTCCACGCCTGTCGGTGACGTCTTTCGCCTGTGAGCACGCCTTGTGGAAGGAGTGGTCCCGCCCCGTCGTCAGATTTTCATTGTCTGGAAATGGCGGAATGATTTGGGGTTTTTTTCCATCAGAATTTTTTCAGAAGCTGTTAGAGACTGGCACCTGGAAACCATTCGAAAAATTTATCTGGCTTTCGGTGAAAATTTTACGGGCTTCACAGAGAATAAGGTCTGTTAGTACAGCTTTAAGGACCCCTTTAAGGACCCCTTTAAGGACGAGGGTTCAAGCTTGTCTGACGTGAAAACATATGAATCAAATCCATATAGTTTAAAAAATAAATAAAAAGGTACGATACTTTATGGACAGACCTCGTATCTCATGGTGCCAGTCGCAGTGGTCTCCAAGAGATATCAGTTTCCTTTCATGTTTCATGCAAACTCCAATGGACAGTCTCAAGATTCCACATTTACCACAGACAAAAATATTCTTCCTCATGGATATATTTTTGTTATTCATTTATTTAGGCATTTGATTGGTGGGGTTGGAAAATGCATTGCAAAGCAACACATGAATTTGTATTCACATTTTGGCGGTGTGCTGAAGACACAATCTCAATGGTGCATTGTTAAATTTAGACTAGTAATGTTGAAAGCTAAAATGGAAATGATCATTCAGCCTTTTATCTTATCTGGTTTTGATTACCATAATTCACTTTTTACTCATGTCACCAAATTTTCTTTTAACTAACTACAGACTACTGCTGCAGGACTTTTAACTAAGTTCAAATGGAGATGACATACTTTATTACTCCAAATTTCTGGTCTTCACTGTGTTCCAAATTGAAATAAGCCCACTTACTCTCTCCATTACAACAAAAGACTAGGGCTTTTGCTTTGTTTTTTTGGTGGCAGTGAGAGGATGCCTGAGGAGTGGAGAAAACAGTGCACTGGTTCTGATTTTTAAGAACTATGGTGATGTGCAGAGCCGAGGTAACTACAGAGGCATAAAGTTGAGAATACTCACAGGAGTTACACTGTGTGTTTGTAGATTTAGCTTATGACAGGGTGCCTAGAGAAGAGTTGTGGTATTATATGTGGAAGTCTGGAGTGGCACAGAAATATATGAGGGTGGTGCGGGTTAAGTGTAAAGACAGATGCTGTTTGCAGATGATACTGTGATCTGTAGTGAGAGTAAACAGCAGTTGGGACAAGGCTGGAGAGGTGCAGATGCACTCTGGACAGAAGGGGATTGAAAATCAACTGGAGCAGGACAGAGCACGTGTGTAAATGAGAGGGAGCACAGTGAACCCGTGTGGTCCTATTGAGTAGCAGTGGTGAAGGTAGATCAGTTTTCTTGGGATCAACTACCCAAAATAAAGGTAGTATCTCACTGACGGGGAGGAGGTGGACACAGAATATCACATGAAAACAGATGTAAATGTGACAACTTTCTCATGGAATTTCACTGAAGTAGTCTTCCCAAGACATGCACCCATGGCGGCCAACTGTCCACAACTGGCCACATGGTGTCCAGAGGGGCGGTGAAAGTTACAGCCACAAATCTCGAACAGTCTGCACACATACCACACAAGAGACATGGACATGCCGTGCAGCGCCTGTGTGAAAATTGAGGAGCACTGTGCGGTCTTTGCAGGTGAAAGGATTTGCACGTGAACACCATGCATTATGTTCAGCGCCACTGCTGTGGCTGAAATAGCCACACGTTTGTGCACAAAGTGCTCAGGATAGATGTGGACTATTACATAGTTATTATGTGAAAGAGGCTGTGAAAATTCCCCCAACTTTAGGCAGATAAAGCACTGAAAATAAATACATTTTAAAAAAGAATAAAAGCATGAACAACCACTCATGGACTTACAGAATGACGTCCACTGAGCTATGTCTCAACTTCCAGTGACGTCCTCACAGACAATGAAAATAAAACAACAAATCTGGATCACCTTGTCCACGTTCCCCACACAGGTGAAGTCCACAGTCCCTGCCCCAGCTGGCTGCATTAGACTGCGGTCCTCAGAAAAATAAATACATACAGAAAATCCCATTTGTGGCCGGGCACCACACATAAAGCATGCAGGACACAAGGAATCGTGACCCTTTGGAAGTGCTCCAATAAAAATAAAACAATGACATCATCTGTCCAGCACACTGTGCACGCATGCACAGTGGGTGTACATAGACAAGGCGCATTAAACTTAAATCCACCTCTGTAAATAAGTAAATAAACAGAGGCAAATACAATGAATCCAGTCCGTGCAGCTGCCAGAGATGTGAACATCTGTTCGTTTGTGTCTTACCATGCACATACATATACACACACATACAGATGTGAACATTTGCTCCGTAACAACACACACAGTCCTGAATGTTTGTTCCTAGGCATTTTTACAGTGCAGCTTTTTGTGTCAGACAACACGTGTTTTATTTATTTATTTATTTATTTGTATTGATTTTCTTGAAGTGAGCATGACTGTTAATTGTGTTTTATTTTGCGCCCAACGTGAAGAAAAGCTCAAAATAGTAACGCCATGATCACTCGTTTAAAGAATGCTATAAGACCCCTTCACACATAGTGCGAATTTGGTCGAATTGCGTATTAAGTGCGCATGAAGCAGGAATTGTATGCAAACCGTGTAATTTCGCAGCTGCCTCCAATGCCTCATACACCTGTTGCTATTGTTTGCACACACCAGTGGCTGAAAGAGAGTGTGCACTGTACGAGCCCATCAATCCCTGTCGCAGCAGGTGTTGGCCAAATTCCAGCTGACACACACGAACATCTAACACCGCTTGCATGACACTTGGAAAATGTGTGGCCATTTGCATTCTTGGTATGACAACAGACTGCAGACAATCACTGTCGTACTCGCAGTGAAATTTGGACTAAGAACTGACTACTGTGACGCTCGTGTCTGTTTGCTGTCATCAAGTGGACATAAATAAAATCATATATCACTGTGGTGACAGGCTGCAGCAAGCGAGCTGGTTGAAAACGACCGTCCGTTCATAACACGCAGCAGGTGATCTCACTGTCATGGGGACCTGTATTCCACATGACACGGTGTCCTGTGGTGCGCCATCCACAAGACGCACGGGCCAGCTGGATGCCGCCAGCAGATGTGGACATGAATGAGATGAGCAAACTGTTTCTCATTCATGTCATCTCATGACTGAACGTCAGTGACCATGGGTCATCTCCAGAGGAACAGATGGATCATATTTGTATTGCCTGCTTGATAAGAGGGATTTAATACAATGCAATGTTTTTATATGGTGCATCATTGTTATTTTTAATACGTCCATGTGCTTCTTAATATGATGCAGTTTTTAGCACTTTTTACAGGACACCAATGGCAGCTCACTTGGTAAAGTTTCTGACTGGCAATCAGAACTTTTTGAAGGCGCAGGTTCAAATCCCATGGTTGACATGTATTTTTTTTCTTCAGCTGCGCAATGTGTAACCACATCTGCTGGGTAAAAACTGCTGTGTTTCCACATGCACGGAACCACCGTAGCATATATTTTTTAAATTTGATTTTATTTTCTTTCTTCACACCAGCTAAACGATGTGTAATGACATTGTGTAGCTGGTGGTACTGTGTTTCCACGTGCACAAACCGTCGCACCAGCATCGCACATGCCTGCCCGTTGGCGTGATGTTTCGTGGTGCGCTCATACAAGCTGCTCCGACGGGTGTCACCCTGGAGTTGTACATATTCGCACTATGTGTGAAGGGGCCTGTAAGTGTGACCCAACTGTTTTAAACGCATGCTGAAACTAATCAAGCTCTATTAGGAAGTTTCCATCTCTGCTGTTTTTCCATTTATCATGGCAAATGAATGTCTCCATTAAGAGTTGTATTGCATTGCACCATAATCACACCAAATCAAATTGTTTCTCATTTCAAGTGCAAAGAAAATTCTTGGTTGTGAACTGTAATTTTTTCAGTACATAAGTCACACTGGACTATAAGTCAAAGGGCCTCTCAAACTCGTAAAAAAAAAATTACTAACAGTGTCCTCTAAAAGTATTGGAACACTTGGTATTTCACACATTTTAATTTGTTTATGCCATTGCAAGTACAAAAAATACAAAAAAATAAGCATTTCTAAAATTATCTTCCTTATAAACTGATTTATAAGTAATGGAATGCTTTGGTATAATACCTGTAAATAATCAGTTTTATTGTTGGTTTTCTTGAGACAAGTCAGGGGATGGCTACATGGATACATTTCCATGTCACTGAACATGTCTTAGACTTTATTTACATCAATTATGAAGAAATACAAACAGTATGGCACTCTATGGTAAATCTGTATGGAAAAAAAAACTGAGTGACTGTGCAAAAAGGAGAAGAGTGAGGAAAGCCACCAAAACACCCAGATAACCCAGAAGAAGTTATAGGCGTCTCTGGCTGGGTATGGAGAAATTGTGCATAGTGCTTCTTTGGCATTTTGTAGCCGCGGTTATAAAGTTTCATAATGAAGTGTAATAAAGTGTACCACTTCATTATGAAACTTGGCTTTAAATACGTCAACAGGACATGCCTGCCTGGTGTCAAGAGGCAGGCTATTCCACAAAGTCCAAAAAGCTCACCCACCAACAGTCTTTTTCCAGACCTTTGGGACTCACAGAAGACCAGTGTGTGAGCAGATATGTATGACTTCACCAGGTCAGATAAGTACAATGGTGCTAAACCATTAACAATTTTGTCAGAGAGAAGGAGCACTTTAACATCTACTCTAACCTGAACTGGGAGCCAATAATGAGAGAGGCCAACAATGGAATGATCTGTTCAAATTTGCCAGCTCTGATTAGGATACGGAGCTGCTGCATTCTGAAAAATTTGGAGACCTTGAGTTTGATCAACCAACAATTAATAAATCAATTTGCTTCTACAAATAAGTATTCAATGCAGTAGAACAGTGACAGTAAAATATGTCTGTCATTAAATTACATTTGCATTCAGTAATTAAAGGAAAGCCAGCTTTAATGTCAAACAGTAACAGTAGATTTGCAGAACTAATGCCAGTCATGAAGTACACAAAACAAACACAACATACAGAGTATGAGCATTATAGTAACAGTCATACCTTAGTAGCAATGCAGCAGGTATAGGGAACACCACAGGCCAGTGGACCAGGACCAGAACAGTTGTGGTACATGTTGACCTCCCAGTCTTTATACTCCTGACCTCCACAACACTTAAACTGACAGACAAGTAAGGGGTGGGGACGGGGGAAGCAAGGACAAGAGGACAGAAAGGAACAGAGGAAGACAGATACAGATGGGTGTATAAGGGTTAAAGAGACAAAGGCAGAGTGAGTCAATGTTGGAAAATGAAGTTAATTCTTGATCAGCAACATTTCTGTTCAACCAGCATGAACTACACTAAACAAAAATATAAACCCAACACTTTTTTTTTGCTCCCATCTTTCATGAGCTGAACTCAACTTTTTTTTTATACACAGGTGTGGGCATATCAAAATGCTGATTAGACAGCATGATTATTGCACAGGTGTGCCTTAGGCTGGTCACAATGAAAAAGCCACTCTGAAATGTGCAGTTCTGCTTTATTGGAGAGTCGGGGGGGGGGGTCAGAAAACCAGTCAGTATCTGGTAAAAAAAAACAAAAAAAAAACAAAACACCACTGTTTATGTACTCTGGCAGGACAGCAAAAAAATCCTTTGGGATAAATAAAGCTGATCTTATCTTAATTAGCAGTGGGTGGAGCAGGAACAGACTTTGAAAGGACAAGTAATCGCCTGGACCTTTGTGAGTATGGCCAAAGCAGGTGGTCACCCCACTGAGTCTGGTCTGCTTGAGGTTTCTCGCTATGAACAAAAATGGAGTTTTACCCTCACCACTGTGCTTGTTTATGGGGTGAGCAAGGCCTAGACCTCGCTCATGTTTAGCACCCTGAGATGGATTATGTTCTAACTTGGTGCTGTACAAATAACCTGAATTGAACTGAATGTGTATGTGGACAAGGCAAGAATATTAAAGGACCATCTGACAACCTTCAAATACACTGCAAGGTGCGTTTGAAGGTTTTGTATTGTTAATTCCAAAACCTGTATACATTCATCTTCTGATGCACATTAGAACAGCCACCTCTGAAATCCAAATCCAGACTAACGTATTCCACAACAACAACAAAAAAAAAGCTCTGGTACATAACCTACCAACAAACGAGACATTTCTGAAATCTGTAACTTCACAGACTACAGTGTTTTGAATTGACAACAAATGCAACAGTTTGTTCAGCTAAACTAAAGCAAGTTTGTTCTGCATGCACAAACCTCTGCAGCCTCAGCTAATCATTTTTACTGGCTTCTATTCAGGTCATAAGAGGAAGACTCTTGAAAATAGGAAAATGTTTACTCCATGGGAAAAATAAATGAGCTTTGACAAGTTATAGAACGCAATTTAATTATAGTGGGTTTCATCCGGGCACATAAGAGTCACAATGAATAACTACTGTTTCAAACAACTTTCACTGTTTCACTATCAGAGTGTGAAAGATATTTAGACAATGATCCGGCCAAACAACAATAATAATATTACTTTCATCTTCTATACCTGC
This sequence comes from Thalassophryne amazonica, assembly GCF_902500255.1. Classification (NCBI taxonomy): domain Eukaryota; kingdom Metazoa; phylum Chordata; class Actinopteri; order Batrachoidiformes; family Batrachoididae; genus Thalassophryne; species Thalassophryne amazonica. Next base: position 81,253,863 of record NC_047104.1, read on the forward strand.
TTATTCCTTTTTAAAGGGATAACTGCTGGTAATCTCGTTCACATAAAATCCGTAGAAGATTGCCTTGCAGCAGTGAGAAGTTGGATGTCTAGAAACTTCCTACTTTTAAACTCTGATAAGACTGAAATGATGGTTCTTGGTCCAGTGAGACATCGGCATCAATTTGACCAGTTAACGCTCAGCCTCGGCTCGTGTGTCATACATCACACTGACAAAGTGAGGAACCTTGGGGTAATTTTTGATCCTTCGTTGTCCTTTGGCCTCCACATTAGAAATATTACTAGGACTGTTTTCTTCCACCTGTGAAATATAGCGAAGATTCGTCCCATCCTGTCTATGGCTGATGCTGAGAACCTGATCCATGCATTTATCTCTTCTAGATTGGACTACTGCAATGTTCTATTTTCTGGTTTACCGCAGTCTAGCATTAGGGGTCTCCAACTGGTTCAAAATGCTGCAGCCAGACTTTTGACACGAAGCAGAAAGTTCGACCACATTGCACCCATTTTGGCATCCCATCACTGGCTTCCTGTCCCAGTGAGATCAGATTTTAACGTTCTGCTACTAACCTATAAAATTATTCATGGACTGGCACCTCCCTACCTAGCTGACCTAATTAAACCTTACGTACCGGCCCGGGCTTTACGTTCTCAGGGTGCAGGACTACTTTGTGTCCCTAAGGTGAATAAGAAGTCTGCGGGTCACAGAGCTTTCTCTTATCGTGCCCCTGTTCTGTGGAATGATCTCCCTGCGTCAATAAAACAGTCAGATTCTGTGGAGATTTTCAAGTCCAGACTTAAGACACTTATTTTCCCTTTCATATGGCTAGCATACTGGTACAGTTTTGTTTTACGTTTTTTACTCTGCGTCCTCAACTTTACCTAAATTCTGGGTCTTTTAGTGAAGTTTCGGGCTAGTGGCCAGCGATCACCTTAGTATTTCTCTGTTTTTCTTGTTGTTTAATGCTGGCAAATTATACAGTATTTTTTGTCTTTCTGATGCCCGATTCTGTTTTTTTCTCTCTGTTTAAGGTGCAGCTCCATCCAGAGATGGGAGTTGTATTCGTGTTGGCAATCCTCCTGTCCTGTGCGCCAATAGCATTTCTTGTATATTCGACCGTGAATTGTTCTGTGAATTGTTCTGTAATTTATGTTTGTAGCTTGTCCTAGCTTGACATTAAACTGCATCCAGGAGGAGTGGGGAAGTCGTGCGTGGGATCAGTAAAATCCAACCTGAAACCTATAAAAAGAGCACAGGTGACCGTTATTATGTACTCCGTGACTGGCGAGTGCGGTCGCCACCACAAACCCGAGCAGGCAATTGGGTTACTAGGGTTTGGAACTTTCAAGTCTCCAATGGCAGTTGTATCGCAACTGGCGGATAAGAGCAGTGCCAGGCGGGCTGGCATGGTTTTAAGGCGGACCTTGACTGTAATCAAGTCTCCGGCAGCCCGCTGCAAGTATCCCATTCAGAACCAGCACGTCTCCATCCTTTATGGTGCCGCTGGAGAAGGTGGGTGCCCAAAGTGTGTGGGTCCCAGGCATGCAACCTGCTATCCACCTTAAACAAATTCACGTGAAGGTGATTCATGTCAGAATCACATCCTCAATTCAAAAGTCCCGTGGCGATGGTACTCTAGATGACGGGGACAGGCTTGGTCAGCTGGGAGTCTCTAGTCCAGAGCCATACACGGGCGGCGCTTGTAAGAAGGTCGTTTTGTCTATAAAGTTGTGGTGATGTGATAGTTCGGCAGCTACAGGCGTGACTGGGCTGGCCTATTTAGGAGTATCGCAGCTCACTCCAATTGGAGAGGCCCCTACCAAAGGTGGGGTAAACATCGGTCACCACAACTCCCCCAGACTGGCAGACCACGGCCAGTGGGGACCTACTTATGCGGTCAAAACAAGAGAAGAAAATGGAAACTGAACCCTTTTACGGTGGGAGCATGGAATGTGAGGACCCTCGTAGACCACGATGACACAGATAGACCACACCGACGCACTGCCCTTGTGAGTAGGGAGCTTGACCGCTTCAACATTGATATCGCTGCCCTCTCCGAAACAAGACTTGCTGGAGAGGGAAGTCTGTCTGAAGTTGGAGCCAACTACACTTTCTTCTGGAAAGGGAAAGATCGTGAAGAGCGATGGATCCATGGCGTTGGCTTTGCGATCAAGACATCATTGGTGAATCGCTATAACCTGGCCCCAACCGCCATAAATGAACGTCTTATGACTCTCCGCGTGCCGCTCACCGACAGCAACCACATGACTCTGATCTCAGTCTACGCCCCAACCCTTGACTCCGAGGATGACGTCAAGGGGTCATTCTATGCTGCCCTGAACAGTGCCATCCAAGCCGTTCTCAGCAGAGACAAGCTCCTCGTGATCAGAGACTTCAATGCCAGAGTCGGTCGTGACCATAGACTTTAGGAGGGCATTCTGGGCAAGCAGGGGCTTGGATCCTGCAACTCCAGCAGGCTTCTCCTTCTTGGCATATGTGCTGAAAACGAGTTGACTATCACTAATACTCTTTTCCGGCTTCCAAATCGTCACAAAACCACCTGGAAACACCCACGGTCAAAGCACTAGACCATCCTTGACTATATCCTTACTCAATTACGTGACCGGAGCGATGTCCTTGTGACCCGCAGCATGCCTGGTGCAGACGATTGTTGGACAGACCATCGGCTCCTGATAACTCGTCTCAGACTCCATCTGCAGAACCTCCCTCTCTACAACAGGGTAAAGAGGGCACGTTGCTTTAACGTCATGAGGCTGAAGATCCCTGCAATTCAGGAAGACTACTCCAATCGTCTCACAGAGCTTCTCAGTGAGGCTCCACCAGACACATCAGCAAGATTCAGTAGAAGCAGACTGGTCCATTCTCTGTGGCACCAGCAGTAAGGCTGCAGAGGACATAGTTGGCTACTCCAGTCATTTCCAACAAGACTGGCTTGATCAAAATGATGCCGATCCAAAAACTGATTGACCAGAAGAGATCTGCTCGCCTTGCATGGGAGAATCGCTCTACCCGTGCCAGCTTGCGACGATTCCTAAACGCAAAGCAGAAGTGCCAGCGAAGGGTCAGAGAAATGCAGAACCTGTGGTGGCAAGAAAAATCAAAGGAGATACAGTCATACGCTGACAGCAGAGACCTCCGGTGCTTCTACACTGAAACAAAGGAAATCTTTGGTCCCCGTCGCAGTGGTACCAACATCTTCCAGTCTGCTGACGGGGCAACTACCCTTACGGAAGATCAAGCCATCCTTCAAAGGTGGAAGGAACACTTTCAGATGCTTCTGAATTGTTCATCTACCACAGCTGAGGACTTGCTCCGTAAGGTACCCCAACACCCTATCAGGTATTAGATGTCACTCCCTCCCTCCTACACCGAGGTTCAGAAGGCATTGAAGTGCATAAAGGCATGGAAGTCCCCTGGGCCCGACAACATCCCCTTGGAACTCATTTCTCATGGGGGCATAGCCGTGAAGACCAGGCTTTTCATGTTGATCCTGCGCATATGGGAGACAAAAACTATACCCGCAGACATGAAGGATGCCACCATCACTACCATCTTCAAGAAGGGGGATCGCTCCATCTGCGGAAATTACCGTGGCATCTCCATCCTCAGTAGTGCCGGAAAGATGTTTGCACGGATTCTGCTTGACAGGCTCCTGACCGTCGCTGAAGAGGTCCTTCCAGAGTCACAGTGCGGCTTCCGGCCATCTCGTGGCACCACTGACATGATCTTCTGTGCCCGCCTGCTACAGGAGAAGTCCCGTGAACAGCGAAGACCTCTCCTTTTCCTCTTCTGGGACTTGGAGAAGGCTTTCGATAGTGTCCCAAGACCAGCTATGTGGGCAACCTTGAGACGTTTTGGCTGCTCTGACCACTTCACGGACCTTGTACAGGCCCTTCACGATGGGATGACAGGCCGCGTCATGGACAAGAACAGCATCTCTGACTCCTTCCCTATCACCACTGGTTTGAAGCAGGGATGCGTTCTGGCCCCCACCCTCTTTTCTCTCTACCTTGGGGCCATGATCCATGAACTTCCCGACACAGCCCCTGGCATCTGACTTCGCTGCAGAATGGATGGAGGTCTCTTCAACACTGGGCGCTTTCGTGCCAGCCAACTCACCACCTTAGTTACAGTACGGGAGCTACAGTACGCTGATGACAATGTGACCCCTGCGGACACAGTTGCTGCACTCCAGGCCACTGTAGATCTCTTTGATGATGCCTACTCTCACTTTGGGCTTACCTCCAATACTGGAAAGACCAAAATCCTTGTGCAGGGAGTCCCAGGCCATCCCCCTCCAGACACCAGCAACGCACGACTCCATGGTGAAGTCCTTGAGGCCGTGGAAGCCTTCCCCTACCTAGGAAGCTACCTCTCTAATGACTGTACTATGCACAAAGACTGATAACAGGTTTCATGCCGCACATGCAGCATTTGGGAAGCTCTCCAAACGGGTATTTCTGAACCACAATCTCAGTCTCCAGATGAAAATCATGGTGTTCCGAGCCATCGTTCTTTCCACCCTCCTCTATGGCTCTGAGTTGTGGGTCCTGTATACGAGTGATATAAAAAAGCTGGAGCGTTTCCAACAGCAGAAAATTCGTGCAATCTTGAAGATCAAATGGCAAGACCATGTCTCCAATGAATCTGTGCTTCTCCAAGCCAATCTCTCTAGCATCGAGACCACGATGGCCTAAAATCGCCTCCGCTGGGCAGGGCAAGTCAGAAGAATGCCCACAACCCGACTCCCCCTCCAGATCCTCTTCTCACAGCTCGAATCAGGCACAAGAGCCAGAGGTGCGCCCAAACATCGATTTCGTGACCGAGGGCGACGCTTCATCGCTGTAACATCAACTATGCCAACTGGGAGACCCTTGCCAAAAACTGCACTGAGTGGAAGCGCACCATCATTAAGGGAACAGCCCACATGGAGAAACAACGATGCTGTGAAGTAGAGTACAAGAGACAGCAACGTAAAGAGCGGCTTCTCCTTCCTCGCTCACCACCCACTGTTCCCTGCACAAAGTGTTCCCGACTGTTCCATTCTGCTCTGGGTCTGAGCAGCCACATACGACATCGTCACCCCTTAAACAACTGAGGTTGATCTGACATGGTCCTTTAATGCTCGAAAAGGAGATTATGCCGATGATGATGATGATATGTTTGTAGCATGGCCCAAGCAGAGGGTCACCCCTTTGAGTCTGGTCTGCTTGAGGTTTCTTCCTCAGAGGGAGTTTTTCCTTACCACTGTTGCTCTGGGGGTTGGTAAGGTTAGACCTTACCTGTGTGAAGCGCTTTGAGGCAACTCTGTTGTGATTTGGCGCTATATAAATGAAAATAAATTGAAAATTGAATTGAATTGAAAGGGGTTTCTTGAGACCAAGGAACTACACGGTCCTGGAACCAGTGATCTTGGAATCACTACACAAAACTTTTGAAAAATCTCAGTTTTTTTTTTTCCCATTTTAATGTCATGTCTAACACAGAACAGCATGTACTCTTCAAACTGTCAAAGTATGCTGCAAAAAACACACTGTGCTTTGTAGCTGTTCCAGAAATGTACTGGCTCTGAGATCGTATCGGTACCACTGTTACTGAGGTCGTTTGCTTCTGAGGTCTCCAGTTACCTTTAGCGGTCACTGGGGGCTGGAGGTTATCCTGGCAGTCATTGGGCAAGAGGTGGGGTACAATCTGGACAGGATACCAGTCTATCCCAGGGCCACATTTCAACAGACAAACATATTCACACTCGCACCTACAGTTGTGAGGGAACCCACACGAACACAGGGAGAACATGCCAATTGGTAAAATGGTAAATGGACTGCATTCATATAGAGCTTTTCCATCTGCATCAGACGCTTTTTTTAATTTGCCTCACATTCACCCCGATGTCAGGGTGCTGCCATACAAGGCGCTGGCTACACACCATGAGTAACTAGGGGAATAAGAATCTTGCTCAAAGGCCCTTAGTGATTTTCCAGTCAGGCTGGGATTTGAACAGAGGATCCTCTTTTCTCACACTTTAACCACTAGACCATCACCTCCCCTAAACAACTCTACACAGAATGGAACAAGTGGAAAACAGTCTCAGGACATTCTTGTTGTGAGGCGACTGTGCTAAGCCACCCTGCTGCCTATATCACTAGAAATCAAGAATCAAAAGAAGAAATTATACTAGCATGCTGCCCATGGGGATCCACTGGCTCTAGGTTGGGTAGTGTTTATAAAATAGATAGCTGACAGGGTGGTAATAAATTAAGCAAAGCGTCTACATAAACATCGGTGTGTGTGAATGGGTGAATGTGAGGCATCACTGTAAAGCACTTTGAGCATGTGCACTGGATATGTTCTCCACTTGGACATTTGTACTTCTAATTTCTACTTGCCACAGATGATTTTGTATACTATCCTAGCTACTTGATTGTGACTCTCAGTGTCTGCTGTCCCAGCTTGCGTCTTGCGCAACTTCTGTCTACTCGAGAAGACCCCAGCCTCGAAATTCGTGTTTTGCCATGATCACAGCCTCTGTGCTGTCCTCCAGCTCAGCCTTTGCAAGCCATCATCAGATTTGTCAGCCATCATCAGCTGTGATAAACGCTGCCGTGAATGAATGAAGCACTGTGACTCAAAGCACCAGTAGCAGTCTGATTGGTCCCCTGGTGTGGTCCGCAACACTTTTTTTTCATATGTCTGATTTCTTTGAATTTTCCTCAGGAAATTCTTCTTCCGTTAGTAAGCTCCAGCTGCATCATGGGATAGTGCAGTATAGTTCATGTACACACTATGGCGGTAGTAGATTATGTGGTTGGGCTTAAACTACTAAATGCATACTGAGTATTGAGATACCCTACGGATTCTGCCTACCCTTTGTTCCTTACTACATATATAAAACCCTAGCATGTGTATTCAGATGAAGCCTATAATTCCTTTAGCGTTATCATGGGTGAGTTGCATGTTATAGTCTGCAAGTTTAGTCCCACTCAGCTCCAGCTGGATCAGAGGCCTAATTCAGCTCTCAACAATGAGGAAAATGTAATTATTCTAAAAGCTTGGTCTAAAATCACATTTACTTTATTTCACCAAATATCTCAGCCATAATGACACCCTACAATGTGCAAAAATGCTAAGACATGAGTGAGCACAGACATTAGGGACCGGCCACAAAAACCTTTGCCAGCAGGGGTTGGCATAAGACATAACACCCACATCTCTATAGTCTGTAATAAGTCATTTTTACATTTTTCCTAGAATAGACTATGAATGACTGTGCAGCTGCATCAGCAAGTTAACGTGGACAGAATCATTTTAGAGCAACAATATCAGCTCTGATTTATACTTATGGACAGTCAATCATTTCAAAAGTAAAACTGAAAAAAGTGAGAAAAGCAGACTTGAAGGCTGAGCTACAGTTTGCCAGGATGCACATGAGAGACTCGAGCACTGATGTGAGCTCTTCCTTTTTATGAAAGTTCTTTATTCCGCAGACAACAGAGCGAGAAAGACAGAAGGACAAAAGGCCAGATATCAAGAGAGACAACAAGGGAGGATAATACAAACAAAAAGAGAATATGAATTAATGAATAAAGATGAAGCCCCTTGTTTCCAGGTAGTGTGCTCTGCACACAGACATGATGCCACTGAGGAAAGAAGTTCATCCTAATTCTGTTCAGCGCTACTCCCCGGAGTGGCTTTTTTCCTGCCAAGAGTCCAGAGCCAAAGGAAGGGCAAAACAATTACTGTGTGGTTAATATCTGAAACTTTGCCAATGGTTCAAAAATATTACAATTCGACATTGAGTTCCGAATTTGTTGCGTGCAATGGCACACCAATATAGCAACACTCTGATGAATTGGAGACCTATTTGTACAGGCTTACTTTTTAACGAGTTTATGTTATTGCTGCCTTTAGTTTCTGCATTTTTATTTCTGTGTTCTTAAATTCCTGTAAAGCAATTTGTAATTTTATCTTGAAAGGTACTATACAAATAAACTTTTCTTACTTACTTAATTTCATGATTGGGAAACTTCTATTTAGTACATGATGTCCACATGAGGCAGGAACTGAAGGACCTTCTCACACACGTCCTGCTAACACCAGTCTAACTGTAGCAGGTGAGGGAGACTTCTCCTTCTACACCACATTTCCTGATCATTGCTTTCAGAGGGACGATTAGATTACAGTCTCTTGTTGTTGTTTGATTGCTGTAACTGCTTGCACTTTTTTGTCTGCATTTCATAGCTGATAAGTTTTATTTTAAAATCAACAGTTTTCTCTAACAGACTAATTATTCTCTAAGTTTTTGTCCCCTCTTTCGTTTGTCATCTTTTCTGTTGATGATAACTAATGTTCAAAAGACAGCAAGACACTATGTTGCTCAAAATGAGGCATTTGCTGATGGAGTGATCAATTTTGAAGTTTGGCATTCTTTAGAGGCCCAGCTGGCTGTGTAATACATCACTTGGCTAATGAATGCTGGTAGAAAGGACTGGAAAACAGAAAATCACTCAGGCATCCCAATTCCCGGTATAAGTGTGCCTGAGACCCCACCAAAATTTTAATTGCTACACCCTAGGCAGACACCCCATGTATATCTAAACATTTGCACTTTCACGACTTTGCCATTTTTTGTTTGATATGAAAATTTGACAGGACATCAGCTGGTTCAAGCCTCCCACATCCATAGCTGCAGTAATATAATAATAATAACAACAATATTGTTATTATTACATCAAACACCCCATACAGTGAGGCAAATAAGTATTTGATCTACTGTCGACTTTGACAGTTTTCCCATCTACAAAGAATGGAGAGGGCTGTAATTTTTATCGTACGCACACTTCAACTGTGAGAGACAGAATCTAAAAAAATAAATAAATAGGGAGAGGCACTGTAAGAAGCATTTCAAGGTCCTGGAGTGGCCTAGCCAGTCTCCAGACCTGAACTCAATAAAAAAATGTTTGGAGGGAGCTGAAACTCGAAACCTGAAAGATCTGGAGATCTGTATGGAGGAGTGGACCAAAATCCCTGCTGCAGTGTGCAAACTTGGTCAAGAACTACAGGAAACATCTGAGCTCTCTGAAAGTGCAAACTAAGGTTTCTGTACCCAATATTAAGGTCTGTTTTTCTATTGTGTCAAAAACTTATTTCATACGATAAAAAGCAAATTAATTATTTAAAAATCCTACAACGTGATTTTCTGATATATATATTTTTTTTTTTTTTTTTTTACATTGAAGAACATTTCCATGTTCTCCCCGTGTTTGTGTGAGTTTCCTCTGGGCACTCCGGTTTCCTCCCATAATTAAAAACATGCTTATTTAGGGTCTGCTCCTTTCTCTGCCCCTGACCAAGGCAGCATCTTTGCATTTGGAGTTGATCACCAGGTGCCGGACTGGGGCTGCCCACTGCTCCCAGTGGTTGGATTGTGTCTAACTGTAATTATGACAGGTTAAATGCAGAGGACAAATTTCACTGTATGTATGTATGTTTATGTACAATGACAATAAAAGGCTCTGACAAACCCATCTCATCTGTTCAAAGTGATGTTAATCAGTGAAATCACCTGCTGGAGTCGGTGGCTGCAAAGAAAGACTGCACCTTCTTAGCCCTTTCTGGAATCTCATTGGACACCACTGGCCTAAACATTAGAAAATTCGTTCTACAATATTGTCCCACCACATTTATTTTTTAGGGACAGATTAAATCCCTTCTCAAGATTCCCAAGGAACATAAAAATCATGGTCCCTATGATTGGGGGAAACGACAATATGAATAGAATTATTTTTATGACAAGGCAAACATTATGACTAAAAATTCAGAAGTCTGCAAACATCACGAAGATCACAAAAAAAAAAAACAACAACAACAAAAAAAAAACAACCGAGTGTAGTGAACCATGAACAGAATATTGGTCCTGCAGACAGCAGAGTTCCCTTGGTGGCTCTTATCATCCTCTGTGCTGGCAACAAACCATGAAACACTCTCACACATTTGACACCCTCACAGCAGCATTAGACTAAATGCATTCAGGAAACCAAAGCAGGGATAAGAATGATCTGGTGCATCAAAGACAGCAAACATTGAATCAGTTTTATTCATTAGCTGCCCTTTTAATCTGGTGAGTTACAAGATGACAGCATTGATCCAATCAATCTATTGAGTCTCTCGCTGCATTTTATGGTCCATGCCCAGGCTTTTCCAAAGCGTAGGAAAAAGATTGATGACTGCTATAATGTGTTCATAAACACCATTATCTGCCACTACTCATGTCAGGATTGAGGGTATGGCATCAAAATAGCGTCACACTTTGTCTGTGCACACAAGCTGTGAACATCTATTGATGATAAACACCAACAACAGTGCAAAACTGATTAATTCTATATACGAGGTCTGTACAAAAAGTATATTTTTATTTTTTGCAAAAACCATATGGATTTGAATCACGTGTGATTGCATCAGCCAAGCTTGAACCTTTGTGCGCATGCGTGAGTTTTTTCACGCCTGTCGGTTGCGTCATTCGCCTGTGAGCAGGCTTTGTGTGAGCAGTGGTCCACCCCTCTCGTCGGATTTTTATTGCGAATAAATGTCTGAACGATTTGGAGCTTTGCTGCATCAATTTTTTTCCATAAACTGTGAGAGACCTCCAGGTGGACACCATTCGGAAAATTAATATGGCTTTCAGGGACGATTTTATGGGGATTACACAGATTAAGGAGTGCTCCAGCCGGTTTAAAGACCGCCCACAGCTGCTGAGAGAGCGCCGCGCTCCGAGCGCCGATCGACAGGCTCAAACCCCGCTGAAACAACCAGATCATTTCCAACGTGAAGGCTTTGTTGATCCAGGATGTCGTCTGACTTTCATAAAAAGGCAGAAGGCGTGGACATCAGCACTTTTTCAGCACCTTCTACTGTTACAGGAGTTTTTTTTTTTTTTTTAATGGAAAAAGAAGCGGAGGATTGCCCCACCATGCCGCTCGTGGCGCGCGACAAAACCACCTCCGTGTTGGTCTCACAGGACGGCTTTCAGGTGGCTTTCAGACGGCTTCCGGTTGCTTTTCAGTCATGTGAATATCCGAGAAATTGAGCATGAGCTGGACATGCCCCAACATGTCCTGTGAGGCTTCATCACGGCGTTGCTTTGCGCCATGCGGCTCCGTCCTGACGCGTGGAATTCCTCCGCACGTCTGTCTCAATGTGACGAAAAAGTGCTTATGTCCACGTCTTACGCAATTCCTGTGCTAGTCAGACGACATACTGGATCAAGACAGCGTCCAGTTTAGAAATGAACGGCACATTCCACTGTTACAGGAGTTTTTGTCATGGAAAGAGGAGCGGAGGAATTCAGCGCATCGCAGCGGAGCCGCATGGCGCAAAGCAACGCCGTGATGAAGCCTCACAGGACATGTTGGGGCATGTCCAGCTCATGCTCAATTTCTCGGATATTCACACGACTGAAAAGCAACTGGAAGCCATCTGAAATCCACCTGAAAGCCGTCTTGTGAGACCAACACGGAGGTGGTTTTGTCCCGCGCCATGAGCGGCATGGTGGGGCAATCGTCCGCTTCTTTTTCCAAGAAAAAAACTCCTGTAACAGTAGAATGTGCTGTTCATTTCTAAACTGGACGCTGTCTTGATCCGGTATGTCGTCTGACTAGCACAGGAATTGTGGAAGACGTGGACATAAGCACTTTTTCGTCACATTGAGACAGACGTGCGGAGGAATTCCACGCGGACTGATGTCCACACATTCTGCCTTTTTGTGAAAGTCAGATGACGTCCCGGATCAACAAAGCCTTCACGTTGGAAATGATCTGGTTGTTTCAGCGGGGTTTGAGCCTGTCGATCAGCGCTCGGAGCCCTCTCAGCAGCTGTGGGTGGTCTTTAAACCGTCTGGAGCACTCCTTAATCTGTGTAATCCCCATAAAATCGTCCCTGAAAGCCATATTAATTTTCCGAATGGTTACCACCTGGAGGTCTCTCATAGTTTCTGGAAAAAAAAATTGATGCAGCAAAGCTCCAAATCATTCAGACATTTATTCGCAATAAAAATCCGACAAGAGGGGTGGACCACTGCTCACACAAAGCCTGCTGACAGGCGAATGACACAACCGACAGGCGTGAAAAATCTCACGCATGCGCACGAAGATTCAAGCTTGGCTGATGCAATCACACGTGATTCAAATCCATATAGTTTTTGAAAAAAAATAAAAAGGTCCGTTACTTTTTGGACAGACCTCGTGTATATTATATACACACACACGAGTCTGTCAGAAAAGCACTGCTCCACCCCTCTCGTCGTCGTTTCATTGCGAGGAAATGGCGGAATGATTTGGGCTTTTTTTCCATCAGAATTTTTTCAGAAACTGTTAGAGACAGGCAGCTGGAAACCATTCAAAAAATGTATCTGGCTTTCGGTGAAAATTTTACGGGCTTCACAGAGAATAAGGAGTATTACTACAGCTTTAAGGAAGGCCCACAATGGCGCACGGCGCGCCGCGCTCCGAGCCGCCATCGAGAGGCAGAAACCACCACATCATTTCTAAACGGATGGCTGTGTGGAGCCGGGACCGCTGTGTGCAATTTCTCTGGTTATCACAAGAGCTGGACATCAGCCATTTTCCGGCAGATTTCACTTTTAACAAGAGATTTTGTCATGGAAAACCGCGCGGAGGCTTCGCGCGTCACGACCGATTCGCTGATGAAGCGAGACAAAGGAACACCTCCATTTCGGAGTGTCAGAGGACAAGTTGGGACATGCCCAGCTCTCCACAATTTCTCTTATACTCACTCGACTGGTAAGCACTGAAAGCCAAGATAGGCATGTCCATTGCGTTCTGCATCCTGATTGGCTGTAGACCATTGTCAATCAGTCTCCTCTGTGCCGTGTCTCCTTTTTTTTATTTTTTTTATTTTGCCGTGTCTCTTGTACAGTACAGAATGCGGTCAGCTTGCCAAACTTACATAAATCTTTGTCGATGAAACGTTCTGCACCGTCAAAGGCACCTGCGGTCGCACCCAGAAGTCAGAGGAAGATGCTGACCATCGCAGAAAAAGTTGGACTTCTGTACATGCTAAAGGAAGGTAGAAGTTACGCGGCTGTAGGGCGCCATTACGGAATAAATTAATCTTCGTTTCGCTACATAAAGAAGGAGGAAAGTAACATAAGGAGGACAGCAACAATAAGTTTTAACAAGGATGCAGAAAGGGTTGTAACTGTCCGCAACAAGACCAGCGTAAGGATGGAGTCTGCTTTAGCTTTGTGGATCAGTGACTGCAGGAAAAAGAACATTACGCTGGATACCAACATTATCTGCACAAAAGCTAAAAAGCTTTATGAAACTTTTGCTGACAGCAATGACGTCCATGACAGCAAGGAGCAGGATGATGCTGAGCCCAGGCCATCAACGAGTGCTTTTCACACAGAACCAAGCCCATTTAATGCCAGCAAAGGCTGGTTTGACAAATTTCAGAAATGCTTTGGACTTAAAAGTATTTCTCTGCATGGAGAGGTCGCCTCTGCGGATACCGCTGCAGCAGAGGCATATGCGATCATCAAATTTAAAGCAATCATCGAGGAAGGGGGATATAAGCCTGAACAAGTTTTTTATATAGATGAGACAGGCTTATTTTGGAAACGAATGCCCTCTTGCACATTTATAATGCAGGACGAAGCCAAAACCCAGGATTTAAGGCCCAAAATGATCGCATGACTATGTGTGTAATGTGTGGAAATGCCACGGGCTTTATGATAAAACCAGGGCTTATATATAGGTCAAAAAATCCAAGAGCCCTAAGAAACCAAAATAAGAATGCGTTGCTCGTTTACTGGATGCACAATGCAAAGGCTTGGATGACAAAAGCGCTCAATCTGGATTGGTTCAGTGTTTCATCTCGGAGGTCAAGCGTTATTTGAGAGGACAAGGACTAGACTTTAAAGTGCTTCTGCTCTTAGACAACGCCGGAGGCCATGCTGATGATGATTTGTCATATGATGGTGTGCAAATCGAATTTCTGCTGCCAAACACTACATCGCTCATTCAGCCCATGGACCAAGGCATCATCCATGCTTTCAAGGCTCTCTATGCACGCAACACCCTGCAACATCTTGTTGAGGCTATGGACTCGGATCAAGATTTCTCACTAAAGGCCTGCTGGAAAAAAGTGTGGCAAGAGGCAGTGCACAACCCGTATTGGATGCTCTCCTGTTTACATCCATCACTCTGCAGTAGATGCAGCTGTGAATCTGGCTAAACAGCTCGGGGGAGATGGCTTTAATGATATGACTCCTGACGACATTAATGCCCTGATTGATGCCCACTCACAACCGCTGACTGATGAAGATCTGGCAGAGATGACAAAGCCACCAAGTGAGGATGAGGGAGAAGAGGATGAAGAGGACGCAAGTGTTGATAAAGATGAGGAGGATGGACTAACACTTGATTGCTTGGCAACCATGGTGAGAATGGCCAATAAACTTCAGCGAGCTGTGCAAGAATGAGACCCTTTGATGTTTCGTTCATTACAGTTCTCAAACATAATCGAAGGTGGCATGTCTGTTTTTTTTTTTCTTCTGGGCAAGAAGATTCTTATAGAGTACCAACAACTACCCATAAATATGTTCTTCACTCGGAAAACGACACCTGCACCTTCAATGGAAAAAGACGCAACAGCAGAGCAGCACCAGGACGAAGAGGCGCGGTCAGAGGAACTGTGAAATACTGGTGAGTCACTATTAGTAATTTATGTGTCCAACCTCGTAGGTTGATTGTTAAAATTAAATTTGTTAGTTCTAAAAGTCATCATAATTATTTATAGGAAAACGTTCTATTTTCATTTCTCAAACAAATGTTTGGGCCTGAAAACAGGTTTTGATCTTTGGTGTCATTCTATAATACTGGACTTATTTTTCTACTAAGGTTTGAACTTTGAGAGTGTTTACACAGGAGAGAAAAGTGAGAAAATGTTAATGCCTGTTTGAGAAAAGTGTATAAAGTGTGTAGCAGCTTGGGACGCCGACAAGGGTGGTCGCATCTCCTCCACTCTCCTTTATCTCTCTGCCTTTAACCTTTAAGTCCCTACTTCACCAGACTGTGAATTCCTCAAAAACTATATTGGATTCTGGATCTATTGGACTACTATTGGATTAACCATGGAATTGATCAGCTGGTCTCTGAACACTATTGACACCATTTTTTCTACAAGAAGGTCAGGGTCTTGGCGTGTTGCATGCTTGGCGCCTTTCTCCGTTGAGGATGTCAAGGATTTATTCATTTTTGGTCTCATGGCAGCAGGGCTGGTACTTTTTGGCTTATGTGCTGCCCTGATCTACTGGAAAATTGGCAAGACGGCGGCATCAAGAACCACGGCCCTCGCTTTTCCGTCATGATTAACGAGGTTGGCCACGCAGTGCATTCTCAGACTGCGCTGACTCTTGAACTCAGACGCAAATTGGATGACACCTTGGCGCTGATGCGTGCCTTGCAGTTGAAGCTGAAGGTTTCGGAGGCCGGTGAATATTCTTAATTCATAATTGGGAATATTCTTAATTCATAATTGGGATTTGGTTGTTCAAGTGGAACTGTTAAAAAGTGTTTTCACTGCTCAGCTACAACACTTCAGGCTTATCTAACCTTAAGGTCAATTGC
Organism: Thalassophryne amazonica; assembly: GCF_902500255.1. Lineage (NCBI taxonomy): Eukaryota > Metazoa > Chordata > Actinopteri > Batrachoidiformes > Batrachoididae > Thalassophryne > Thalassophryne amazonica. Next base: position 81,269,528 of record NC_047104.1, read on the forward strand.
CCACTGTTTACCTCCAGAAGAATTTATTCAGGCCTTGGTGAGATTATTCGGCTCCATTCTTATCTCAACCCACAAAGACAATAACTGACTTACACATGGACTGAAGCATGCTCCAGTTTCTCCTTTTACCTCCCTTCCTGCCCCCCTCGTGGCAGGCCCCTGTTCTACCCAAGCTGGCAGGCGGCGTGACTCCAGTTGCAGCGGCTACCAACACACTCACATCGCCTCAATTTGGAAAACAGAGTGTTTCAAGTTTAGTGCACATAAACAATGTCAAATGTATATGTGTTGTCCTAATTCTGATGTGTGCCATTATTACGGTAAATAAGTAATAATTGTGGATTAATTGCTGTTTGTCTGTGGAATGTGAGTGCGGAAATCTTGCTGTTGTAATGAAATTATAATAAAAGCTATCTATCTATCTAGTGTAGCTGTTTTGTGTATCCAAAAAACAATCAAATAAAAGAAATAAATAATATAATAAATAAATAAAACCCAACCCTCTCCAATCGACTTCCAACACTTTGACCTGGTTTTCTTATAAGGTTCTATAAAATACAGTTTATTATTTTGTTTGAATAAAGACCAAAATAAGATACATAAAATTCTTAATACCAGTGTAAAGGAATGTTTCTGAATAAGGTTTAACACAATCCTACCTTCTTCTGAACAAAGTCCATGATGTTTTTGAAGTCTAAGTCATCATAGTAATTCACTATGCCTCTTCGGATGTTCTTGTTCAACAACTCCACTGTCTGTGGGGGTGGGGGGGAGGAAGAGGAGAGGAAAAAAGAGAACAGGAAAATATGAAAAACTGAAGCATTTGTACAAATGATTAGAGTGTGGGAATCTCGTTCATAGCTTTGTCTTCATTCAACAGCAAACATGATGTTAGGGTATTTGCCAAATCTGGAAATAAGAGTCTCCAATATGTGATTGACCTAAAACACAATGTAGTGAGGTCATATTATGGCAACACACTATCAAGAGTAAAAAACCCTACCAAATTTTTCATTTGTGCTAAATATTTTAATCCAGACCAGTAATCATTTACTCCACACTTTAATTCAGGTCATACTGTTTCCTAGATATTTGTCTTACTTATATAATGTTTTGAGAATCAGAAAACATTGTTTTTTTAGGTTTGCTTTTCTCAATTAAAGGTACAGCATGGAGGTTCTACTAATCCTCCAATTACAGGGTTGGACAGATCATGGTTTCCAGGAACAATACATATACCCTAGTCCAGGGGTGGCCAAGTTCGGTCCTCGAGAGCCACCTTCCTGACACTCTTAGTTCTCTCTCTGCTCCAACACATCTGAATCCAATGAAAGGACTCGTTAGCAGACTTTTAATGAGCCTTTCATTGGATTCAGGTGTGTTGGAGCAGGGAAACAACTAAGAGTGTCAGGAAGGTGGCTCTCGAGGACCGAACTTGGCCACCCCTGCCCTAGTCAGTGATCACAGGTGTGTGTCTTCATATCAAATCCTAATGAGTTCTAAGAACCAAATAGATCAGATTGGCAGTTGATTCTGGCCCCAGCAATTGAAAACGCAATGCTAAAATACCCTCAGCCATGTGAACATACAACCCCAGTTCCAATTAAGTTGGTACATTGTGTAAAATATAAATAAAAACAGAATACAATGATTTGCAAATCCTCTTAAACCTATATTCAATTGAATACACCACAAAGACAAGATATTTAATGTTCAAACTGATAAACTTTGTTTTTGTGCAAATATTTGGTCATTTTGAAATGGATGCCGGCAACATGTTTCAAAAAAGCTGGGACAATGGTACGTTTATCACTGTGTTACATCACCTTTCCTTCTAACAACACTCAATAAGCATTTGGGAACTGAGGAAACTAACTGTTGAAGCTTTGTAGGTGGAATTCTTTCCCATTCTTGCTTGATGTATGACTTCAGTTGTTCAACAGTCCGGGGTCTCCATCGTCATATTTTGCACTTCATAATGCACCACACATTTTCAATGGGCGACAGGTCTGGACTGCAGGCAGGCCAGTCTAGTACCTGCACTCTTTTACTATGAAGCCACGCTGTTCTAACACATACAGAATGTGGTTTGGCATTGTCTTGCTGAAATAAGCAGGGACATTCCCGAAAAGACGTTGCTTGGACGGCAGCATGTGTTGCTCCAAAACCCGGATGTACCTTTCAGCATTGATGGTGCCATCACAGATGTGTAAGTTGCCCATGCCATGGGCACTAACACGTCCCCATACCATCACAGATGCTGGCTTTTGAACTTTGTGCTGGTAACAACCTGGATGGTCTTTTTCCTCTTTTGTCCGGAGGACACGACGTCCATGATTTCAAAAAACAATTTGAAATGTGGACTCAGACCACAGCACACTTTTCCACTTTGCGTCTGTCCATTTCAAATGAGCTCAGGCCCAGAGAAGGCGATGGCATTTCTGGATAACGACTGCATAACGACCCTAGAAAGTCACTACAAAAATCATTCTATAATTTCAATGGACATTAACGGCATTGGTCTTCAAATGTTGCTGTTATAAACATATTAGGTTTTCATCTTGCAGAAATAATACCAAAATATTATTGTTGCATGCCATCAGCAGCACTAACACAATCTTGATGCAAATGTAATGGGGATAAAGCTATTAACAAAAGACAACCAACATACTTCATTCCTATTGGTTTATCTTCAACATAATTGACTTCCATAAACATCACATAAATAGAAAAACAAAGTTAATGATGAACTGTTCATCAGTACATTCAATCAGACCACAATTTCAAGAGTCTGTAGAAAACCGTTTCACTAAAATGCCAGAAACACAAAGCAAACACTTTTATTCTATTAAAATTGTTTCTCCAAAGACTAAGTGCTGATCACAATGGCTGCAAATACTGCTGCTGCTTCACCGACTACATACCTGATGTGACAAACTTTTTAATAATCATCAGAAATTACCCTGATTACCACAATGTAAGTAATAACTGACACTGATGCATCAACTTGCTCCAAAATTATACCAGTTTATTCTTATTTATTAATTAGTATTCAAGTCATTTATTTTTATCACAATGACACAGGTACATAGTCTACACAGTCTGTATGATTTTAAAACCTTTTCCCATTAAGTGAGTGGAATGAGTTCATGCCTCACACAACCTCCCTCACACAGTCATTCATCATGTCCTGTATAACAAGCATTCATTTTACTCTACCCTTACTAATAACATTTTTGCTCCAACAGTGACCACATTTTTGCCATTCTGACCTATCAAAGGCATTGCACTAGTTTTTAGTAACACTTTGTGCTAAGTGTAGAGCTGCAAATATTAAACAGTTTAATCAAATATTAATTCCCAACTACTGTGGGAATCAATCATTTTGAGTCTTTTTTTTAATGTCCAAATTCTCTGATTCCAGCTTCTCACATGTGAAAATTTTATGGTTTCTTTACTCCTCTCTCACTAAACTCAATATCTCTGGATTGTGGACAAAAGATATTTGAGGACATTATCTTGGGCTTTGTGAAACACTGACATTTTACACCATTCACCAACAAATGAACTGATAATGGAAGCAAGAGTTAGTTGCAGGCCTGTGAAACACGTTCAGATTGTATTTTTACAAACCTGAGTGCAAGATTTTCTTATATATTTTTCCCTGTCTTTTTAAATTTTGCCAATTTTTAGTCTTTACTAGCATGTTGCCCATGGGGATCCACGGACTCTAGATTGGGTAGTGTTTATAAAATAGGTAGCTGACATTTTTCTAGGGTTATATGATGAGAAGGAATGGTATGTCAGTCCAGAATGTTTTTAGAACCTTAGACCTCAACAACTGTAAGAAGAAGAACTCAACCCTTTTATTTCCTGTTAATTATGTAATTTGTTAATGTTAATATATCGTCTTAATGCATTCACAAATTGTTTAGGTTCTTGTTATCATATACACTATTATTATTTTATTTCTACTTATATTTTGTCATTTGATTTTTAAATGGACCACAATGGAAATAAGTGATTTCACTTTCTTATGTCATCCATGTATTTTAACATATTTACAATTCGTGTTACCAAAAGTGTTAAAAGTTACTTTATACTTCATGAGCAGCTGCATTCAACTTGTCGGCAGCTGCTGAATGTAACTAATAAGGTAACTGCTAATCTAACTTGGTTATTTTTAAGCTTGAGTACTCAGAAAAGTAACTATTTGTTATTTTGCTGATTAGTTACTTTGCTGATTACTCAGGCTTAAGTAACCAATTAGATTACTAGTTACCTTATGAGTTACATTCAGCAGCTGCTGACAAGTTGTCTGCAGCTGCTCATGAAGTAACTGTATAAAGTAACTTTTCAAAGTAGCTGTGACATCACTGTTTACAGTTATATTATGTACTTATATTGAACTTACTAAATAAAAATCATTCACCACACTCACACGTTTAATATAAAGATGACTCTGCTGGAATGGCGGGTGAGGCCAGAAAATAGCAACATCCATTGTTCAGTGTTGTTACCTAATATCCATAGCTTCTCCAAACATATTAGTCCTATCAACATTCCATTTTGCAGCGTTCATCCTTGATCCAAAATGCATAAGCATACCAAACGGCAAATGCCAGCTGGCCACAGTTTGTCTGTGATCGAAGTTGCAAGCATGCACACATGCACAGCTGCTGTAAGCAGGTGCTTTTAATATGACAAAAAAAGATGGTGGCTGAAGACATTAAAACACTACACATTTCACTCATGGTATCAACATGAGACTTAACTCATGGTAAGAGCAACATAACAATTAACTAAACTGACTAAACCAATTGAACTACAAAAACCCAAACACTAATAACACTTAAATTAACATGAACCACAATAACATCATTTAACACCTCAAAACCTGAACTCCCATAGTGCATTGCAGCACAATTTCCATTGTTTACTGGTTAGCTAAAATAGATAATTTCGCCAAACATATTCGTCCTATCAACTTTCCGTTTTTTTACCAAATGGCAAATATCAGCTCTGCCTGGTTTTTGCGTGATCAAAACCACACACAGAGAGAGACAGAAAGAGAGAGACCACTTTGCTGTTATATCGATATGTATTTTTTTTAATTAACATTTGTAAAATGTTGACAAAATATCTGAATGCAAGGTTGAAAGTTATTATTAGTATTTATTTTTATGATTTACTGGTAAATTAACTCAAGGATAGTTGATTAATCTGAAAATAAATCAACAGAGTCATCAAAAAGAACGATATTCTTCAAAAATGATCAGATTAGTCAATTACAAAAATAGTTGTAACCATAGCTGTGTGCACTATGGAAACTTCATATTCCCCTAAGAGGAATTTGGGGAAACAATTATTTCATTTTAAACAAAGAATTTGAATGCAATCTCATTTGTCACTTAATCTGCCATTTCTCTTCTAGAAGTATTTGATCAGTTTATCATTTTCAGTTTTTACAGAGCAATCAATTGCTGAAAATTTTCATGTTTATCTACACAAATTACTGCTCATGGTTGCAACCTGTTCTGGAGGAAATGCTGAGTTGTAATGACAGTCCTGCTTACAGAGGCACAACTAACAAAATGAGGAGAAAAACAATGCAGAAACAGTAACACACCTTATACAGATGTGAAAACTTAATTTTTATTACCTCCTCCATGGAGGTAGTAATGTTTTCACTGGTGGTAGTTTGTTTGATTGTCTTTATCATGATAATGCAAAATGTGATGAATGGATTTCAAAGAAATTTAGTGAGCAGACAGATAATACTCTGGGAAATCAGTGATTCAATTTTGAAGGTGGTCCAGCACAGTGTCTTAGTGATTAGTACTGCTGCCTCAGCAAGAAAGTCATGGGATCACTTCCCACCTGGTCCATTCTATGTGGAGTTTGCATGTCCTCCACGTGTGTGTGTGTTCCCTCCAGGTGCTACGGCTTCCTCCCACATCCAAAGACATCCAGCTTAGGTGGATTGGAAACTTGATATTGATCATATGTGTGCAACCCTGAGTGAATATGCTTGTCTGTCTAAATGTGACCCTGCGACAGAGTGGCATGCTGTCCAGGGGATAGGCTCCAGTCACCCCCCTACGTGACCCTTCATTGGATTAAGCTGGTATAGAAAATGAATGAATTGCAGGGGTGGTGGCCAAGTGGTTAATGAGCTTGGTTTCAGTGCAGAAGGTTCCGAGTTCAAATCCCACCCCTGCCACATTTCTCCATGTAAGGTGGAGTTGCGTCAAGAAGGGCATCCGGTGTAAAACCTATGCCAATTCAACATGCAGATCCACCTTGGATTTGCTGTGGTGACCCCGAGTGCAAACAAGGGAGCAGCTGAAGGGACTTACAGAAAATGAATGAATTAAAGGATCCCAAATATACTCTGGAACTCAGAGCCAGAAGAATGTTTGGCATATAGCAACATTTAATTCAAAAGGTGAAATGAAAGAGGACAATGATTAATTTTTAACTTCATTTAACCAGGTTAGTCCCACTGAGATCATGATCTCTTTTACAAGGGAGACCTGTACAATTCTAGAGTTTTCTATTCACCTAAACTGCATGTATTTAATTGTGGGAGGAAACCGGAGCACTCGGAGGAAACCCACGCAAACACGGAGAGAACATGCAAAATACACACAGAAAGGCCACAGGTGGGGATCAATCCTATGACCTTCTTGCTGTGAGGCAACACTGCTAACCACTAAGCCACTGTGCTGCCAAAATGTGGCATGCAGATGGATTGTCTCCAAGAAAATGACAGACTTCATTTTGAATTTGACTCAGAAAATATTTTGGAAATATGTGGCCTTGGCAGCAGTACGTGCACTCTGAGCCTTTTAGTTTTTTTTGTTTTTTTTTTAAACAATTTTCTGATTAAAAAGCACTGGGACATTTTATGACTAGGTCGGGTCTTGGACCATAAGCTGGTGCAGCAATTTTCCTCATCCATCACATTATGAAACTGCACTGGGTAATGACTGCAAAACATGCAGGCAGGCCGTTGAACTGTCCTCATATCACAAAAGTACTGTATTTTCTGAAGTATGTCACACATTTTAGTGCTTCCCTGAGGGTGAGTTAAACAACAGACATGAACTCACTGGTACCTGTACAAACCACAGCATGTGCCGTTTCTTAAGGACCTTTAAATTCCAAAAATAAGCAAGACATCATACTAGACGTGAGGTGATGCTATCTGGACAAAAAGAATCATCATATGCACATGGATATAGATGTGAACAGTAGATTTTTGCAGGAAGTTTTCAGCTTGTGGTGTGAACCAAAATGGCTTAAGTTCCAAAAATAGACAAACCATGCATTTATGGATGGATGGATGGGATTTATCGTCATTGTCATTACAAGTGCAACTTCAACGAGATTACGTTGTTGTTGCAATCATTGTTACGATTTAACAACATATTGTGTTTTATATAATGGCTGAGTGGATCCTTGTCATTTGATTGGTGCTTTGTATGTCACATGACATGGATTAATTCATCCCATTTGTGTTGCATTGCATTTAGAGTGCAGTTTGGTTCCATTTAGAGTGCAAATTTGGTTCCATACATTTGGTACCATTGCACTCTGCACGCACGCACGCACACACACACACACACACACACAAAATCCACTCCACTGTAAGCTGTCTGGATGCAAGAAGAGCTGTTCAGATGAAAAGCTGACATGATTTTTGGCTGAAGAACTACATAAAGTCTTTTTTTTTTTTTTTTTTTAATGGAAGTCCGAAGTCAGTGCACAGCATCACGGACTACACGTCACAATTTGGACTTTAGCATCAGTGGAACACCAAAATGTAAGTCCCTTTTCTGTTGTTTATAAATTAATAAAATATCAAATGACAAGGATCTATTTTAGCCGTTATATAAAACAAATAATCAAGGTTTTTACATTCTTTCAATGGAATGAATATTTCATGAGGTGAAAGCTGGAACATACCTCATGAATTATTCATACCATTGAACTCATAAACATTCATTATTTCTATAATGTTTTACAAAGATGAACAATGATTGCTGGCCCACAGAGCTAGAAACATGACCAAAAAAATGTAAGAATGTTTGATTTTTATTTTCCTCAGGTCTTTAAAGGGCCGGAACAGTTAAGTTCCATCACATACCCGAAATGCAAACCAAGTTCCGACGTGGTTTGCATTTCCAACACTGGCAGAACTCTCTTGTTTGTGAGGCGAAGCACAGAGATTTTGACATGCACGTCATCAAGCATGCATGCGCTGTCACATGACATCACATGTAATGCCACATGGAGGCCAAAGAGTAATTTAAAGGACATGAGTCGCACATTATTTAACATCCCAGTTAGCAACACAATATTAAAGTATTCATGATTGTAAGTCTATCCACAAACATGCGGTAATAATTAGTGGTCGCTGATGTATTTTACTGCTGATTATTCCTCTTGCTCAGAGAGTTACCAGGTCCATTTCCAGAAAACAGCTTACTCTGCATTTTTTGGCATTTGACGTACATTTTAGGAAAAGCAGAAACATCCCAGTGGCCGACAGACAAAGTGAATCAAACGCCTATCTTGTGGTGATGCTGCTGTCTGTGTCGCAGGATGCTATTTTACTGCCGCCATGAACAGAACGTAGAATGTCTCCACGACTCTGGTTTTACAGACTGCCTGAACACGCAGATGTAGTTCTTACAGTGGAAAAAGTTATAATACGTTATTTTCAGGAGATAATGGACTTTCTATCCAACATGCCAGAATCATGAGAGAACTTGAGGAGCTGTGTTAAATGCTGATGTGAATGACTGAGGCGCTGTGACTCTTTCAACTTTAAAATGAATATATTTTCTTGCTGTGGCACAAAGCATCGACATTCTATTGTTCAAGCTGAGAAATGAGGACTTCTTTTAAAACACTATGTTTCGTCAGCCACGACAAGGAAGTAAAGTATTTCCAGACGTTGTTTTCCAAAATTAGGACACTTTTTGTGGATACGTTTTCATCAGGCTGTGATGATGAATCCAACTGAAACGAACAAGTAAGACTAAGACTTTATATTTACTCCGTGTGAATAGCTTTAACATTTGAAACAGTCTAAACCTGGCGTGCCCAACCGGTCAATCGCGGGCTGAGTTCCAGTCGATCGCATGAAAAAAAAAAATCTGTCACGGGACTCGAGAGGATTTAGTGCTGCTATAACAGACTGATGCAGCAGGTGGCAGCAATGCACCAGCAAGGATGCCGGCTGCTGTTAAACACCAGAGTAGAAGAAGAGCTCTTCTTCTATGGTGGATAAATTATAATTTTCATCCTATATTATTTTTTCATTTATTCTAATGGCAAATCCACCTGTCTTATCTGCAATGTAAATGTTGCTTTACTGAACAAAGGGAATTTGGAGTGGCATTTCAGACGATTCACAAGAAATACGATGCAAACTTCTAATGATAACCCGGCTAAATCTCCTCCGCTCGCTCGAAAAGTCCAGGAATTGAAAAGTTGGCAAGCAGCACGATGATTCATGGTCCATAAATATGAAAAGTGATGAATGTGGCGAACAAAACTGTAGTATTCTGTTCGGGCCAGGAGTCTAAGGATGCATTTATTCTGTTCAGAGCTGGAGGAGACATACAGTAAGGAAAATAAGTATTTGAACACCCTGCGATATTGCAAGTTCGCCCACTTAGAAATCACGGAAAAAAAAAACAAACATCGGAAATCACATTGTATGATTTTTTTAATAATTTATTTGTATGTTACTGCTGCAAATAAGTATTTGAACACCTACCAACCAGCAAGAATTCTGGCTCACACAGACCTGTTAATTTTTCTTTAAGAAGCCCTCTTATTCTGCAATCTACCTGTATTAATTACACTTGTTTGAACTTGTTACCTGTATAAAAGACACCTGTTCACACACTCAATCACACTCCAACCTGTCCACCATAGCCAAGACCAAAGAGCTGTCTAAGGACACCAGGGACAAAACTGTAGACCTGCACAAGGCTGGGATGGACTACAGGACAACAGGCAAGCAGCTTGGTAGAAGACAACAACTGTTATGATTATTTATTAGAAAGTGGAAGAAACACAAGATGACTGTCAATCTCCCTCGGTCTGGGATTCCATGCAAGATCTCACTTTGTGGGGTAAGGATGATTCTGAGAAAGCTCAGAACTACACAGGAGGACCTGGTCAATGACCTGAAGAGAGCTGGGACCACCGTTAAAGATTACCTTAGTAACACATGATGCTGTCATGGTTTAAAATCCTGCAGGGCAGCAAGGTCCCCCTGCTCAAGCCAGCACATGTCCAGGCCCGTTTGAAGTTCACCAGTGACCATCTGGATGATCCAGAGGAGGCATGGGAGAAGGTCATGTGGTCAGATGAGACCAGAATAGAGCTTTTTGGCATCAACTCCACTTACCATGTTTAGAGGATGAGAACAACCCCAAGAAAACCATCCCAACCGTGAAGCATGGGGGTGGAAACATCATACTCTGGGGGGTGCTCTTCTGCAAAGGGGACAGGACGACTGCACCGTATTGAAGGGAGGATGGATGGGGTCATGTATACAATCAATCAAATTTTATTTATAGAGCCCTTTTACAACACACAAGGTGCAAAAAGTGCTTTCCATTAAAATCAAACAAGGAAAAGACAGTGTGCATAAACAGTTAACATTCAAAAAATAAAATGCAAAAAATAAATAAATAAATAAATAAATACACCATCACTGCTTAATAAATATCAAAAGCCAGTCTGAACAAACGAGTTTTGAGTCGAGCTTTAAAAAGATCAAAGTCTGTCATGGTTCTCATGTCAGGGGGAAGTTTGTTCCAGAGTCTAGGCCCAGCAACAGAAAAAGCTTGATCACCCCAGTGCTTATACCTGGTTCTTGGGACTTCCAGTAAAAGCTGGTCTGTAGACCTTAAGGCCCTGGTTGTGTTACGAATACACAACCGTTCGGAAAGGTAAGAAGGGGCAAGACCGTTAAGAGCTTTAAAAACAAAGAGCAAAATTTAAAATCAATTCTAAAAGAACCGGGGAGCCAATGAATAGAATAAAGAACTGGAGTGATATGTTGGCGACGGGACGTGTTTGTTAAAAAAACGTGCCGCTGCATTTTGAACCAATTGAAGCCATTTGAGAGACGACTGGGAAATCCCAACATAAAGTGCATTGCAATCGATTCTCGAGCTGATAAAAGCGTGAATGGTTTTCTCCAGGTCTGCATGGTTTAAAAAAGGTTTAACCTTTGCCAAGAGACGCAACTGATAAAAACTGGTCCTGACCACACTATCAATCTGCTTATCAAATCTGAAGCCACTGTCAAAGGTGACCCCGAGGTTTTTTACAGTGGCTTTCAGTTTAGCAGGCAGGTGGTTAAAATCAGTGGCGCAATCGCCAAATAAAATACATTGCCTTCTCCTCATTTAAATGGAGAAAACTTTGACCTAGCCATAACTTTATATCTGCAATACAGTAGATGAGGGCTTGAAGAGTACCTGCTGTGTTCGGGATCACAGGCAAATAAATCTGTAGATAGTCTGCATAACAGTGAAAAGCAAGATTGTGCCTGGCTACAATAGATCCCAGTGGCAACATGTACAATGAAAATAATAAAGGGCCTTGAGGCACACCGCAAAACAAAGGCGCAACGGAGGAAGATAAATCACCAATCATTACAGAAAAAGTTTGGTTGGCTAGGTACAATTTAAACCATTTCAGTGCTGTACCACGAATACCAACACACTGGTCAAGTCGTGATAAAAGAATAGAATGGTCGACCGTATCGAACAGAACATTTTTATCCAGATTTGGCTTTTTAAGAAGTGGTCTCACTATTGCATGTTTAAAAGAGTTCGGGACACACCCTGAGCTAAGACAAGTGTTTTTTTTTAGATTATGTCTCTCACAGTGGACGTGCACCTAAGTTGAAAATTTCAGACCCCTCCATGATTTCTAAGTGGGAGAAGGAGAACTTGCAAAATCGCAGGGTGCTCAAATACTTATTTTCCTCACTGTACATCTGCTGCACACAGACGTTAGGCAGCTCAGCAGAGGTAAATTTTTGGAACAATCTTCTGTCTGAAATTAAAGAATTTCTGAAACGTTCACACCATGCTGAATATGCACAGCTTTTGGATTTGCAAGCAAGTTTTAAAGCAAATTACATGTGCTATCAAACAGGTTGCAACAGTGTGACCTGCAGAACTTTCCATACATGCACACAGACTGGGCATCCAAAGAGCCTGTTGTCAGTTTTCTCTGTTTTCTCTTTGGGGAAAATATACTGTTGTGCTCAAAAGTTTACATACCCTGGCAGAATTTTTGCTTTTTTGGCCATTTTTAAGAGAATATGAATGACACACAAAAACTTTTTTTTTCCACTCATGGTTAGTGGTTGGGTGAAGCCATTTATTGTCAAACAACTGTGTTTCCTCTTTTCAAATCAAAATGACAAGAGAACTACTCAAATGAACCTGATCAAAAGTTTACATACCCCTGTTCTTAATACTGTGTATTGCCCACTTTAACATCAATGACAGCTTGGAGTCTTTTGTGGTAGTTTGTGGACGAGGCTCTCTGATGGTAAAGCTGCCACTGAATATGTTTTGGACTTTATTTACATCAATTACAAAGAAATACAAACAACATGGCACTCTACGGTAAATCTACATGGAGTAGACAGTTCTCAAAAACTGAGTGACTGTGCAAGAAGTAGAAGAGTGAGGAAAGCCACCAAGACATCCACACAACCCAGAAGAAGATATAGGCTTACGTGGCTGTGATTGGAGAAATTATGCACAGTGCAAGCTTTGCATTTTGTATCACCAGTTATCCATCTTCATGATGAAGTGGTATAGAGGAGGATTTTCTTAAAAACAACACCTGAAAGTTTAGCTACAAATTGCCAGAAGGTTCATCTGAGATGCAAGCCTGGATTTGATCTATTTTGGTGAAAGAAAATCCTTCTCTGCTCTACTCCACTATGAAGCTAAGAGTAGTGATGCAAAATCCAAAGCTTGAACTGTGCACAATTTCTCCAATCACAGCCACATAAGCCCATAACTTCTCCTGGGTTGTCTGGGTGTGTTGGTGGCTTTCCTCACTCTTCTCTTTCTTGCACAGTCACTCAGTTTTTGAGAACTGTCTACTCCATGCAGATTTATCATAAAGTGCCATACTGTTTGTATTTCTTTGTAATTAATGTAAATAAAGTCCAAGACATTTAGTGGCAGCTTAACCATCAGAGAGCCTCGTCCACAACTACCACAAAAGACTCCAAGCTGTCACTGATGTTAAAGGGGCAATACACAGTATTAAGAACAGGGGTATGTAAACTTTGGATCAGGGCCATTTGGGTAGTTCTCATGTCATTTTGATTTAAAAAGAGGAAACAGTTGTTTGACAATAAATTGCTTCACCCAACCACTAACCATGAGTGAAAAAAAAGGTTTTGTGTTGTCATTCATATTCTCTTAAAATTGGCCAAAAAAAGCAAACATTCTGCCAGGGTATGTAAACTTTTGAGCACAACTGTAGATGTGGATTGTATATCATCCAAAGTGGTATCACTCTTCAACCTGGATCTTCACACTCAAAAATGACATTGAGCTCAAATCCAGAGCAACACCTGACATGAATGTCCAAATCTGGAATCTAATGCAGACAGAGAGTGCCTGAGTGCCTGCTTACGGCTGCACTCAGCTCCTACTGTCCGGACTATGAGAGACCAGCTTCCTCCTCTCGGGGTCAGAAGTCCCACTAAGGTAGGGAACACCTTTTCCAACTTGAGGCCAGTCCTAGGCCTACTTGTGCTTATTCTTTTCCACCATGCACATTTACTTCAATGATGCATTATTATTGTTAAAACCTACCATAAAATTGCATTATTGTATTGGTACACAATATACTGTGGCTACGCTGTGGTGTTCGATATGGCTTGGTTGATCTCGATACACTGTCAACTGTAAAAGTAAATCTCGGTTCAAAAAAGGTTGGGCACCCCTGGTCTAAACTGTTCGCATGAGGACTACAGCTTTCAGTTGTTCAGCCAATCATGTGTACCAGTGTGCTTCAATGTGCTCTTAACTTATACAAAACTTGCCCATAACGTATTAAATGTACGCCAGCATATTTGGTGTATTTTTTAATATGTCCGCATATGTGGCCAGATTGTCGATATTGAGAAAAGACCCTTGCATACATCTTGCCCTTCACAGACAGAAGGGTACCAACTGAGGACACTTATGAACACAATGTACGAGGTCTATTAGAAAAGTATCCGACCTTATTATTTTTTTCAAAAACCATATGGATTTGAATCACGTGTGATTGCGTCAGACAAGCTTGAACCCTCGTGCGCATGCGTGAGTTTTTCCACGCCTGTCGGTTGCGTCATTCGCCTGTGAGCAGGCTTTGAGTGAGGAGTGGTCCAGCCCCCTTGGCGGATTTTCATTGTCAGGAAATGGCAGAATGATTTGGGCTTTTTTTTCCATCAGAATCTTTTCAGAAACTGTTAGAGACTGGCAGCTGGAAACCATTAGAAAAATTTATCTGGCTTTCGGTGAAAATGTTACAGGCTTGGTAGAGAATAAGGAGTGTTACTGTCGCTTTAAGGACGGCCCCCAGCGGCTGTGGGGCGCGCCGCACTCCGAAGCCGCCATCGACAGGCTGAACGACCATTTCATTTCTAAACGGATGGCTGTCTGGATCCGTGACCATCGTGTGCCATTTCTCTGGTTATCACAAGAGCTGGACATCAACCATTTTCCGGCAGATTTCACTTTTAACAAGAGATTTTGTCATGGAAAGCTGAGCGGAGGCTTCGTGCATCACGATGGATTCGCTACTGGAGCGAGACAAAACCACCTCCGTTTTGGTCTCACAGGACGTCTTTGAGATGGCGTTCAGACAGCTGTCGGTGGTTTTTCCATCGAGTGATTATCCGAGAAATTGTGGATGTGCCTGGACATGCCAGAACATGTCCCGTGAGGCTTCATCACGGTGTTGCTGTGCGCCATGCGGCACCACCGCGACACGCGAAGCCTCCACTCCTCTTTCCATGACAAAAACTCCTGTAACAGTGGAATGTGCCGTTCATTTCCAAACTGGACGCTGTGTTTTAGCCAGGACGTCGTCTGACTAGCACAGGAATTGTGAAAAGACGTAGACATCAGCACTTTTTCGGCACATTGAGACAGACGTGCGGAGGAATTCCGCACGTCACGGCGGTGCCGCATGGCGCAAAGCAACGCCGTGATGAAGCCTCACGGGACATGTTCTGGCATGTCCAAGCACATCCACAATTTCTCGGATAATCACTCGATGGAAAAACCACCGACAGCTGTCTGAACGCCATCTCAAAGCCGTCCTGTGAGACCAAAACGGAGGTGGTTTTGTCTCGCTCCAGTAGCGAATCCATCGTGACGCACGAAGCCTCCGCTCGGCTTTCCATGACAAAATCTCTTGTTAAAAGTGAAATCTGCCGGAAAATGGTTGATGTCCAGCTCTTGTGATAACCAGAGAAATGGAACACGATGGTCACGGATCCAGACAGCCATTCGTTTAGAAATGAAATGGTCGTTCAGCCTGTCGATGGCGGCTTCGGAGTGCGGCGCGCCCCACAGCCGCTGGGGGCCGTCCTTAAAGCGACAGTAACACTCCTTATTCTCAACCAAGCCCGTAACATTTTCACCGAAAGCCACATAAATTCTTCTAATGGTTTCCAGCTGCCAGTCTCTAACAGTTTCTGAAAAAATTCTGATGGAATAAAAAAAAAAAAAATCATTCCGCCATTTCCTGACAATGAAAATCCACCGAGGGGGTGGACCACTCCTCACTCAAAGCCTGCTCACAGGCGAATGATGCGACCGACAAGCGTGGAAAAACTCACGCATGCGCACGAGGGTTCAAGCTTGTCTGACGCAATCACACGTGATTCAAATCCATATGGTTTTTGAAAAACATAATAAGGTCGGATACTTTTCTAATAGACCTCGTATATTTTAACAAACTGCGACTGACCAATTCATGAAAAATATTAAGCCTTTCATGAACAGAAAAACCTCATACAATATGTTTGGTGGCTGTGCTGTTTAAATGTGACTTTGATGTTATTGCCCCCCGCCCCACTCTGTTTTTGCTTCAAGAGATTAAGCATCACTTGCAAGTGTCCAACTGAGGTGGGGAGAATTTTAGTTTCAGTTTATTCATCAGCATCTTGAATAGCTTACCTGGTTGCAGAAGATCAGCGCCACAACTCCTCCCACCAGCTGAACGATCAGACACAGTGTCAGCGTGTACATGAACTATGACCAATCAGACAACACACACAGAGACACTTAAACTTAGCAATTATACACAACAATGATGTCAAAGTATACTTGAGTTATGTACAGCAAATATCAGGGTCAACATAATTCTGTTTTAAAGTGAACCTTCACAACAATATTAATCCACATAAAACCTAAACTACACACAGTAGATGCACCTTTTCGCTGCATTTACACATAACAATGACAAGTCACAAATGCCATGAGGTATACATTCTTGGCCACTGATCACGAATGTGATGATTTGGGGCAAAGGTGTCAGGAGTCCTCAGAAACTGTTGCAACCTGTTACCACGCAATACGATTAATGGCACATATTGCTGGTGAATTATCACAAACCATTACGCACGGTCGATAATAATGTTCCTCGTTGTTGCACACTATTGTGTGTAACAGCACATTGTTCTATCACACTGTGAATCAGGCGAATTGTCTCCACCCCCATATTCATGCTACCGTCAGCTGCTGAGTTGCGCAGAAAGGAGGCGGAGGAGACGGAGAGATGTCTGGCTGCACGTGGCTCTCCTCTGGCTCAGACCCGTTCTTCTGAACATCAGACAACAGCAGGTGAAACACCTGCAGGAGCATGCTGAGAAGCATTGGAATGAGACTTGGCCGACTTGGCATCACTGTCCTTTGGCACACTGCATCAGTCAAACTGAATGTGGTGCAGCAGGGTTTAATTGTGTGCATGTGATTTGTACTGGCGCGCAGTGAAATGTGACACCGTATTACAATTTGTGTCAAAACTTGACAGTTTCCGTGTCAATTCATAACAACGCGTGACAGTTTGGGCTCCAAGAACCATCACAGGAACCACTATGAATGCTGTCATGCTCTATTAAGGATCACCACTAATCAACACGTATCAACACGCTCAGTTGTGAATGACACAACATGAGGCAAAATGAGGGTGGTGCATGACATTCGTGGAAGATTTTTTGACACCAAAAACATGCTCCACGAATATCACGCACCCACACGCACTGTTAAGAAACCAATTCAGATACATTAAGTCACGTTAACAATGTCAGGAATGTGCCACAAATGACAGAAAAATGACATTCGTAACGTGTCTTGCCTATGTGTAAACGCAGCATTACTGTGTGTAATTTAGTTTCAATGAAGCATGCTCTTATGTTCTCTGAAACTCTGCGTGCGTGCAGAGTGCAATGGTACCAAATGTATGGATTTCCTAACATTCGGTTAGATTGCTGGATCTGGAAATAACAGTCACACTGCAAGTCTGCAGGTAACCACAGAGAACATGTGACCACTGTTCACCTGACTTGCTTTCAAAGCTCCATTCCCTTTTAAATTAAAAGGACAGCAAACACAAGCTTCATTTGGCTTCAGAGAAAGATGTCAAAATGCAATAAAATTTGTGCTGAAAGGTACACTTCAAGGATCTGGAATTTAATTTTTAAATTAAATATGGTATATTCCTTCCTGTGTACTATTTGCAGCATAAACCACACACACTTTTTGAACCTTTTCCATCTCAGATAAATACAGCTGTACAGCTCATAAGCATTTAAAACCTCCCACACTTAAGCAAGAATCTTTACTGTTTCTTCAGTCAGCAACAGACAACAACTCAGTTTCTATAGCGTGGCATTCCTTAAAGACTTATTTTTAGAAACGTTTCTATAACGCAACTTTAGTTTGAAACCTAAAATGTTATTTTCACCTACAAAAAAAATATTCTTTCAATATGCAACATAACTTTTTGTTGTTTTTCTCATCCAACATTGTGGTTGCGTCTTTTGGTGCTGGTACTTCAATGGGCAACAATTGGTAAGTCATGGCAAACTGACTCATAGTCAGTGTCATAACAAATGCTCACAAGACAAAAGTCATGTGATATCAAGTACAACCCCTGGCAAAAATTATGGAATCACCGGCCTCAGAGGATGTTCATTCAGTTGTTTAATTTTGTAGAAAAAAAGCAGATCACAGACATGACACAAAACTAAAGTCATTTCAAATGGCAACTTTCTGGCTTTAAGAAACACTATAAGAAATCAAGAAAAAAAAGATTGTGGCAGTCAGTAACGGTTACTTTTTTAGACCAAGCAGAGGAAAAAAATATGGAATCACTCAATTCTGAGGAAAAAATTATGGAATCACCCTGTAAATTTTCATCCCCAAAACTAACACCTGCATCATATCAGATCTGCTCGTTAGTCTGCATCTAAAAAGGAGTGAACACACCTTGGAGAGCTGTTGCACCAAGTGGACTGACATGAATCATGGCTCCAACATGAGAGATGTCAATTTAAACAAAGGAGAGGATTATCAAACTCTTTTAAGAGAGTAAATCATCACTCAATGTTGCAAAAGATGTTGGTTGTTCACAGTCAGCTGTGTCTAAACTCTGGACCAATTACAAACAACATGGGAAGGTTGTTAAAGGCAAACATACTGGTAGACCAAGGAAGACATCAAAGCATCAAGATAGAAAACTTAAAGCAATATGTCTCAAAAATCGAAAAATGTACAACAAAACAAATCAGGAACGAATGGGAGGAAACTGGAGTCAATGTCTGTGACCGAACTGTAAGAAACCGCCTAAAGGAAATGGGATTTACATACAGAAAAGCTAAACGAAAGGCATCATTAACACCTAAACAGAAAAAAAACAAGGTTACAATGGGCTAAGGAAAAGCAATCGTGGACTGTGGATGACTGGATGAAAGTCATATTCAGTGATGAATCTCAAATCTGCATTGGGCAAGGTGATGATGCTAGAACTTTTGTTTGGTGCCTTTCCAATGAGATTTATAAAGATGACTGCCTGAAGAGAACATGCAAATTTCCACAGTCATTGATGATATGGGGCTGCATGTCAGGTAAAGGCACTGGGGAGATGGCTGTCATTACATCATCAATAAATGCACAAGTTTATGTTGATATTTTGGACAACTGAAAGGATGTTTGGGGATGATGAAATCATTTTTCGAGATGATAATGCATCTTGCCATAGAGCAAAAACTGCAAAAACATTCCTTGCAAAAAGACACACAGGGTCAATGTCATGGCATAAGGTCAATGTCAATGAGCAGATCTGATTTGATGCAGGTGTTAATTTGGGGGATGAAAATTTACAGGGTGATTCCATAATTTTTTCCTCAGAATTGAGTGATTCCATATTTTTTTCCTCTGCTTGGTCTAAAAAAGTAACCGTTACTGACTGCTACAATCTTTTTTTTCCTGATTTCTTATAGTGTTTCTTAAAGCCAGAAAATTGCCATTTGAAATGACTTTAGTTTTGTGTCATGTCTGTGATCTGCTTTTTTTCTACAAAATTAAACAACTGAATGAACATCCTCTGAGGCCGGTGATTCCATAATTTTTGCCAGGGGTTGTATTTGCCATGAGTCAAACAACTGGCTTTGTCTGAAGTTGGAAAACTGTCAAAAATAAAATATCTACTCAGATTTTTAAAAGCTCTTTGACTTGCATGCTTCCATTCAGCCTGTTTTGCTATTTGCAAAAAAAAAAAATTAATTCATCAGCCGATTGTCTCTTTAGCAATTCCTGGACTAGATGATGAACACTGAGATGAGTGAACAGGACCAGTCTTGTCTTGCACTGTTTTTTGACAGACACTGCACATGGGTGCTGCAGGAAGCTTCTGCTGGTAAGGATCTTGCCTATTGATGTTCCAGTAATGTTCAGGTACGTCCACGTTCTTGCATGAGCATAACACCAACAAAATGTTAATGTGAGGGTATCAAAATAAAAGGTTTTTGTACATCATTACTCTGAACATTTTGATGTTGAAAATGCATATTTTTAACTCACTGAAAGGAAATGAATTTTAAACTTCAAAATGACTTAGAAATTATGCTAAAAGAAAATGAAGCTGTTCAAAAAACACTGCTGTAGAAACAGTTTGTTGCAAATTTTGAAGGTATGTAAGATGCTTATGGAGTACAGTAGTTTTTATGTGCTTAATGTAGGTAAGCACATAAAAACTACTTGTACATGCCTGTATGGCTGAATTCATGTGGAATTGAAAAGGTCAAATAGGCATGTGGTTTAAATGCAAAACAGTACACAGGTAGGAATATGCTGATGTGTTTGTTGTTTTGTTTTTTTTTGTCTGTGCACCCAAATACTCACCACTTTCAGGAGAATAATATTATCCCTCAGTGAACCCAAAACTCCTATGAAGGAAACAACAAACATAATAATTCCCAAAACGATCAGGATAATTGCTGGTGCCAAAAACATTCCCTCCAGTGTCTTGTAGCGCTGTCTCTCCACCTCCGCGTAGATCCCAATAGCCAGGATAAAGCCACCTATCAACTGGAGAAAGAATATGGTGCAATCAATCATCTGCAATACAATCAATCAATCAACATTTATTTATAAAGCGCTTTACAGCACCGACTGGTGTCCAAAGTGCTTAATATTAAAAACACAAATTCACAAAAATAAAACACATATAGAATAAAATTTTAAAACAGCACATAAAAAACAGAACATGTCACCTCCCCACTAAGTGTTAAAAGCCAGTTTAAATAAATAAGGTCAGGAATAGTACGTAACTCAAGAGGTAGCTCGTTCCACAGTCTGGGGCCAGATACCGCGAAAGATATCTGTTTATATTTTGACCTTGGAACAATGACATTGTAAATCTACAAGCTTCAATCATGACTAATAAGAGCATAAGTCTGGAGGCCTCTGAAAAGACTAATCATGTTCATAAATAACTGATACTTTCAGAATCCAATTGGACAAATCACACAAGATACTGCGTGTATAAATTAGTCAAAGCATAACCTGATGGTGACAGCAGAGGAAAGATCTCAATTTTGAGATATAATGATAAATGATAGACCCTCACCAACAAAAAAGTCAATTCTAAGGTGATGACAGAAAACTGATTTGTAATTTCAATGAATTTTTCAATCTGAAGGTAGTACTGATCCACTGCACCACAAACTAATTATCTCGTCTCAGAATGCTATCAAAGGTAGTAAACTGAATCCAGTAAATTTTATTCTGTTCTATGGCGTAATAGAAATGGCAGACATAGTGATATATAAAGCACACAGTGAAAAATCTGAGAAAATGCAACTGCCACATTTAATATCAAACTATGTTTAAACGTTAAGGCGTGACCATGTTTTACCTTTAAAAAATACATCATTTGTAAATATGTGCAATCAACTGAATTTACCACAGGTGGACTCCAATTAAGCTGTAGAAACATCACAAGGATAGCCAGTGGAAACAGGCTGTACTTGAGCTCACGTTTGAGCTTCACAGCAAAGGATGTGAATACTTATGTATACGTGATTTCTTAGATTTTTAATGAATTTGCAAAAATCTCAAGAAAACTTTTTCACATTGTCATTATGGGGTATTGTGTGTAGAATTTTGAAGAAAAAAAAAAGAATTTCATCCATTTTGAAATAAGGTGGTAACATAACAAAATTTGGAAAAAGTGAAGTGTTGTGAATACTTTCCCGATGCACCAAGTTCCATGATGTGATACATATATCACGATGCACCATCACAATTCAATACATATTGATGTCACAGTTCTCACAGATTATGTAAAAAGTGATCCACAGTAAATGTTATAACTTTAAGGAAACAAATTATTTTGAATCATAAATTTTAATCTTTGATGTTATAAATTTCCTATTTGTATATCTTATTAATCGTAGATGATTCTTCTGCAAGAGGTCATTATTTCGTCCAGGCAACAGTTGACTTTTCATGGCATCACGATTTATAAAAACAATACAGGCATCATGTTATAATTACCATGATTCAGAAGGCAACATTACACCCTAATACTATTAATACACAACTTCACAGTCATCTTACAAGTGCATTCATATGACTTTTTGTAGACAATAGGATGGCAATTATCCTGGCATCTGAGAATTAGTCTGGAGCGCCTAAATTCAGTAATGATTTACAAGTATTACCAAATAATGGAAATCAAAACCTCAAAACATAATTGGCTAGATCTACAACCAGGCAGAGCAACAAAGCATGCAACGTATGCCAAGAGACCTTACTAGCTCCCACTGAATCAGTTTGCCAACAAGCTATGACTAAATAATTTTGTTTTTAAACTTTTTATTTTTAACTTATATCATGTCTGCCTGTTATCTAGTAAGTCCCTTTGGCTGCTTCGTTGTTTTCACTCGAGGTTGTCACAGCAGATCCAAACAATAAATTTGTTTTTAGATATGAATAAAAGAAATATTGATGCAATTCTTTTTATTTTAAAAGAATGTCTCGTTCTTCACTTAGACCTAAATAAAATAGCTGCTTGTCAAGGCCCAAAGTTTATGGCCACTCTTGTCATGGAAGGGATATCGTCTTGCGAGGTTCTGGCCTTGGCGTGAGGCCATAAAAGTGGGTTCTTCGGGCCTGGACAATTTCAGATTCTGATGTGAAGCAATTATAATGTCATGTAATTCATAATGACCGGAATTTAACCAACAAACCAGGCAAGGGCTCCTTTTGAAGAACTTTGAGTTACAATTCTGTTTTTCTCTGGGCCACAGTGTGGGGGCCCGAAGGTGGTCTCAGGCTTATCTCAAGATGGCACAGGAATTTCTCAGTTGAGTGTGAAAACACAGTCTCGGTCCCCAGTTGAAAACTCAGGTTTTTGTTGAGACAGAATTAGTGTATTTATTTAATTAGTGTGAATCAAGGCCATGCACTACAGTGAGACCAGCAGAAAAACAATCACAGTTTTCTTTGTGCCATGCCCTGTTTATGCCCAGGAGGGCCAGCTTGTAGTTAAGAAGCTACACGGCTATCACTGTATTAAGTTCCCCATGAAATTGGTCCAGTGGAAATCACTTTCTACAGGAAAGAAGCCAAACCATGTTGCAACGCTAATTCAAGGCTAGATGGTAATGATGTTCCACAAAACATTTAATTGAACAAAAAAGTATGTTAAAAACAGTAGTATGACCTTGAGCATCAATAGCATTCTAAACAAGAGCAATCAGAAATTTCTAATGTCTGCCAATAAAGTTCCAGATCACCTCCAAAATTCAATGGAGTCTTCCATGGCCTAATATGCATCCATGGTGAAAATTTGGTGAGAATCCATGAAGTAGCTTTGACATAATCCTGCAAAGCCTATATAAAGTGAAACTTGATCCAGAATCCGGATCTGGATCTAGATCACCTCCAAAATTATTGGAGTCTTCCATGGCCTAATATGTATCTGTGTTGAAAATTTCGTCAAAATCCATGAGGTACGTTTGACGTAATCCTGCTGACAGTTAGATGGACAGAGACAGACAGACAAATAAAGAAATGCCGATGATTTTATTACATTCTTGGCGGACGTAATTATTGAAAGCTGCTTTAAACAAGACTGAGGACATTTGAATTTGTATTGATTGTATATGGTGGAGTCCTGCGACAGACTGGCATCCTATTCAGGGTGTACCCTACTTCACACCCTATGACTGCTGTGATAGGCTCTACCCTGTGACCCTTAATTGGAGTAAACGGGTATTGATAATGGATGGATGGATGAACGGCTGCATATGGTTCCTTAGCTGCAATATTTCTGTCTCTGCATATTTGACAATTTGTGTCTTAAGAGTCTGAATTTTTTATTTATTGACTGATTTGTTTGTTTGTCTGCAGAGGACAGAGTTTTAATGTCAAAGAATGGAATGATGAACACATGCTGCAGGGTGCAAAAATACTCTTTCAATTAAAGTCTGTTGGGACAGAGTGTGTTACATATTTATTCACAAACAGCACAGCCTTAGTTGCCACCAGGACCCTCCAAAAAGCAACAAGGCTTCATAACCCCCATGCAAACAAAAGGTCTACTTTGTAGCCTGTCTGAAGAAGCCCAGACATGTCCCATGGTACCAACACTCAAATTTAAATATATAAATGAACCAGACGTGTGCACACAAAACCAGACATCAAGCTCACAAAATTATACGGCACTACATTATTATGCATCAGTGATGGTAAATCTTTTATGATAAAATACTTTAATTCACAAACCAGTCAACCTCTATACATGTAATTGACAAATATGACATGTAACAAAAGACCACAAAAGTCCAATTGTGTCTCAATGAAAAGTTTTGTTCTCTGAAAATGATGAGTGCAAAAATGTTTGCCTTTGGGTCAAATAAGTATAAATATGGCACCTCCATCTATTGTTCTTCTATTGTCCTAATATTCTTATAAACAGGCCATTTAAAGGAACCATTTAGCCCACAATTACGTTTAATTATATCCTGCATATTGACCGCAGCAGAGTGGGCAGCAGTATAAGCGATAAGTCACACCTGTTATTGTAAATGTCAGCAGTTTTTATTTGGGCACTCTGGACAGAGTGAATCCTCTGGGAGCAATCAGTGCAAGCATGGTGTCAGTGCCTTTGAAGCATTTGCAAGAAACATTCCAGTCTGTCATTTTTTGATTTTTTTTAATTAATCAATGTAGTAAAATGTAGACCACACACACACATGCACACAGAGCTGGACTGTAGGAGGAAATACACGCACACACATACACGCTATAGTGCATTCAGAAATATTCAGAACCTTCATTTTCCTCATTGCTTTGATGCTTCTTATTCGTGTAATTTAAATTTTTCCACTTCATCAAGCAATATTCAGTACCTTATATATACCAGGTCAGGACAGGTCTGGGAGCATGCACGCGTGCAGTGTGGTGTTACAACTGTCCTGTCCCTTTTCCAGTTACTTTCCTCACTGCTGAGGCACCAGTCCACTGGATCATGCCTGGAGAATTGTGCCACATGGCCAGTGAATAAATAAAAAGCACTGAACACTAAATAAAGACACACCCTCATTTTACGACATGGAAGCCGGAAGATGGCAATGAAAAAGAATTCCACCAATCACGACGTGTGCCAATAGAGCGTCAAAAGCAGCCGTCGTATTAATTGTTTTGTAGTATATAATCAAAGTGTTACAGTGGTCCCTCATTAATCGCTGGAGTTATGTTCTAAAAAATAGCCAGTATACGCGAAATCGCAACGTAGTCAGTGTTATTTTTTACAATTATAGTTTCAAAGCTGTTAAACCCCTCACTACACAGTTTATACACTTTCTCAATCAGGCATGAACATTTTCTCACTTTTCTCTCGTGTGTAAACACTCTCAAAGTTCAAACCTTAGTAGGAAAATAATACCAACCTGTTTTCAGGCCCAAACATTTGTTTGAGAAATAAAAATAGAACGTTTTCCTATAAATAATTATGATGGCATTTAGAACTAACAAATTAATTTTAACGATCAACGAACGAGGTCAGACACATAAGAAATTATTAATAGTGACTGACCAGTATTTCACAGATGGGTCTCTGCGTCCTGACGCCACGCCTTTTCCCACTCACATCTGGCTGCAGCAGGTGTGTGTTTCCGTGTGACAAACAGTTATGAGTAGTTGTTGGCGCTCTTCTGGGCAACAAGATTCTTATAAACAGATACGCAGAACACAGAACACTGTAAAAAAAAAAAAAGGCATGCAAAATTGGACTAAATACTCCGCGAGACTCCGAGGCCACGACAGGTGAACGGCGTTATAGCGAGGGACCACTGTATTCTCTTTTCACATGTCAATAATTCTTGACATGTGGATATTTGCTCGCTCAATTAATAAGACTGTCAGAATAATAATAATAATAATCTGTCAGATTTCTTTATTTTTTTTAAATGTATTTCTGTATTTATTTTATTGTGACAACCGAATGGAGACAAAACCTGGTTGTAGCACGGGCAAATTAAGGGAATAACGAAACTACAGTTGTTATTATCAATTTCATAGTCTAAAACGGTCACACCACATGAAGTTAAGCTCAGCGCTGCTCTGGCTCCAGGCTCGAAGTCTGGAGAAAAAGGTGAGCAGCGCTGTGACCACGGATCGTGCTCCATAACAATCCCGCAAAGGCGGGATTTGTATTGATTATTATGTAGTATAATCAGGAAAGTGTTATTTATGTAACATATGCATCGATTTGTATAATGGCACTGTTTATCATGTTAATCATCTTCATTTTTATGTGGATTCCAGCGCTGGTTCATTTTGGTGTATAATTTACGCCACCTCTCGACCTGGTGTATATTTTCAGTGCAGCGTACGCCAACGACCACATTGATAAATGCCAAGTAGCGCAGCCGTTTTGGCGTACACACCATATACGCTCAAATATCGCCGTACGCAACGTTGATACATAAGGCCCATTGTGCTTAAATTCATATTTTAGATGAGGTTTATGTCACAGAAATCCTACTTTACAATCACACTGCAGTCATTGTTAAATTATTTCCTGTTGCATTTATAATAAACATTTGGATTTATTTACAGTGTGTGTTTTCTGGCTGAAATGAGATATAAATAATCTACCAGACTTAAAAAAAAATGTTATTTCCATGTTATTTTATTTGTCTAAAATAAAATTTGTCTAAAAATAAATGTCCAAGGTTCCTTATGTTAAACAAGAAATGATCTAATCTGAAATAACAGGTGGTTTTAATTTACAGATGAAAAGGTTCTAAAGAACCATTTATTGATTTATTTAGCTATTTTAATTACAAGTGTTTTAAAGGGTTTTTTTTTTTAACAGTAATCAGAAATTTTGAGGTAACAAACAACAACAAAACATTTCCAAGGATTTTTCTTCAGAAAACTGCTCTATAAATAAGCAGTCCTGTGACATGTTTCTGTTTTGTACAGATCAGTGGTTTCTGCCACTAGTCTTTCGTGTTTTGGCCCGACGCGTTGTTCCTATTGGACAGCGCGAAGCTACGTCACAGCTCAGAGCGTCGAAAGTTGGATTGGGTTGAACTTTGACCGCGTCAGCCTACTGACAAGCGGCAATGCGTGCTCCCGTCAGAAGCGTCGCTTTAGCTCGGCTTTTGACGCGACGCTTCTGACGCATCTAAAAAGCAACGCGTCTCACTGAAAATAATGCTTTTTAGACTGACTTTTGACGTATCTGACGCTTCCGACATGTTCAGTGTGAAAGGCCCATAAGACAGGAAGCACATTTACTTTGGCCAAAAGATAGCATTGGGCCAAAGTAAATTGGCCAGTTCTGTTGGCCAATTCTGTTTTTGCTTTGTCTTCATGTAGATAGCTACATGAAGACAAAGCAAAAACAGAATTTGAAACCAGTTCGTTAATTAAAAAAAAAAAAAAAATTATTCCCACATTTACAGAGAACAAATGAGCTTTCACAACAACAAATTTATGGTAAAATACACATGAAAGACCATTTATACTTTTTAATACAAGACCTTTAGTAAGCTACAACAAGGCACTGATGTGGTGCAGTGATAGCTGTCTACGTTTATGCCATCGCCACACAGGTTCTCTAAAGGTGTTGTCACACAATGACAGATTGAGTAAACCAGGGGTTTTCAAAGTGTGGGAGAGTGAGCTCCCCCTCAGAGAACAAATGAACAGAGAACAAATGAGCTTTCACAACACCAACTTTATGGTAAAATACACATGAAAGACCATTTATACTTCTTAATACAAGACCTTTTGTAAACTACAACCCAGCGAAACCCAGTAAACCCAGCGACACACATACAATTTCAACATCTTCGTATGTTTCTTGTTATTCTTTTACACATCTTAAACACATTTTAAAGTATTTGTGCATTTTTAAGGAACTGGCTATGCATTTACACATTTTACAGCCTTTGTAAACATTTTAAACATTTTTAAAGAACTTTCTATTCTTTCACACATTTTTCACCCTTTTCAAAAATTTTAAACGTGTTTTTAAAGAACTTTCTATTCTTCTATTTTTATCTTTTGTCACTCACTATTGCCTCACCAAGTTTGATCCAGATCTGATCTGATCAGGGATGGGTATTGATAAGATTTTATCGATATTGATACCATTATCAATTCAATCTATGTCAATAACATTTTATTGCAGCTTAAAGTAAATAAATATGAAATTGGTCACTGGATCTTTGATCTCTGGACATAAATAGAAATAAACAAAATCTGTTTTTCTCAAAAGCATTTTCTTTCAGACATTAATGGCACAAATCTCACTCCATACCTCTGAGCGGAGCTCTTGCAGCCGGCTGTGCTGCAAGTCAACATCAATCTCATTCATAAAGAATGCAGGACATCTCATTTTGGGAGGAAAAAAAAAAAACGTTTTAGTCTGTTGTCTGTGTTACGACGTTTGGAAAGAGGCATCATTTGATTTAAACAGTGATTCACTTTGAAGTTATTAATTCCGACCGGACTCTGACTCTGCAGAGAGCGCGCATCGTTTGGAGCTGTGCGAATAGAATGAGGACAATTCTCATTTCTTACCTGCAACAAGACAAGAGTCGCAGTTAGTGACTTTAATCTGCACAAAAGTGACTCATGGCTTTGAGGGCAGACTTGTCGCTTCTGAAAGCAGCG
Organism: Thalassophryne amazonica; assembly: GCF_902500255.1. Taxonomy (NCBI): domain Eukaryota; kingdom Metazoa; phylum Chordata; class Actinopteri; order Batrachoidiformes; family Batrachoididae; genus Thalassophryne; species Thalassophryne amazonica. The sequence goes on from NC_047104.1 coordinate 81,298,300, forward strand.
ACGCAATGAACCAACGAAGCAGTGGATCAGAGCACTGCTTCATTGCTTTGAGCTTCAAAATGGAGCTGTTAGCAGACCCACTGCAGGGTCTGTAATCAACATAAAAAAAATGACAATTTTCCCGATAAAATGCCCTCAAAAACAACGGCCAGTCTGAAGGACCGATAAGGGAATCGTTAAGCAAAAAGGCTATTGATGTTGGTGGATCGAATCATTTAATGATTTCTGAAAAGAACCGGTTCATGATACACACACACACACACACACACACACACACACACACACACACACACACACACACACACACACACACACACACACACACACACACGAAGAACTCTGGTGCCCCTGTGGGCGCACCACACAGTTTGAAAACCACTGGAGTAAACTGATTAGCTATGGATTGAAAAAAGTTGTCTGGTGGCAAATATCACTTAATCCGTCTGTCTCCAATGGATTTGTGGCTCTGATGAACAGATGACAACATACAGTGAAGAAAATAAGTATTTGACAATCCTGTGATTTTGCAAGTTCTCCCACTTAGAAATCATGGAGGGGTCTGAAATTTTCATCTTAGGTGCATGTCCACTGTGAGAGACATAATCTTAAAAAAAAAAAAAAAATCCGGAAATCACAATGTATGATTTTTTTTAATAATTTACTGGTATGTTACTGCTGCAAATAAGTATTTGATCCCCTACCAACCAGCAAGAATTCTGGCTCACACAGACCTGTTAATTTTTCTTTAAGAAGCCCTCTTATTCTGCACTCTTTACCTGTATTAATTGCACCTGTTTGAACTTGTTACCTGTAAAAAGACACCTGTTCACACACTCAATCACACTCCAACCTGTCCACCATAGCCAAGACCAAAGAGCTGTCTAAGGACACCAGGGACAAAACTGTAGACCTGCACAAGGCTGGGATGGACTACAGGACAACAGGCAAGCAGCTTGGTAGAAGACAACAACTGTTATGATTTATTAGAAAGTGGAAGAAACACAAGATGACTGTCAATCTCCCTCCATGCAAGATCTCACTTTGTGGGGTAAGGATGATTCTGAGAAAGCTCAGAACTACACAGGAGGACCTGGTCAATGACCTGAAAAGAGCTGGGACCAAAGTTACAAAGATTACATTAGAAACACATGATGCTGTCATGGTTTAAAATCCTGCAGGGCAGCAAGGTCCCCCTGCTCAAGCCAGCACATGTCCAGGCCCATTTGAAGTTCACCAGTGACCATCTGGATGATCCAGAGGAGGTATGGGAGAAGGTCATGTGGTCAGATGAGACCACAATAGAGCTTTTTGGAATCAACTCCGCTTACCATGTTTAGAGGTTCAGAACAACCCCAAGAAAACCATCCCAACCGTGAAGCATCGGGGTGGAAACATCATACTCTGGGTGTGCTCTTCTGCAAAGGGGACAGGACGACTGCACCATATTGAAGGGAGGATGGATGGGGTCATGTATTGCGAGATTTTGGCAAACAACCTCCTTCCCTCAGTAACAGCATTGAAGATGGGTCATGGCTGGGTCTTCCAGCATGACAATGACCCCAAACACACAGCCAGGGCAAATAAGGAGGAGCTCTATAAGAAGCATTTCAAGGTCCTGGAGTGGCCTGGCCAGTCTCCAGACCTGAACTCAATTGAAAATCTTTGGAGGGAGCTGAAACTCCAAACCTGAAAGATTTGGAGAAGATCTGTATGGAGAAATGTACCAAAATCCCTGCTGCAGTGTGTGCAAACCTGGTGAAAAACTACAGGAAACGTTTGACCTCTGTAATTGCAAACAAAGACTACTGTACCAAATATTAACATTGATTTTCACAGGTGTTGAAATACTTATTTGCAGCAGTAACATACAAATTATTAAAAAATCATATCCGGATTTTTTTTAGATTATGTCTCTCACAGTGGACATGCACATAAGATGAAAATTTCAGACCCCTCCATGATTTCTAAGTGGGAGAACTTGCAAAATCGCAGGGTGTTCAAATACTTATTTTTCTCACTGTAAGAGTTGCATTTAGCAGAACTATTTTCAGTTTCAAGACATATGAGGTGCATTCAAAAAGTATCCAACCTTACTCACCTGGGGGCCTGAAATCTAAATGCCATTGGAAGTACTCTCCTCAAGCCTGCACACACTTCTCCCAGCGCGTCTGTAATTTTTGGAAGCTTTTCTGGAAGGTCTCTTTTGAAACGGTGTCCAGCTGGGCCTTTGCATTCCGCATGATGTCTTCTCATGACTCAGGGTTGTTTTGATCTTGGAGAACAGCCATAAATCAGAGGGGGCCATGCCAGCAAAGTAGAGAGACTGAAGAATCACTTAGGCACAAATCTCTTCAGCATGAATTTTGCAGACACTCTCCACGTGTCCAATTCCTCCGACAAAATGGAATGTACCCAACCTGTACTTATCCCCACACCTCTTGTGCAATTTCTTGGATTTATAACAGAAAACTGTCAAAACGTGGACAATGGTCAACCCTGACCAAAGTCTATATTCTGGCAATGACTTTGTCATTTCGGCTTGAAGTGGTTATACCACTTGAGTAATGCGAGGAGCATTACGAGGAAACATCAGCAATGACATTTTGGCTGTGGAACATGCTTTTCTGGGCATGATCCAGCATGCAGGTGCCTCAGTGTTGAGGACCTAAGGAACTGGAAAGGATCAAGGGAGACTCCTACATTTAACCAAACTGTGGAAGATAGATGTCAACTTGTGATAGGTGGTGATGTGTCAGATGTCTGCCTGGGTGGCTGCCATCCATTAACCAAGGAAGTTCTGGAGTATGTTTAATGCGGCAATGCCCAGCACCAGAAAATGATCCCCAACCTGACCCGACCAGACCTCTTCTTATGACAACACAGGCACAGAACTCCTGAAAAATCACGTGCTGTTAAATATATAACAATTTGTATTCCAGGCCATGAGAATCATTCATTTGTTTTTGAGAATTCCTGTAAACAAACAAACACACAAACATGAGTAAAAAGATAAGTTCCAGGAACAAGGAACTATAACAAACATTGTATAAGCCTGCCATGTCTATTGTTTGAGCAGTGCTGCAGTGACAGTCTCATGTTTGCATAAATAATAATTGACTGCTGGCCTTCTTGTCAAAGAACCTGTTATTTTTCAATTTTATGTTAAAAGTTAAATAAATAATAATAAAAAAGTCATCTCTTGCTCCTCACTCCTCATCGTTATTACCTGTACATATCTGCAGTGGTGTAGAATATGTCACAAAGCACTGAACTGCAGAAGCCTTCTAGCACAACAATTATCCTTAAAGAATTGGAAAAATGGCATGCACATGGAGAAACCTTCGAGGCATAGAGTGTCAACTCAGGCCCAACATACTATTACTTATGTTCTTCCCACAGGAACATGCTGCACTAATGCATTATTACACGTCATCCTCGCACAAAATTTGTTGACATTAGATGCCAGAGTGCTGAAATTTTATCGAATAAAAAGAAAAATTCTGATGGATGGAATCAGCATGTCTGATAGTGGTAGGCGATACAATGTTTTCTTCCATTCAGAGTTTGTAAACACTCTCATACTACTTCATAAAGAAAATTGAGAAAGTTATGGGATGCCGACATCGCATAACATCTGGGTTTCTTCTATGCAGAGCTTTCTGATACTATACAGTGCATCCAGAAAGTATTCACAGTCCTGCACTTCTTCCACATTTTTTATGTTACAGCCTAATTCCAAAATGGACAAAATTTATTTTGTTCCATAAAATTTTACACACATCCCATGACAGGGATGAGCGAGTACACCACTATCTGTATCTGTTCAACATCTAAATTATCTGTATCCATATCTGTACTTGCAATGGGTGTGGCATAAACCGAAAGTGGGTGTGGTTTAACCCGAAATGGGCGGGGGCTTAAATCAGTGCATTATTTTAAGTCTGAAATTGATATGGATTGATCAGAAGTTGCTATATTTATTGTTTATCTGAAAACTATTTACAGAACAGCCTCAAAATTGTGATTCAAATCAATGCTTTTGATCACAAAAGCAAGACAACTATTTACACAACAAGCTTTTTTATGAACTCAGAACATGAATATTCTTAAGTGTATGAATGAATATTTACAGACCAGCCTCAGAAATGACATTCAATGTAGTAGGAAATAATGAACTACTAAGAATGCATGAACAAGAGTTGTCATACTCAACACAACTTCCTTTTTTCCCAATTATTTATTTATTTTTACTACCCAACGTTCTTGGCATTTTTTTTCCACACAAAGTTAAACAATACTGATTAAGGTGTGTGTTTGTGTGTGCGACTAAGTGACTGTGTGAGAGGGAGAGAGAGAGGTTGTTCAACTGACCAATTTATTTTTATGAACTGCAGTGAGAAAGTGTCAGATACTGCATGCAGTCATATTCAATAAAAATATTAATTTAGGCTACTTTGTGTGTTCAGCTATGTGTGTAAGTGGTCTGTAAAGCTATTTATTTTTTAATGATCTGAAAGAACTTGGTGCTTCATGCAAACATCCAGTGATTGTTCACTGTATTCTTCTCAAAAGCACCGCATTCAGTCTGAGCAAAGTTTTCCAACTGACTTTATATCACCCAACCAAACGAAGAGCAAGCAAAGGGCGAAAAATAAATAAATAAAAAACCCGACCGGAGTGGAGGCAGTGACCGACGCGACACGAGCCATTTTCAGCTCTGTGTTATCAAATCCACCACATACGTTACGAAATAAGTTCACCAAGTAACTTTAAATACCATACAAACCAAAAAAGAGGCAAGCTGAAGAAAACTTAAGGAAGAATCAAGCCAAGCACAGAGAGAGAGCCTGTCTGTGTGTGCAAGAGACTGCAGACAGACGTGTCTGTGTAGGGAGGGGCGGGCGCTGTGTGTGACTGGCCAATCACAGAGCGTGAAGACAGTATGTTTTGCCAATGAGAATTTTCCTTCAGCATGAGCGCAGATATTGATGAATTTTACTCATATCATGCTCGTACTCGTCAAAAATGCTTTATCCGTACCGGATACTCATCTGAAACGAGTATCCGGCTCAACCATAATGACAATGTTAAAAAAGTTTTGAGATTTTTACTAATGAAGCTCCAAATTGAACTCAAGTGCATCCTGTTTCCACTGATCATTCTTGAGATGTTTCTACAGCTTAATTGGAGTCCACCTGGGGTAAATTCAGTCTATTGGGCATGATATGGAAAGACACACACCTGTCTACATATAAGGTCCGACAGCTGACAGTGCATGTCAGAGCACAAACCAAGCTTGAAGTCAAAGGAATTGTCTGTAGACCTCCGAGACAGGATTGCCTCATGGCACAAATGTGGGGAAGGGTACAGAAACATTTCTGCTGTTTTGAAGGTCCCGATGAGAACAGTGGCCTGCATCATCGGTAAATGGAAGAAGTTCAGATCCACCAGGACTCTTTCTAGAGCTGGCCACCCATCTAAACTGAGCAATTGGGGGAGAAGGGCCTTAGTCAGGAAGGAGACCAAGAACTCGATGGTCACTCAGAGCGCCAGCATTCCTCTGTGGAGAGAGCTCAATGTTCCAGAAGGGCAACCATCTCTGCAGCAATCCACTAATCAGGCCTGTATGGTAGAATGGCCAGACAGAAGCCACTCCTTAGTAAAAGGCACATGGCAGCCCACCTGGTGTTTACCAAAGACACCTGAAGAACTCTCAGACTATGAGAAACAAAATTCTCTGGTCTGATAAGACAAAGATTGAACTCTTTGGCATGAATGCCAGGCGTCACGTTTGGAGGAAACCAGGCACCATCCCTAAAGTGAAGCATGGTGATGGCAGCAAGATGCTGTGGGGATGTTTTTCAGTGGCAGGAACTGGAAGACTAGTGAGGACTGAGAGAAAGATGAATGCAGCAATGTACAGAGACATCCTGGATAAAAACCTGCTCCAGAGCGCTCTTGACCTCAGACTGGAGCGATGGTTCATCTTTCAGCAGGACAGTGTCCCTAAGCACACAGCAAAGATATCAAAGGAGTGGCTTCAGGACAACTCTGTGAATGTCCTTGAGTGGCCCAGCCAGAGACCAGACCTGAATCCAACTGAACATCTCTGGAGAGATCTGAAAATGTCTGTGCACCGATGCTCCCCATCCAACCTGATGGAGCTTGACAGGTGCAGCAAAGCGGAATGGCCAAAACTGCCCAAAGATAGGTGCACCTAGCTTGTGGCATCATATTGAAGACTAGAGGCTGTAATTGCTGCCAAAGGTGCATCAACAAAGTATTGAGCAAAGGCTGTGAATACTTATGTACATGTGATTTCTTAGGAGTTTCTTTTAATAGTAAGTCCCTTCGGCTGCTCCCTTGTTTGCACTCGGGGTCACCACAGCAAATCCTTTTAGTACATTTGCAAAAATGTTAAAGAAAAAAAAAACAGACAAAATAACAGACAAGACGCTTTAGTCTGACACTCATAGTACAGTCATTGGGGAGGTAATGCCTGACAACACAAGAAGGAGCTGGACTGCCAAGCCACCCACTGAGATTTGACACTTCTAGGGAAGAAGCTTTTTTGAATAAAGAGCAAAAACTCTTCCAGGAAACTAATAAATTGACTCAATCAGCTTGTCACCATAACCTTGGATGACAGAGAATCTCCACAGATATCCCACTTCCAAGTCCTAGCACCTCAGATGGTTATCCTTGTGAAGAGAAAGATGTTCCAGGTTTCAACCTGTGTGGATGATCCCTCAGCACTGCACCAGTAATCACCTTCCAAAGACAAGACCCTCAGCGCTGCCCTGTGGTTTTAACTTTTCTAAAGATGAGGTCCCACCATGAAGGTACTGGTGGAAATCTGCTTCTGTTGCAAGTCACACCCCGGTGCTCATGTTGCACTAATTGGATTAATAAATGGAACAGTTTTGACTGTGTTGAATGCTTGGTCTCAAAATCTCAAAAATGTTTTTCACATTGTCATTATGGGGAATTGTGTGTATAATCCTGAGGAAATTAATGAATTTCATCCATTTTGGAATAAGGCTGTAATATTAAAAAAAACTGTGGATAAAGCGCAGGGCTGTGAATATTTTCTCGATGCACTGTACATACATGCATGAATGCATACATACACAAATACACACAATTCAGTCAAAGTGAAAGAGGAAACACCATGTTGTTTCTGCAAACACATCATTCTTTATCACATTCTTCATCCTCTCCAAATTAAGTCAGACAACACATTGCGGAGAAGGACAGGCTGAGAACAGCCAAAAGAAAGGATTTGCCTCACAGCCTTGAATATCTGAGTTGTGAAGATTCAAGTGGTGTTTAGATTTCACCATGGTGTCTCTTCCTTACATGTCCCTGCTTGGTGTCTGTTATAGTATCTGGCAGCTGCATGTCTGCGTGCCCAGCCCTCCGACTCTTTCATTCAAGCAAAAGGACATTAGAGCAACTTAAAAATTCTGCAGACAAAAGAATCAGTCGATGTTCATCACACTGGGACTTGTACTTTTGACCCACTTTGGTTCATGTGCATAACTTTTACAGTAACTACAATTCAGAGATCACTTAATAGCAACACGATCTGGACAATACAACCCCAATTCCAATGAAGTTAGGATGTTGTGTAAAATGTAAATAAAAACAGAATACAGTGATTTGCAAATCCTGTTCAACCTATATTGAATTGAATACACTACAAAGACAAGATATTTAATGTTCACCTTTCCTTCTAATAACACTCAGTAAGTGTTTGGGAACTGAGGACACTCATGATTGGGTATGACAGGAGCATCCCCAAAAGGCTCAGCCATTCACAAGCAAAGATGGGGCGAGGATCACCACTTTGTGAACAACTGCATGAAAAATAGTCCAACAGTTTAAGAACAATGTTTCGCAACAATGTTACAAGGAATTTAGGGATTCCATTATCTACAGTCCATAATACAATCAGAAGATTCAGAGAATCTGGAGAACTTTCTACACATAAGCGGCAAGACCGAAAACATTGAATGCCCATGACTTTCGATCCCTCAGGCAGCATTGCATTAAAAACTACCATGCAAAACAAAAGCCATACATCAACATCATCCAGAAATGCTGCCACCTTCTCTGGGCCCAAGCTCATTTGAAATAGATAGACGCAAAGTGGAAAAGTGTGCTGTGGTCTGATGAGTCCATGTTTCAAATTGTTTTTGGAAATCATGGATGTCATGTCCTCCGGAAAAAGAAAAGAGGAAAAAGACCATCCAGACTGTTAACGTCTTTTTCAGGGACATCCCTGCTTATTTCAGCAAGACAATGCCAAGCCACATTCTGTACGTCTTACAATAGTGTGGCTTTGTAGTAAAAGAGTGCGGGTACTAGACTGGCCTGCTTGCAGTCCAGACCTGTCGCCCATTGAAAATGTGTGTCGCATTATGAAGCGCAAAATACAACAGAGACCCCAAACTATTGAACAATCGAAGTCATACATCAAGCAAGAATGGGAAAGAATTCTTCTGTGTATTTATTTACACTGCATGATGCACCGTGCTGTTTTTAGCTATGATCAAGTCGCAAGTGTGTTTCCACACATAGAGTTATCCTAGCTATATGAAACACTATGGTTTCCACTTCAGCATTATGCCTGGGTGTTATGATCCCAAAGCCCCACTATTTCTGCCATGAAGGTAAGAAACTTAACTCTTTTTATTCTAATTTAATTAATAATATTTTAATTAAAAAGTGAACCAAAAACAGGTAGGTACGGCATTTACGGTCCGTGTAAGCCCACTGTTTTCTTTTTTGTTTTTGATTTTTTTAATTTATGCATCAAATACAAACCAAACAGGTACTGTAGAAAATCTTGAAATAGCTGCACACATAAAATTAAAAAGAAAAAGAATATAAGAGAGGCTTATTGTATATTATTTACATATAATAAAATAAAATAAAATATAGGGCAACTGAACATTTACAGATCAAATTAGTCTATAACATTAACTAGTTCTGAAGCATTAGAGGATTCAATCAATGATAAAGACTTATAATAAAGTTTTAATTCATTTCTCCAATGAGTAATGTTAGCTTTTGCCAGTCAAAGCGACCATGCCTCTAATTTTACAGAAGTTTAAGTCTTAACACATCTTAAAGTAAGAAGTTAGAAAATAAATTCACCTCCATACAGCTGTCACAGAGGGGGAAATTATCTATAGACACTAAAACTGTTTCATGCACCAGGCTATAATGATGTTTATGCTCTAAATTTGGATATTTTAACATTGTCTCCTATGGTAATGTGCTCCCTTTTGGAGCCAGCCCCAAGCATCCACTTGATAGCACCTCTGTTGCAAGCAATCACTTCAGTGTTGGTTTTTACCATTAGCTCTACTGTATGTGCTTGCACAAATGATTTAATAACATCTGATCCTGTGTTTTGAAATTTGTTAGTTTTTTTTATGCAACCATTTTATCATTTCCATTTTTAATCCATCTTTCACATGGTTGGTGTTTAATTATCCTTATATTGTAGTTAAACTCGGGAAGCACTTTGTGTGTTTGATTCAAAAGCACTATGTAAATAAATGTTAGTATTAATCACAAGGTCCTGGTGATCACAAAGGCCACTACTATTTATTAAAAATTGTCATTGATCCAGTTCTCTTCATTTATGAAGAAAGACAGGAAAATAAGCACACTGCAGTGCAACTACAACAAGGCTAATGCTGCACATACTGGTTCCCTATTTTTGTGGGAGCCACACTAAAATAAATCACATTCCACAGAGACAGTGTGGGGTAGGAACACTTCTTTCACACGACTCAAACAGCATGATCTAAGGAAAATGTCAATACAAGTCTTTCCAAATGTTTCGGCTCAATTATCAAGGCAGCATTCATACTCCACAATAAACTGTTGACTGCTCTGCTTGTCCCTGCCTCACCCTCCATTCTCATTGAATTAATAAATACCAGTCCCAAAAATGTCTTGAGGAAGAAACAAATAACTGGTGTTGCTCATGCTGTCACACTTATATCAATCAACCATCTGCCTGTTCAAATTAAATATAGCTTGTGTTTTGTTGTCCTCGAGTGGGAGCAGCTGTATGGATTTGCTACACTACGAGTATGTGAGAAGAAATTTTCCTTTTTTTAAAAAAAAAAGTAAAAAATCTGCATCATCAGAATACATTTGTTCATGTTATCCATATTATTTTGAAACATACTGAAATAAGTGACAAATAATAGGGATGATTAACCTTCACTAAAGTTAATTAGTAGCCGTAATTTATGTTCTGTGACTCTGCGCTTGTTACCAACTCTTTGTTAGTATAATGAAGTATCCTCGCCTGTCATGCGGGAGACCAGTGTCACAGACCAAACGGACCTCCCTAAAAATTGGTCCACTCTGTCTTCACTACATATGCGTCATTTTGGACCACAGCAACTCGTCTGAGACCGAGTCTCTACACCCAAAGCCATCAAATGGATTAATGTGATTATTAACCATCAGATGGCAAGGTAAAACCTCTTAAATTATTCTAAAGTCAGTTTTAAGCAGAAAACGAGGCGATAACTGGCGAGTTGTTACTGGCACTTTGAAATGACGTTGGCGCCGCAGCAGCTGCTGTGTGCTCTGATCGGTCTGCCGTCTTTTATTATGAAATAATGCTGAATTTATGTGGAAATGATTGTTGTACAAAAGATATCTGTCTCTGAGATAGATGATGACTGGAGTGCAGTTTTAAGCAGAAACGAGGTGATAATCGGCGAAACGCTGGTGACGCTCAGAAATGACACTACTGAGCTCTGAAATGATGCATGTGCAGTGAAGGCAGGGCAAAACGATTTTTAGGGGGGACCGCTCAGTCTGTGAGACCGGGGTTCAGTTCTCTGATGGGAGAACAAGACTTTTTTCACACCCTTCATAACATATCTTGTTTTAGATATTCTTTCTGTTCATGTATCTCTGGAAGATTTAGGTAATTACACTTAAGGTGTCACGTGACTGCCGTAATAATAACCTACCAACACATACTTAAGCCGGGTTCACACAGCAGGATAATTAGGCCGATATCGGACCCGATCTTCCCCTTCCGACAATCTTAAGGACGTCCCGACAATCGTGACGACGCTAAAGATAAACTTATCAGATATTCCTGCCGTGTGTGGTGTGTTAAGAGCGCTCTGATCTGCTCGGAAGGCCGTCAGGAGCGCTCCAATCGCAAATCGGGGATATTCAACATGTTGGATTTTTTTGGCCCAATATCGCAGCGTGTTGTGTCCTCCGACCACAAACGAGCACGCAGCCTGCTGAATGTGACATGCAGCTAATCAGAAAGCGAGGTGACAGACATACAGAGCAGAAAATAAAATCAAAACAGCTGTTCTGACTTACCAGAAAGTCATGCTGGTTGTCTCCACTCCTTTAAAGAACACCTTTTCTTTTTCTTTTCGTATCGATTTTTCCCTCTGTTTTAAATAGTCCACAAAGTACCTCCATTTGTTTACTCGGAGGTCACGTTAAATCTCGAGAGATTTTGCGAGATTTCCTGTCTGAGCTGGGAATGTTCGTGCGTGAAATCTGTTCGTGTGTGGTGTTGTCCTTACCGTGTGGATGAACACCACACACTGTACGACCAAACCTGTCAGATCCATGATTTTTTATCTTCACGTGTGTGGTCTCTCAGGTTTTGCAAACCTAAAGATAATTTTAAAATCCTGTCATGTGAACCAGGCTTTACACGTACTTAAGGTTACCGTAGCAACATCCACAGCCTTTTTTTTTTATAAAGAACTTGTGTTGAAATAATGTCTTTTAGATAATAATAGTAAAATTATTGCTGTCCACTGATAGAAATCTACCGCCAACTTTTCTTTTGTGACCACTTTAATGTTGTAATTACAGTTTATTCTATTTTGTAGCCATGTTTTGATCATCCATTCCCACTCCCAAGGTCAATGGAAATAAGTGCTTGTGCTTTAATGAATTAAAATCAATCAGACAACTGCATATGAAAAAAAATCTTCTTAATTAATAGGATCACTGTAATGCAACTACCAGGTATAGTCATTAAAGAAATTGGAAACATAAGAAAACACTGTAGTTGTGCCACAATAACTCGTGATGTGATTCTATCTGAACAAACGCAGGACTAAAACAGCTTTTAGAACCCCCCAGAATAATGGCGAAAGCACTTGTTTATTTGTCCTGGTGTTTTTACACTTTTTTGTCAGCCAGGTGAGAAACAGGTACAAAGGCGCTCAAATGAAGAGGGTGTGGCCACCTCGTGCGCTGCAGAACACAGAAATCAACAGGTAGACCACCTGTAACACACCAAACGCTGCTATTTGAAAAAGAATTATCGTCTAAGGTTTTGTTTTTCCTACTTGTTCTTTCAACTTCCAGCTCGCGCGTTCCCAGTCGCACGCGCGCTGCCCAAATACACACACACACAGCCGCCAAAAAAAACGCTCTTACTCACCCACCAGATGATGGCATACGCGAACAGAGTGAATTTGAGGAAAACATAGGAGCATTTGTGACAGTATCGGATGTCGTCGTTGCCGGACATCGTGTTTGTTTGGAGAAAATGTGCTTGGCTGCCGGTTTGTGCGCTGCTGGCGGTGACACCAGCCACTTCCGCGTTGTCACCGCCGAAGCCACACCTGAATGAACTCTGCTGTCACAGCGAATAAAGTCAGCTTTTGTCCAAAGTAAAGGCTTCCTAGATGTATTTATACCTTCAGGATTACATTGCGTTACGGTCATGTCGTAATATATACAACTGTTTGGATAATTAACCCTGAAATGTGATTTATGCTCTCAAGTTGCCTATTTCCAGGGGCGGTTCCAGCATAACATGCTACAATTGGGCAGTAGTGTTGTTTAAGGGTGGTCCATAAAGGGGTTAAATGTTTTATATATATATCTATATATATATAGATATATATATATATCTATATATATATATACATATACTTCCGGGGACAGCCTCATTGTCACCCATTAGTTCGTCTGTCCACTTTCTCTTGTTTGGGTACGTTACACAGCAAACAAAGTGAATTCATGAATATATAAATAAATAAATAACACCAGAGATCCCATAATACCAAAAACCAATAATATACAAATAAGGAATGTTTATGAGCTCAAGGGTATGAATATTTCATGAGGTGAAAAATGGAATGTTGTCTTCGCCTCCTTGAATGGAACATTCCAGCTTTCACCAAATGAAATATTTGTTCCACTGAAAGAATGTAAAAACGTTCATTATTTGTTTTATATAATGGCTAAAATAGATTCTTGTCATTTGATATTTTATTAATTTATAAACAAAAGAAAAGGGACTTACATTTTGGTGTTTCACTGGTGCTTAACAGTCCAACACAAACTTTAAATTGGAGTCCAAACTTGTGACGATGTAGTCCGTGATGCCATGCACTGACTTTGTGTACTCCAAAAAAAAACAAAAGACTTTGTGTACTTCCTCAGTCCAGCGAAAAATCACATCAGAAATTTGTCCAGCTTTTCACCCTAACAGCTCTTCATGCCTCCAGACAGCTTACAGTTTAGTGGATTTGTGTGTGTGTGTGTGTGTGTGTGTGTGTGTGTGTGTGTGTGTGTGTGTGTGTGTGTGTGTGTGTGTGTGTGTGTGTGTGTGTGTGTGTGTGTGTGTTAGAAGAATTAGCAGCGTTAATTAGCTCCTTCAAATTGTCATCTGCCAGCAAAACAAACCCCACTATGTTTATCTAAATGCCGCCCCTGGTATTGTGCACGTGCGTGGTGGTCAGAGCGTGCAATAGCATATTTCATATAGCACCAAAATTGCATGCTAAAAAAGAACTATTGCATGGTCAATGAAACACAACTGCAAATAGTATGAATAATCCATGTCATGTGATATAACCCACCAATCAAATGACAAGGATGCACTCAGTCATTATATAATGCCTTATAAATAATGTGAGACCCACATTTACCCCGCCTCCCCCCTCCACCCCCACTCCTACAAAGTACAGACTGATCATCCCTGCACTGAAAGGTATTATATAACAGCTGAGTGGATCCACATGACAGATTATTCATCCCATTTGTGTTTCATTGCATTTAGAGCTCAATTTGGTTCAATTTAGAGTGCAAATTTGGTTCCATACTTTTGGTATCATTGCACCCTAGTCTGCACACACACACACACACACACAGCTACACACACGCACACACACACCCCTACATACACACGCACACATACGCACACACAACGCGAGACGCGCACGCGCACACACAAAACAAATCCACTGCACTGTAAGCCGTCTGGACACTTAGCAGGAAGTTAGAATATTTTTTCATATCAGATTTTTTTCGCTGCACTGAGGAAATACACAGTCCTTATTTTGGTAGTACACACGCGCACAAGCGTGTCCCTTTTGTGTGAGCACGCACGCACCGTGCGCAGGCGGGACAAGGGACAAGCGATGACAATTTGATGGAGCTAACTGACGGTGCTAGTTCTTCCAACACACACACACGTCATTCAGTGAATGCTGGAACATATGTATGTTCCAGCTTTCACCTCATGAAATATTCGTACCATTGAACTCATAAACATTATTTGTATACTGTACTGTTCATCTGCATGCCTGCACAGCTCCATTCCACTATATTTATTTGACAGTAAGCATAGTTTTGCCCATTTGTCTATTTTACTCCTTTACTTCTTTCAGAAGTATTTTCTCCCTCCTCCTCTTTTTGTTGTTGTATATGCACCTATTCCTTCTTACATAAGTATTTTTTTCCCCTTTTCTTTTATTGTTGTTTATGCACTAATGACACCAGCTCAAATTCCTTGTATGTGAGAACTTACTTGGCAATAAATTTGATTCTGATTCTAATTCTGAAAATGCAAAGAAAAAGTGAAGATGCGGTAGAAAGTGGACATGTGTTGCGGTTTGTTTATGACCTGTAGCTCAAACATTTCGAGGCAGAAGACCGCAACTACTCTGTCCACCTTCAATTCCTCATTATTCACATTAAGTCTCGCTAAAATGTACCAACACGACCTCTCCCATTTGCCTCGTCTTCCCTTCTCCACTGGGAACCGAAAAAAGTGCACTTTTCACAACAGCTTCGGTGATTGCAGCCAAAAATAAAACAGAACACCATCTTTCCATGTGATGTGATGCTGTGTTTGTTTTGCGCGACGGCAAGCTGTCCCTGAGTGTAGTCAAATCCCGTGATATTGTGCAGGGGTTCAAACAAGACTGCACTGCTCCATTAATCAGTTGACCTATGTGTGGGAGTTTGCACAAAAATATGACCACTGCCTGGAACTTTCACAGGTGTCTGAATCAGAAAATGTTGAAATGGTACAAGAATACCTCATCCTGAACAGAATTTTTAGGAACCCTGACATTTAAATATCACTCACACATTTTCAACGGCTTACTCCAATTAAGAGTCACGGGGGGCTCATTCCAGCAGTCATGGGCCACATCAGTTGACAGTATTTGACACCAGTTGACACCAGTCTGTCACAGGGCCACATATAGACAAACAGTCACACGCACACGTACAGACAATTTAAAGTTTCCAATCCACCTGACCTGCATGTCTTTGGATGTGGGAAGAAGCCAAAGCACCCAGAAATAACCCACACAAACACGGGGAGAACATGCAAACTCCACACAGAAAAACCACAGGTGGGAAGCAAACCCATGACCTTCTAAACAACAACATGACCCCCCAAAAAATGGCAAATTAGATGTTTGTTCCATATTCTTGGGTTAAAGGTTTAGTGTGTTAAAGATAATGACAAATGCATTCTTGTTTGTGGTACTGAGACCCTTCACACATAACACGATTGAAGCCGACTGGCGCACAAAGGAAGAATCGCATGCCCAGTCACAGGGGGTTATGGATGGTACACCCTGGCCAGGACACCAGTCTATTGCAAGGTTTTATCTAATCAGCATGTCATTGGAAGTGGGAGGGAACACACGGAAATATGGAAAACTCCACACAGACAGGGCCTGATAGAAACCAATCCCAGGGTCCTTTTTACTGTGAGGAAATATTGTTTACCACTAATCCACCCGTGCCACCCCATAAATAAATAAATACAAATAAAGCTTTTTAGTATATGGCTATGACAGTATGCATCAAGGTTTTTAGTATATGGCTACGACAGTACGCATGCTCTTATTGGCTGATTTCCGGTCTGATATTTTCCCATATCAGATTGTTACCATGACAACTGGTCCAGATCACGTATCAGATTTGCTACTTTGATGATAATTTTCACGATGTAAAATAAAACAAAACAAAAAGTGAACAAAGAAATTATGAGCAACGAAGAGGACCATTCTCCAAGCGAATTTCATACACTGACGAGTTTTGAACTGGAGGAATTAACAGCAAAAGAGCTCAAAGTGGACATGCAAAATGAAGACCAACAAGATGAAAACACAGCTTCATGGAGGTGAAGAAACTGAATAGTTCTGACTACAAGCCGTCAGCAGCTTTCATATTCAGGCGATACCATAAGTTTACATGTTTATATATAGTAGCCATATAATAAACAAATTATTAACCTCGCTTGCTTGGACTGAACGGGAATATCAGACCTCGGTGTTTTTCGCATGGACCTCGCTGACACTCAGCCCATACTTACACCTCGGTCTGATATTTTCCCATACAGATCTCGCACTCAGTTAATAATCCTTTAATATAAATTGAAAAAAAAACGTCTTTAGATTTGCATCTAATCGATTGCCACATATTTATAATGGTGCATTTGCACATACTGACGGCAAGTCACGAATGCCACGAAGTATACGTTCTTGGCCGCTGATCACGAATGTGATGATTCGGGACAGAGGTGTCAGGTCTGCTGCAACCTGTTACCATGCGTTACAATTAATGGCATGTGTTGCTGGAGAATTATCAGGAACCATTACGCACGGTCAAGAATAATGTTCCACGTTGTTGCACACTATCGCTCGTAACAGCACATCAAGTTCTGTCACGTTGTAAATGAGGCGAATTGTCTCCACACACACAGACCGATATTCATCCAACCGTCAGTTGCTGAACAATTCAGATTGCTCCAGTTTGCTCCTCAAAATCCACAGCAGAAGATCTTTGTGATTGCATGCTTAGTTGGGCTCTGTGCCATGGAGTGGCACAGAAAGGAGGAGGATACTGAGAAAGCCAGATGTCTGGCTTCACACGGCTCTCGCCTCACTCGTTTTCCCAAGGATCACCTGCAGGAGCACGCTGAGGAGCACTGGAACGAAACTTTTAGCCAACTTGGCGTCACTGTCCTTCTTCAGCATACTGCAGCAATGAAACTGAATGCGGTACAGCAGGGTTTAATTATGTGCACGTCAGAGAAGAACGCTGTCACGCTCTATTAAGGATCACCACTAATTAAGATGGATCAACACGCTCAGTTGCGACCTCCACGACATGAGGTGAAATGAGGGTGGTGCGTGACATTCGTGGAAGATTTTTTGACAGCCAAAAACATGCTCCATGAAAATCACAAATATCACGCATTATTAAGAAACCTATTCAGATGCATTAAGTCACGTTAAGGATGTCAGGAATGTGCCAAGAATGATGTAAATATGACATTCATAGCGTGTCTTGCCTATGTGTAAATGCACCATTAAGGCAACATTTTAAGAACACCTTCTGAATGAGAACTTAATCATTTGTCAAAACAGTTCTTGCAACAACTGAAAATAACCAGATATGCTTTATTCATTGAAACATTTAAGAGAAGAGAACACTGGACAAACTGCTGGACATTATGGATGATGCCAGTCACCCTCTGCACACCGTCATCAGCAACCAGAGGAGCCTCTTCAACCACAGACTGCTCCTTCCCAAGTGCAGGACCAACAGACTGAAAAACTCCTTTGTCCCTCAGGCCATCAGACTGTGCAACTCCTCACTCAGGGGGAGGAGGAGTAACAGGAAGACAGAGGTCAGGAATGAGAGGAATAGTAGTAGCCAGTAAACCAGTATTGATCAGTATGTTTTTACATTGTGTATTTATAGTGCAAACTGTTTTTCTTTTTTACTTTCGCTTTTGATACTCTGTGTCCTTCTTCCCCTGTGTGCTGCTATACAATGCTGCTGGAACCTCAATTTCCCTGAGGAAGGGATCATTAAAGTTCTATCTAATCAAATCTTGTATTTATTCTTTGTATGAATGACTTCAGAATGAAGTCACGCAGAAGTCAGATAATGAAGTCATATATACTCAACATGCCATTACAGATATATGTAGATTTACCTCTAGATTTATATTGTAGTGTCAAATGTGCAGTGTATGCGTCAGCCCCTGATGCATTTCATTATTATTAATTTTTTTCTCAGTTCTAATTGAATTTTATTTATTTACTTGAGTCCAAACTCTTTGTAACCATTCTTATTGTATTCCCAAGAACAGGGTGTGCAGACATGTGCATCTACATTCTAACACTTTGATTTATGTCGATGTTTTTGAACCAGCACCATATAAATACTGACAGAAAACTGTCACTGACACCAACTGTTTGAAATGCCAAAGAAAGCAGCTTCATTTCTTTTCAACTGTCAATAACAGACACTGAAGATAGAGTGCTACCTTACATGCTTTTATTTTTCTAGTCTTTGGTGTTGGGAAGGTGTCGTAGCATGGCCCCACAACAGGGGGCACAAATGAATGGACAATGAGTAAGCCAAAAGGTAACAATTTAATGTTGTGATAATACACAACGAAATGTACAGTAATTTGCACAGTCAATAAACACCAGGTGACGTGTGGGCAGGCTCGAAGATAGAAGACCCCTGACGAGAGAGAAGCCGCGTCCCACACGGCTTCCACCACCAACGGTCTGAAGAACACCGGAGCCGCCAAGTCCCGAGTCCCCAGGTGGCCTCTGTCTTCAGCTGTCGACCCTGGTACTGCTGGCAGAAAGCAGAGATATGATGTGTGAGTGTGAGTCCGCACACTCAGTAATTCACAGTCCAAACACAGTTAGGAGGGAGCACCTCCACCTCCAATCACACACACTCGTGCAGCTCCTGGTCAACCACTTATCTGAGTTGGGGTGTGAGGCGAAGCCGTCACTGTCACACCAAACGCCAATCCTCCAGATAAGGAAACACTCCAGGAAAACGGCTGCAATAGAAGTTCAGGTTAAACACACACACAGTGTCAGTCAGCAGAGAAATTACCTTGTTACTGGTAGTCGATTTCTCGGCGAGGAGGTGGAGTTGCAGTCGGGCTTTTATGATGGTGATGATGATGAACGAGTGACAGCTGGTGCAGGGGATGAATGACAGCTGTCAATTCTTCTAGGTCTGGCGCCCTCTCGTGCTTGGAGCCCGCACTCCAAGCAGGGCGCCCTCTGGTGGTGGTGGGCCAGCAGTACCTCCTCTTCAGCGGCCCACACAACAGGACCCCCCCTCAACGGGCGCCTCCTGGCGTCCGACCAGGCTTGTCCGGATGTCTTGCGTAGAAATCGGCCAGGAGGGCCGGGTCCAGGATGAAGCTCCTCTTCACCCAGGAGCGTTCCTCAGGTCCATACCCCTCCCAGTCCACCAGATATTGGAACCCCCGGCCCTTACGACGGACGCCCAGGAGCCTGCGGACTGTCCAGGCAGGCTCCCCGTCAATGAGCCGGGCAGGAGGCGGCGTAGGTCCCGGAGTACAGAGGGGCGAGGTGTGGTGTGGCTTGAGATGGGAAACGTGAAAAACAGGGTGAATCCGCAGTGAAGCCGGGAGTTGAAGCTTCACTGCGGCCGGGTTGATGATCTTGAGGATCTTGAAGGGTCCTATGAACCTGTCTTTCAACTTCGGGGAGTCGACACACAAAGGGATGTCCTTGGTCGAGAGCCACACCTCCTGCCTGGGCTGGTATGTGGGGGCCGGGGAACGCCGGCGGTCCGCATGGGCCTTGGCCCTCGTCCTGGCCTTTAACAGGGCAGAGCGGGCAGTCCGCCACACCCGGCGGCAGCTCCTGAGGTGGGCCTGGACCGAGGGCACACCGACCTCTCCCTCCACCAGCGGGAACAATGGGGGCTGGTACCCCAAACATGCCTCAAAAGGGGAGAGGCCGGTAGCAGACGAAACTTGGCTGTTATGGGCGTACTCGATCCAGGCCAGATGGTGACTCCAGGCCGCCGGATGCGCGGAGGTGACGCATCGAAGGGCCTGCTCCAGCTCCTGGTTGGCCCGCTCTGCCTGGCCGTTTGTCTGGGGGTGGTACCCGGACAAGAGACTCACGGTGGCCCCCAGCTCCTTACAGAAACTCTTTCACACCTGCGAAGAGAACTGGGGACCACGATCTGAAACGATGTCCGATGGTATCCCATGCAGCCGCATGACGTGGTGGACCAGGAGGTCTGCTGTCTCCTGGGCCGTCGGGAGCTTCGGGAGGGCCACGAAGTGGGCCGCCTTGGAGAACCGGTCCACTATCGTGAGAATCACGGTGTTGCCCTGGGACGGCGGGAGGCCCGTGATGAAGTCCAGGCCGATGTGAGACCAGGGGCGATGAGGCACCGGCAGGGGTTGGAGGAGTCCCGTAGTCCTCCGATGGTCTGCCTTGCCCCTGGTGCAGATGGTACAGGCCTGGACGTAGTCCCGGACGTCGGTTTCCAGGGACGCCCACCAGAAGCGCTGCTGGACCACTGCCACGGTCCTACGCACTCCGGGATGACAGGAGAGCTTGGACCCGTGACAGAAGTCCAATACGGCAGCTCTTGCCTCTGGTGGGACGTACAGTTTGTTCTTGGGGCCAGTCCCCGGGTCCGGGCTCCTTGTCAGGGCCTCCCGGATGGTCTTCTCCACGTCCCAGGTGAGGGTGGCCACGACAGTGGACTCGGGGATGATGGTCTCGGTGGGGTTCGACAGCCCCGCTTTGGCTTCTTCTTCGTGCACCCGGGACAATGCATCTGATTTTTGGTTCTTGGTCCCGGGGCGGTACGTGATCTGGAAGTCGAAGCGCCCGAAGAACAGAGACCAGCGGGCTTGCCTGGGGTTCAGCCGCTTGGCGGTCCGGATGTACTCCAGGTTCCGATGGTCCGTGAAAACCGTGAAGGGCAACGATGCCCCCTCCAGCAGGTGTCTCCACTCTTCAAGAGCCTCCTTCACCGCGAGGAGCTCCCGATTGCCGACGTCATAGTTCCGTTCAGCTGGGGTCAACCTGCGGGAATAAAAGGCACAAGGATGGAGAACTTTATCAGCCTCCACGCTCTGGGACAGCACAGCTCCTATCCCTGAGTCAGAGGCGTCCACTTCTACTATGTACTGGTGATCAGGATCAGGCTGCACCAGAACTGGTGCAGTCGAGAACCGGCGTTTCAACTCCTGGAACGCGGCTTCGCACCGATCCGACCAGGCGAAGGGGACCTTGGTGGAGGTCAGGGCAGTCAGGGGGCTAACTACCTGACTGTAACTTTTAATGAACCTCCTGTAGAAATTTGCAAAGCCGAGGAACTGCTGTAGTTTCCTGCGGCTTGTTGGTTGGGGCCAATCACTCACCGCCGCAACCTTAGCCCGGATCAGGAGCGACGGAGTTGGAGGAGATGATGAACCCCAGGAAGGACAAAGAAGTGCGGTGGAACTCGCACTTCTCGCCCTTCACAAACAGCCGGTTCTCCAACAACCGCTGTAGGACCTGACGTACATGCTGGACATGGGTCTCAGGGTCTGGGGAAAAGATGAGTATATCGTCCAGATATACAAAGACGAACCGATGCAGGAAGTCCCGCAAGACGTCATTTACCAATGCTTGGAACGTCGCGGGGGTGTTAGTGAGGCCGAACGGCTTGACCAGGTACTCAAAGTGACCTAACGGGGTGTTGAATGCCGTCTTCCATTCGTCTCCCTTCCGGATCCGAACCAGGTGGTACGCGTTTCTAAGATCCAATTTCGTAAAAATTTGGGCTCCATGCAGGGGCGTGAACACTGAATCCAACAGAGGTAACGGGTATCGGTTGCGAACCGTGATCTCGTTCAGCCCTCTGTAATCAATGCATGGACGGAGTCCGCCGTCTTTTTTACCCACAAAAAAGAAACCAGCACCCATCGGGGAGGTGGAGTTCCGGATCAGCCCGGCAGCTAAGGAGTCCCGGATGTAGGTCTCCATTGATTCGCGTTCCGGACATGAGAGGTTGTACAACCTACTGGACGGGTACTCAGCGCCCGGGACCAAATCGATGGCACAATCATACGGTCGGTGCGGGGGAAGAGTGAGCGCCAGATCTTTGCTGAAAACGTCAGCAAGATCATGGTACTGTTTTGGCACCGCCGATAGATTGGGGGGACTTTGACCTCCTCATTAGCCGTAGTGCTGGGAGGAACCGAGGATCCTAAACACTCCCGGTGGCAGGTTTCGCTCCACTGCGTCACAACCCCGGACGGCCAATCTATCCGGGGATTGTGCTTCACCATCCATGGAAATCCCAAAATCACTCGGGAGGTAGATGGTGTTACATGGAACACGATCTCCTCCCTGTGATTCCCAGACACAACCAAAGTCACTGGTTGTGTCTGATGTGTGATTAACGGAAGCAGGGTGCCATCTAGTGCTCGCACCTGCAATGGTGCCGGCAGAGCCACCAGGGGGAGCCCTACTTCCTTTGCCCATCTGCTATCCAGCAGATTCCCTTCCGACCCCGTGTCTACCAGTGCTGGGGCGTGAAGGGTTAAATCCCCACAAAGGATTGTTACTGGGATTCGTGCAGATTTACGGGGTTTCCCCGCGTGTGTGTTATGGCCCACCCTTAGCCCAGTTTCTAAGGACGGGCGTTGTAGTTTGACCGTTTGGGGCAGTCCTTCTGCAGGTGCTCACAAGAGCCGCAGATAAAACACTCCCCGTGGGCCAGCCTCCTTTGTCTAATGTTTGTTTTTACTTTGGCCCTGCTCGTGTCCATAGCCTCCTCAGCAGGGGGAGCTGTAGCCACACGGAGCTCTCTGGCAGTGAAGCGTGGGGACGACATCACCTTTTCGGAACCGGAAGGGGGAGGGACGGCTCGTGCCCGGTCATGCCCCCCGGCCTGCTCCCAACGATGCTCGTTTAAACGGTTGTCTAAGCGTATAACTAAATCGACAAGCCCGTCAAAATCTCGCGGTTCCTCCTTAGCCAGTAGGTGCTCCTTAAGGACCGAGGACAGTCCATTTACAAAGGCGGCACGGAGCGCAACGTTATTCCAGCCGGACCTCGCTGCCGCGATGCGGAAGTCGACTGCATACTCGGCTGCGCTGCGGCGCCCCTGTCTCATAGACAGCAGCACGTTCGAAGCGGTCTCGCCTCTGTTGGGATGGTCAAACACTTGTTTGAACTCCCGTACAAACCCAGTATAAGACGTTAGGAGCTGTGAATTCTGCTCCCAAAGCGCCGTAGCCCAGGCGCGTGCCTCTCTTCGAAGCAGATTAATAACATAAGCCACCCGGCTGGCGTCTGACGCGTACATGACAGGGCGCTGTGAAAAGACGAGCGAACACTGCATGAGGAAGTCTGCGCACGTCTCAACACAGCCCCCGTACGGTTCCGGAGGGCTTATGTATGCTTCAGGGGACGGTGGAGGGGTTCGTTGAACGACCAGTGGAACGTCTGATACAGGCCCAGGACCAGCCAGAGGAGTGGCTGCAGCAGCGCCCTGATCGCGCGCTTCCACCCTGGCGGTGAGAGCCTCCACCCTCCAATTAAGGAGGACATTCTGCTCGGTCACTAAATCTAACCGAGCCGTGAAGGCGGTTAAGATTTGCTGCAGCTCACTCAACACGCCTCCCGCTGACGCCTGCGCTCCTGGCTCTTCCATTGGCCGTTCAAGCGCGGGTTGACGGCCCTCGGAATCCATGACGATGGCCGAGAAATCCTGTTGGGAAGGTGTCGTAGCACGGACCCACAACAGGGGGCGCAAATGAACGGACAATGAGTAAGCCAAAAGGTAACAATTTAATGTTGTGATAATACACAACGAAATGTACAGTAATTTGCACAGTCAATAAACACCAGGTGACGTGTGGGCAGGCTCGAAGATAGAAGACCCCTGACGAGAGAGAAGCCGCGTCCCACACGGCTTCCACCACCAACGGTCTGAAGAACACCGGAGCCGCCAAGTCCCGAGTCCCCAGGTGGCCTCTGTCTTCAGCTGTCGACCCTGGTACTGCTGGCAGAAAGCAGAGATATGATGTGTGAGTGTGAGTCCGCACACTCAGTAATTCACAGTCCAAACACAGTTAGGAGGGAGCACCTCCACCTCCAATCACACACACTTGTGCAGCTCCTGGTCAACCACTTATCTGAGTTGGGGTGTGAGGCGAAGCCGTCACTGTCACACCAAACGCCAATCCTCCAGATAAGGAAACACTCCAGGAAAACGGCTGCAATAGAAGTTCAGGTTAAACAGACACACAGTGTCAGTCAGCAGAGAAATTACCTTGTTACTGGTAGTCGATTTCTCGGCGAGGAGGTGGCGTTGCAGTCGGGCTTTTATGATGGTGATGATGATGAACGAGTGACAGCTGGTGCAGGGGATGAATGACAGCTGTCAATTCTTCTAGGTCTGGCGCCCTCTCGTGCTTGGAGCCCGCACTCCAAGCAGGGCGCCCTCTGGTGGTGGTGGGCCAGCAGTACCTCCTCTTCAGCGGCCCACACAACATTTGGGATCAATTCTCTACACTGAGTGCTCTTTACAAACTTCCACCCCCTCAGGTGAGCAAATAAATGATCAGCCTGCAGGAAACACATCTTTAAACTTGACATCAGCAGCAGTATAAGCTCACTGTTTCACCAAAGGAAGCAGCAGTGATTTATCACTCTCTGGTTTTACCAGAAGCTATAAAACAGAATGCCATCCTCATCGGAATGATAACGAATATTACATGGATGGATAACAGAACCTATCATCCGCACTAAGGGTATGTGTGGGCTGAACTGTGACATCTTGAATTTGGGAACCTACATGTCAGCTCTGGGAGCATGCACTGGTGCCAAGCACCGCTGCATCCACCACATCACAGAACATCCATGAGTACTGGATGGAAACCACACAGACAGATGACTGGTCCATCCCCATCTGTCAGAAACCATGTGTCTGCCACAACCACTGGACTTATCCAGGCACTGGGGTCTGCAACACTGAGACACCCGTGTGCTGGATCATGCACAGAGAAATCCACTGTAAGTCTCTTTGTCCGCTCTCTTGTTTCAGGGTCACACAGCAGATCCGAGGTGAATCTGCATGTTGATTTGGCAGAAGTTGTACGCCGAATACCATTCCTGACACAACAGGGGTGGGGGTTGAAAGGGAACCTTAAACACTGGAAACAAGCAGTCTTAACTGCTGGGCCGCCACCCCTGCCTGACTTATCTTCTGGCACACTGTTATTCTTATTTATCTGTACCTAAAATAATTGTTTAATTTTAAGTTGTAATTTGTATCACAGGGCTTTAAATCTATTCATTAATATTGAATGTCACTTTGTTGCCATACTTTTTCTGTGTAATTTGCTCAATAACTTAACCAAACGTAAGTAAACTGCAGTTTACTTATCATAACAGTTGTGAATGTTAACATGTCCAGCACAGCGCAAACATCTGGACATCTGTCATGTCCATGATGGAACAGCTGACAGCTGTGAAATGCCCATCGTGGCATATCCAGCATGTCCCACCTGGAGGTGGAATCACCAGCCAGCAGTGTGCCCACACCACCACAACAGAGATAAAAATAAAAACCCAGCTGCTCCAGCTGTGTGTCACAGCATCACCGCACCATCCATATGGACATGTCACGTGACACGCGATCACAATGTCCACACGGTCCATCCATCATGTGACAGCCTGACTGACAGACAGACAAGTCAGCACCTCATTTCGCCACATCCTGGAGCCATGAGCCCATTCATGTGAGTGCTTTGCTGCTCTGGACAGGTGGGTGTGTCGCTCGCCAGTGATGTAATGTGCGTATTGACATGATCACACTTGCTCACATCCACTACAGTTACGTGTTTGTCAAGGGACCGTGATGACATGGATGTCATTCGAAACCAAGCAGGAAAGGAGCTGACCACGGGCCACGGCCAGTGACTACGTTGCTGGGAAACACATATTGTCACATGTGCTCCATTCACTGATGCATAAGGCATGGTGGTGCACGTGTGTCTGCAAACGATGACGACATGGGGGATAATAAAAACAAACAAGATCACCTTTGGATCGTCCCCAGCCACGTCTCAGTGCACACAGCGATGATCATGCAGTCAGAGCTGCACTTGACCACTGTGTCATCGCTACTCACAGCTTGAGAACACATATCGTGTAAGGAAGAACGTCACCTCTCAACACATCACACGCAATGCACATGTGTTGGCAGGCTCTCCTGACATGGGGAAAATAAAAACACATGTCACCTTTGGAACACGTTCAGCCTCGGTGTGCACTGCAGACACTATCAGGCAGGCTGCCCCATATGAAAATATCCATCTGATCATGTGAACAGCCAGCTGACAAGGCAAATGTCATGTCCACCACTTGAGTTATAGTCCACATGACGCCGTGACCTTTGGGCCATCGCACACCAATTGGCCACAGACAGCTGGATGCACGGACAGTCCATGTGGATGGTTGATGTGTTCATGATGTGAGCGCATAAATTCATTCATGTCAATTCATTCATGTCAGTTCATTCGTTCCTTGTTTACGTCCATGGCCATGGTTCATGAACAAAAAGGAACAGCAGGATGATAATTCTTGTATTCTAATCCCGTAACATTTTTTTCTGTGAATCTGATTGGTAAAGCGTGTGAGATTTCAGACCATATAATATCGGGGTAACGGTGGCAAAATATTCAACCATTTCACATTTGGATGTATTACTCCACGCCCTAACCAGTGTTCTGATGAAATGTCATTCCTGTTGAATGTCATTCCTGTCCTCTGCACAGCTGCGCATGCACACGCATGCACACGCATGCACAGTTGCGGAAGCGACAATTTATGAGACAAGATGCACAATCTGACAGAACACCGGTTGTGCATGCTGCTAGCTGTTAGCGCTGTTAGCTGAGAGCAAGAGAAAGTCACGTACCAATGCCGCCGCCTAAATGGGTGAATTTAAGCTACCATACGAAAGTATTGATGTGGATTCTGATTGTTGGGACGCAGAACTGTTGATTTATGCAACAAGATGCATAATTTGACAGAACACTGGCTGCACGTGCTGCTAGCTGTTAGCGCTGTTAACTGTTAGTGCTGTTAGCTGAGACAGAGAGAAAGTCGTGTACCGACGCCAGCGCCTAAATGGGTGAATTTAAGCTACCATATGAAAGTACTGATGTGGATTCTGATACAGAATTACCATTTCAAATTTGATGGATTTGATGTATTTTCACCTTTGATGGATTACTCTGTGCCCTGACCGCTGTTGGAGTGATGCTGCCTCTGCTCGATGGTAAGCCTTGCCAACCAAATTACTTACAGAAAAATAAACCGTGCAAACGATGGAATTGAATTAGAATGGGAATAACCCCCTTGTCTCTGATGATTTGCGGATGTTCATGCTGTTATACAGTTGCAAATAGCTGTTTTAAAACTCCTTTTTCTATTTGCTCTATTTGTGACTGTATAACCAGCATGAACATCTGTAAACCATCAGACACAACAGGGTTATTCCTTAATTGTCTGCTCTTTATAACAAGAATTGTATATTTTAACAGACAAGACACCCATTTGTTTCCTCTATTCCAACACAGACTGTCAGTTCATCAGGCATCACTTACACATTGCCTATAACATGACTGTCTTACATTTAAACAGCACATTCATTGTTCTTGTAATGTTCTGTGCTCTCTCATTATTTAGTCCTTACATATTTTCATCAATTTATGTACATTTGTAAAGATCTACTTGCTTTCGCTGTTAGGTGAGCGCGATGTGGTACCACACCTCTCACGTGGCCACACTGTGCTTGTGCACATGCACACAAGCATGCATGAAACCATTGTTGTGGCATCGTACGGCATCCATACACGGCTGTCCGACCGTCTGTCCCTCCTGACAGCGGCTGGAATTTTTTAAAGGTTTTCGGACTGTTTTGAACTCATTAGCATGACTTTGTTTTATGTGTGAAGGGGTCATAAACAAGGTATTTGTAGTCACTTCAGAATGAACTGAACGACACTAACTGTTGAAGCTTTCTTGCTTGATGTACGACTTCACTTTTCAACAGTCCGGGGTCTCCGTTGTCATATTTTGCGCTTCATAATGTGCCACACATTTTCAATAAGCGACAGGTTTGGACTGCAGGCAGGCCAGTCTAGTACCCGCACTCTTTTACTATGAAGCCACACTGTTGTAACATGTGCAGAATGTGGCTTGGCATTGTCTTGCTGAAATAAGCAGGGACATCCCTGAAAAAGACGTTGCTTGGATGGGAGCATGTGTTTCTCCAAAACCTGGATGTACATTTCAGCATTGATGGTGCCATCACAGATGTGTAAGTTGCCCATGCCATGGGCACTAACACACCCCCATATCATCACAGATGCTGGCTTTTCAACTTTGCACTGGTAACAATCTTGATGGTCTTTTTCCTCTTTTGTCCGGAAGACACGACGTCCATGATTTCCAAAAACAATTTGAAATGTGGACTCATCAGACCACAACAAACCTTTCCACTTTGCACCTGTCCATTTCAAATGAACTCGGGCCCAGAGAAGGCGGCAGTGTTTCTGGATGTTGTTGATGTATGGCTTTCGCTTTGCATGATAGAGTTTTAACTTACACTTGTAGATGTAGTGGCTAACTGTGTTAACTGACAATGGTTTTCTGAAGTGTTCCTGAGCCCACGCGGTAAGATCCTTTACACAATGATATCGGTTTTTAATGCAGTGCCACCTGAGGGACTGAAGGTTACGGGCATTCAATGTTGGTTTTCTGCCTTGCTGCTTACATGTAGAAAGTTCTCCAGATTCTCTGAATCTTATGATTATATTATGAACTGTAGATGATGGAATCCCTAAATTCCTTGCAATTGAACATTGAGAAACATTGTTCTTAAACTGTTGGACTATTTTTTCACGCAGTTGTTCACAAAGTAGTGATTCTCACCCCCACCCCATCATTCCTTGTGAACGGCTGAACCTTTTGGGGATGCTCCTTTTATACTCAATCATGGCACTCGCCGTTTCCAATTAACCTGTTCACCTGTGGAATGTTCCAAACAAGTGTTCTTTGAGCATTCATCAACTTCCCCAGTCTTTTGTTGGCCCTGTCCCAGCTTTTTTTGAAATGTGTTGTAGGCATCCATTTCAAAATGAGCAAATATTTGCACAACAAAAAAGTCTATCAGTTTGAACATTAAATATCTTGTCTTTGTGGTGTATTCAATTGAATATAGGTTGAAGAGGATTTGCAAATCATTTCATTCTGTTTTTATTTACATTTCACACAACGTCCCAACTTCATTGGAATTGGGGTTGTAGTAGGAGACACAAATTTGCAACAAAACACGCAAATTAGTGACAATGTTTAGTTGGGATCACATCAAAATGATGACATTTTCCAAAGTCCTCAGGATGGCTGTGGGCGGCTATGACACTGCTTTTATGCTGTTATTATGTGGAAAAAGGCTATTGAAATACCCCAGACTGTAGTCACAGAGGGCAAAACCCTGTAAATAATACATAAAAAAAAACAGACAGGAGATAAAATAAAGAAGAGAAAAGTGAATGCTTTGTGTGGTGCATTATCGACTTGCAGAATGATGATGAGAGTAACACCCTGCTGGGTCTTGACAGTAATTGATGAGGATAACACAATAGAGCATTAAGCTTATTTCGATTGTGGCCTTGTTAAAAAAAAGAAGATATCCTCCTTAAAAGTAAAACTCATCCAGCCTGCTGCCCTTGCCGACATGCAGGGTTATAACTGCTGCTGGACTTGCTTGGCCATGATCGCACTGCTTTCAGAAGCGCTCTTCCACAGGAAGAGTGTGTTGTCAACCCTTCACAAGTTCTCTCACATGTTGTCAACTTTCTGCTCCGGTCATACAGCACGAATGAAGCCAAAACAAAACAAGAAATCTGAACTTACATTGACTTTCAGAGGCATCATTTAACCTTTGCCCAGCTTCATTCCTGTTGTTGGGGCTTCGTCAGAATTTTCAGACTGTTCAAAAATGTGAATGAATCCGGACAACAACCTCAATTCTTCCGTATTCCATTTTGCTGTCTGTCTTCATGGTTCCTCATCATTTGCTTAGTTTCCGTAACGTCAGTGTTCCCTTTGACTGTCGTCCAACTTCCAAAGTCCGATGTCTCGGACGAACATTGACAATATCTGAACAGATCAATAACTCTGACGAGCTGCATGTAACATTATTGTATTGCTGATAACTCATCCATGTTTTGGACAAAAGAATATGGCCTCCTGGCCCATATTCTGAATTCTTAGATGAATTTGGTGCTTTCATCTCTAACTTGTCAACTAGTGCAGATAACATTCTGATCACTGGTGACTTTAACGTTCATATAAATAAGCCTTCTGATCCCCTATTGTTAGAGAAATTGTAAATATACGAGGTCTGTGAGAAAACTATCTGACCTTTTTATTTTTTCAAAAACTATATGGATTTGAATCATGTGCGCTTGCACCAGACTAGCTTGAACCTTCGTGTGCATGCATGAGTTTTTTCACACCTGTCGGTTGTGTCATTCGCCTGTGGGCAGGCTTTGAGTGAGCACTGTCCACCCCCCTCGTCGGATTTTTATTGTTTAGGAATGGCGGAGCGACTGCCGCTTTGTTCCATGAAAATTTTTTTCAGAAACTCTGCCAGACAGCCAGATGGAAACCATTTGGAAGATTCAGATGGCTTTCGGTGAAGATTCTATCGGTATCACATGGATTAAGGACCATTAAAACTGGATTAAAAACGGCCCACAGTGGCGGAGGGTGCACCGCACCCAGAGCGGCCATCGACAGGCTGGAACGAGCAGATCACTTCAAAATTTAAGGCTCTGTTGATGCAGGACGTCGTGTGACTAGCAGAGGAGTTTCAGAAGAGGTCGGAATCAGAACTTTATCGGCACATTCCACTGTTAAAAGAGATTTTGTAATGAAAGACGTGCGGACGGATTCGCGCGTCGGGACGCAGCCGCTCATGGCGCGGGACAAACAACACCTCCGTGTTGGAAACCATTCGTAAGATTCAGACGGCTTTCGGTGGCTTTTCAGTGGAGTGAGTATCCAAGAAATTGTTTAACAGCTGGGCATGTTCCAACTTGTCCTGTGAGACTTCCAACAGGACTTGGAATGGTATGGCACACAGGTATGGCACACCTGTGAGGTGGGATGGGTTATCTCAGCAAAGGAGAAGTGCTCACTATTGTCGTGGCTCGTCTTTAGTCTTCTCGGGATGTCGTCTTTTAGATAACACAAACTAATTGCAAGTGATATGCTAGAAAAGGACACAACACTTTAGAATAATTCAGCCTTAAGCAAGATAAAATGCACAGAGTTTTTAAGTTTATTTAAGCCTTCGACACAGAGCTTAGACAAACTGAGTCCTCTAGAGAGACTGAATAAGTGACAACCGCGCTCATCTATTTATTGGAGACCCGCGGGCATCGTTCCTCCTTCGACTTTTTTATTTATTTCATTCCCAAGACATGGTTTTCTATTGGAAGCGTCCTCTAGTGAACCCTAAGCAGGTGTTAGGCCATTATTTCAATGTGACAAGCGCTCCCATTAAAACATGAAGGATTTACAACTGATTTTTTTAAAAGACCTTCAGCCACAGGTGCAGCTGGCCTGAGGCCCCCCGCATGTGGCCTCAGCCACAGGTGCAGCTGGCCCGAGGCCCCTCGCACGTGGCCTGCGGGAAAGCACCTAAAAGGCCTTGGAAAGCCCCTGACAGACTGAATGACTAATAGAGCCCTTTTTTTTGGGTTGAACACCTGCTAGTTCAACCAGAGGACATACAGTTCGGATCAGGACACTTGATAGTTCATCACAGTTCAAATATGGACCTAAAAATTCTTCTACAGTCCCTCCTCTGGGACTCGAAAGAGTCCCATTACATCAACTATACTCTTGGGTTGTTTACTGACAAGACATCTTCATTTGTGCATTGCAATAAAAAAGAAAAACACATCACTCGACTTACTGATAACTCTGGTGCGGATATGAATATCAGTGATACTTCACACGGTAAATATATTGAAGTGCAGGTGAACCTACATACTAAGGCACAAGGTGATCAATTAGCTGGATTATATCAACGCAAGGTGACATTCAAACATTGAGTTTTGGTGTAATTTAAGGCACTTAAAATGGCCACATAAAACAAGTTACATCAACCTCTTAATCATGGCAAAGTAAAGGCCTTACATTGACATTAGCGCAACCAATCATCTTCTGGCATCTATTGTCTCACTCAACCAGAGGCTCCAACCCATTATACTTGGTTCTACATATTATTTTGTTAAAGCGTCACACATTTATTTTTTTAAATGCATCAAATAACCCCTACGTTACCACTATTTAGTCAACCAATCAAGAAACTATTCTAAGGTTGCTATATCTAGTTAAATGATAAACACAATAAATGGTTTCCCTTCATGTCCGTCCTTAAGTCATTTGCTTTAGACAATCATATAATGGTTTTCATTATAGGCCATTTCTCAACATTTTCCACTTTGTTTTTCTTCTTTTTCAGCTTGTTTTCTAATGCCCTTTTTGGCCAGACGCCAAATTTAGGCGATGCATGTCTCTTAAGGCATGCTATAATTTAAGAAAAAGGGGTCCCTATGGTGCATCTTTACTACTAAATCTCCAAACACGCCGTGTAAGGGTCCCCTTTTTATAACTTTGCAATGTGATATCTATGTGTATGCATTTAGCTTTATCTGTGTTACGCAGATGATGGTAAGGACAGACATTTACCCGACCTTCGTTACTAACATATATCCTTCTTTGTTTTATTTACACTCAGATTTCTGAAACCAGTCCGCAATTCAAACTCAAGAACCAAGATCATAGTCCGTGTTCAGTGCCATTACGTCAGTCCGCGCTCCTCAGCATTTACTCAGCGTCTGAAGTTTTGGGAGAAGTTGGGGAATATGGGGAGGTTGGCCTTTCAGGGGTAGTGGGGGAAGGATCAGGAATTCTGGCTTTCAGACAGTCGTGCAGTTCTCTGATGGATCTTTCCAGCTCCTTGTGCTGCTTGGCCAGGTTGTACAGGGCCCCCAGAGAATTCTTGCCCACATTCAGGGTGGTGGTGGCCAGTCCTAGCTGCTCCCTTTCCATATGCTCCATCATGCTGGCTAGCATGTCCATACTAGACTGAAGACCACACAGTTGAGTATGGAGGCCCTCCTGAGCACAAGAGATGTTGGCATTGTCACGGTGTATCCTTAACAGGTATGCAGCTGTCTGACTCAGTTGTGGCATGATTTCCTCAAATAGCTCATGGGGAATGTGATTTGTGAGGGGCAGGAGCTGCTCCAAGGTTTTTGGAACAGACTCTTGTGGAAGACGAAGCTCTCGAACCAAGATTGCCATGTCCAGTGGGGTGACCATGTCAGATTAAGGTTGTGCAGTCCAGGGGACAGGAAGTACAAGGGGGAAGGCATTTCGTGTGTGGGGGGAGTATTGTTGATGTCGCACAGGCAAGTGGTTGGGACACTCTGGGCATTTAGCAGCCTGTACAAAGCTCCCCTCTGTCCTGGTGGGTGAGTTCGGCTAAGGTCCACCCCTGCTGATCCTCCTCCAGAAGCACTGGGCTGATCAGAATATCTCTCCTGCCTTGGGGGTGGAAAGCTGGGGACAGGTCCTAGCAGTGAATTGGGTCTAGGATGCACTCAGGCAGTTGCTGCATATGGCCGACCTTGGCTGCCTCCCCTGGAGGGTATCATTGCCACTGGCACATGTGACTGTCTCCATGGCATCTGCGGAAGGGGTGTGTTCCTGAGTCCAAAGGGTCCTTCAGGTGATGGTGGAGTCCTCGGGCCGACTCTTGCTGCAGGCAGATTCTGTGAAGCCGTCATCGCCAGGTGCTGGAACGATGAAGATCCTTCTGTTGCCAACTGGTTTAGCTGCTGGATGGAAGGCGGCTGTGGCGACCAATCATGTCTTGACCATCCCTCCTGTATATCCTCTTCTCCAAACAGTTCTGAGAGTCCAATCAGACTTGATAGAGGCAGATCAGGCATAGGTCCCTGATCAGGGGAGTCTGGTCTCTCAGCCATACTCCTGTGTCCTAGTAATATACATATACGTTCATTATTACAGCTCCATGTCATTCTTTCAGATATTGTCTATCCTATCCCTCATTTTTGTGGGTGCATGTGTGTGAATGTAAATGTGCGTGCATGTCTTCTTCCTTGTCTACAATATCACCAAGCACGGTCCATCCCAATCCTCCCTATCTGGGGTGTACGCCACAATATTAGGGAACTGGGGGCTGTCGGGGAGGATAATTGGTATTTCATCCATTTCCATATATTCTGGTTCTCTGTCTGTTTCGTTTGTGCTTTCTTCCAGGGCTCGGATGGCTAACAGTGGGAGCTGTCCTACTGTGGATGAAATCAATTTATTGACCAGAAATTTTATCAAGGGAATACCACAACATATTCCCAGCAAGACCGCCACCCCTGTTAGTGCCAAGACTACACCTATCTGGTATAACCAGTCTTTCCATGATATCCACCCTCTCCTTAGAGTCCCAAACAGTGAAAATAGTGGGCCAAAATTCATTCCATTCCCTACAATGTATCCAGAATCATCAGTTTCATTTCTCCCTCCTATGGAGTTACTTAACAGTTCCTGTTGCATCTCTTCAAGTGTGATTAAGAGCTCTGTCAAATTTCCGTCTTCCCCTGTACGCATGGGAATAGCTGTGCAACATTCGGTGGCTTTGATCATAATACAAACTCCTTGTTCATCAGCCATCATCATCTCGATAGCTAATCTATTTTGCATTGTCATTAGCGAGGTGGCGTGCAGCTGTTCGGTTAAGGCTCCTACTGCTGCCAATGTCCAGTTCAGGTATCTTTGCTGATTATACCACAAGTAATTAATCCACTGCACCTCCTGGAACCTAGAACGGATTTTTGGAGTAACCCCGAACAGAGCCAATGCCCATCCCCATTTATCCGCGTCTTCATCTGCTTTAACTCTGCTACTGTCTATGGCTTCTAATTGTCGGGGTATCCCTTCTGGTATCCCGTTTCTTACTGTGACGTTGTAGTCTGTTTTAAACGTCATTATTCCTCTTTTCTTACGAAGTTTCTGTGGCATGGGTTGTATTGAATTTGGCATTTCAATTACTGTTATAGCTCCTGTGAGCATCACAGGAGCACAAAGGCCTTTCCAATTAGGGGACAGCGATGACAGGAGTTTCCTTCTTTGTCCGCATATCCAAAAGATGTCAGCTAAGGGTACCGTTCCCTTAGCTAAATTTGGAGTAGATACCCATGAAGCATGGGTGAGATTCAGTCCAATTACAGACCCCCCTGTGGCCGGTACTATTTGTTCACACTGTATGCCTGCTGCTGGCAGGGTGTGACAGACGGTAATGTTCCATGCTGTTTTGGCCGGTTTGTATTCTTGCTGCTTTTGCATACACTGTATGTGGTGTTTTGGCTGGGTCGTCCCTACCTGCCAATCGCTTATGTATTGTGCTACTAAGCCTTTAGCTATACAGAATGGGTGTATCATCCCTTTCTCTATTTTAATCATAGGTGGAACGGTTCCTTCTGTACTTAGAGGCACTGGACAAAGTTTACTGTCGGCAGCATATTTTTCATCACCTACTGCCATTTTCATAACACATTGTGTATAGCATTCTGCTTGGTCTGAGTTATGTTGGGGACTCCTATAACAGTTGTTGATATCAGGTAGGGGTTTAGCCTGAGGTATCACACCTTTCCGGTGACAGGCTATGCAAGGCTTTTCACTGATCTGCCTAGCCGAAAATTTCAACCATTGGTAAAATAGATTTGTCTTCAACCCTTGTGTACGGGCTAGGTCTGTACTGGGATCCCATCTCCCTAAGTGACTGCTTGTTTCTAGGCTTCTAATTGTCCTCTTTTCCTTGGTTTGATTTTTACCCATTTTGTGGCTTCATGTACTGTAACAGTTACGTCTTGCTTGGTTTCCCTGCATCCTCTTTTATCACAAATTACCTCTATGTTGAGTGTTCCCTCCTCTTCACATTTGATGCTAATGGCTTCGCCTAATATGTAATCCCCCAGCTTTCCCTGTATTCCTATGTTCTTGTAGGCTTTTGATTTAATGTATACCAAATTATATGTTTTTCCTGTATTTAGAATGCCTTGTTTAGTTGCTATTGCGGCCATGGCCACGGCACAGTCCGTTGTATGTTTTGGATGTCTATTTTCTCCCATACTGACCACCAGTAGTATTGTCAATCCCTTGAATAATTCCTTAATCATTGCTCTGATGACTGTTGAGATGTGCTACTAGATGTGCTACTGAGTGAGCCGTCACTAGATGAGCTGTCACTAGGGA
Source organism: Thalassophryne amazonica (assembly GCF_902500255.1). Taxonomy (NCBI): domain Eukaryota; kingdom Metazoa; phylum Chordata; class Actinopteri; order Batrachoidiformes; family Batrachoididae; genus Thalassophryne; species Thalassophryne amazonica. The sequence goes on from NC_047104.1 coordinate 81,334,818, forward strand.
TGTGTGGTGTATCTGTGCTTTGTCTGGGTTGTACTTCCTGCGGTTCTTCTGTCGGTAAATCTACTGAGTTGCTGTCCGAGTCTGATGTCTCCTGTGGCCTGTCTATCTGTCGGTCTGTATTTCTGTCTGTCTGTTGGCCTGCGTCTCCAGTTGGTTCTGAGTCTGCATCTGAGTCTGTCGCTGCTCTATCTGGCAGGGATCCACTACTCTCTGAAGCTGTGCGTCGTCTTTGTTCAATCAGTCTCTGTGAGCGCCTTGGCCGGTGTTCGCCTGGCTGCAGGGAGGCGTGGCCTTCCCTCAGTGCTTCTTCTGGCTGCAGGGAGGCGTGGCCGTCCCTCGGTGCTGCTGTAGGGTCTCTGGCTTCTCTTGCTTCCCCCCTTGGCCCGGCGGCTCTGCCAAGACGAGCTTGCCGAGGCCGCAGGGGCGCTGGGCCACCAACCCTACAGCAGTGGTTTAAATGAAACCAAGTGTCCTTACCGTCTACTTTGACTGCTGTACGTGAGGCAAGAATAACTTTAAAAGGACCTTCTCGGCGGGGCCTGTCCCACTTCTTTTTGAACACCTTGACGTAAACCAGATCACCAGGCTGGATGCTCTGATTTTCGAGTGGAATCTTTGCTTCTCTGTCTTCTGTAGCACCTTTGACCTGCAAAAAGATAGTTTTGTGTATTTGGGTTAACTGTCTCAGATAATTATGCCATTCGTCTTGTAGCTGCTCCAGCGATGGTCCTTCGTAGGGTCCTCTCAGGTATGGAATAGGCATCGGCCGACCTGTAAGAGCTTCAAATGGTGTCAAATGGGTTAGTCGGTTAGTTTGTGAGCGCATTGACAATAAAGCAAGCGGCAACGCATCCAGCCAGGTTAGTTTGCCATTGCTGTCTGCTATGATTTTTGCTAGTTTGTTCTTTAAAATGCCATTAGCCCGTTCCACCGCCCCATTTGATTGGGGGTGATAAACACACCCAAATTTCTGTTTGATACCCAATTGTTTGAATGTTTCTTGTGTAACCTTGGCTACAAAAGCCCTACCGTTGTCAGATGAGATAGTATCTGGAATGCCAAATCTTGGAAAGACATCTCGGCACAAGAATTTGGCTACCACCTTGGTCCTCTTCACGAGTTCCTAATACAAATTGTCCAGCTGTCTTTCCCATATCATGACGTTTATATGGGGGTGGCTCTGCTTCCCAGCTCGGTGCACTGGCTTTAGTCTCTTTGGATCTTTCCTCTGTCATTTTTTCTCTTTTCTGCTGTAGCCTCTGTGCTTCCTGCTTGAACAAGGCCAAAACTTCTTTTTCTTCAGTGTGTTTTTTGTTGTTATTTACGTTCTTCTGCTGATCTTTAATTTCTTTTTTTTGTATTTCTACCGCAACTGCTTCACACATCACCGGATCAAATGATCCCTCCAAAGGCCATTGCCTGCCCCCATGTGACCTTTTGTGCCACTTTCTCATACATTGGTTGGCCTTAGTGCGTTTTCCTGGATATTTTCTTAGTACTAAGTCTAGCGGGGTACTTTCCCGACCTTGACCTTGAGAGTTACCCATGTAACCCTGACAAACGCTATGTGAGGTGTTTCTATGGTGTTCTGGTAGTCCCTCAGGGGCTGTCCTGATCCAGACCAATAACTTGCCGGCTGTAACACCTGTTTTGTATTTTAAACCCTTAAAAGGATTAAATTTCCAACTGTTATGCCCGTCTTCTTTTTCTTTAACTAAATATGAAAATTTACCTGTTTCCCACCGAACCTTCCTTGGGACCACAGTCAGAGCCAACCTAGGAAACAGTTCTTCACCTGGATCGGTTGGCAGTGTTACTAAATGATTTAATGGTATGCTAATTTCTTTATTAGGATCAGCACAAAGCAGCTCCAGCCACGGGGTTAAACCCTGATGCCACAGACGTCTTATCAGCAGCTCCCAATTAATTAGAGGGAATTGTTCTTTCTTTTGCTTCAGATTGATTACCTTAGTAATCTGCCATAATTTCTGATTGATCTCTTGTTCGTCCTGCCAATGTTCTGCTCCTACACTGTCAAAATAGGTCCTTTCCAGCCAAAAATGTGTCCTGATTCCCTGGGTCTCCGTCAGTCAAGTAATGTTCTGGGAGTATTGTTTCATTATCACTTAAGTCTCCCATCAAAGACTGTCCCAAGCATTGATCAGTCTGTCAGCTTTTTCACTATAATCTAAGCTTTAACTGTTTTGATTTATAACCAACTTTATTTATTTTATCCTCTTACAACCCTAACACTTCCTAATGTCTTTGCTCCCGACTTTCTATTTTCCTTCTAATTTTTTAACTTTCTGCTTCTCGTCTTTTTCTGCTATGTTTGTTTATTAGTTTTCTTTCTTTGAAATAATATCTACCTTCTCTGTATAGCAGTCTCTTATCCTGTCTTTTTCTTCACTGTCTCTGTTTCACACTTTCCTCTCTGCCTGTCATGCTCCTCCCAAGTCCTTCTGTTGGGTCTAAACACCTCCTCCTCGTACTCTTTCACATTAATCTTGTATGTCAGCCAGCCTGCAAGCCCTCACAGCTTTACACAGATTACTCTCCACTCTCCCACACACCAATCTTCAAAAGCTTTATACACAAAAATTATTAAAAACAACTTTCTATATATCTCTATCTAGACTTCTGCCACTTTTCACTCCGCGGCTTTAAACAACCTTTTTATTCACTTAACACCAATGTGTTCTGTTTAAGCATGTATCTCTTCTTCACGTTAGACAGCTTCTCCGGCGCTGCCAGCAACTCATATATTATTTTTTTTTTCTTAACAAGCTACTCTTTGAGCGTACAATATTTCATTTACTTCTACGCCTTACCGCGCCTCGCGTGCGTATCCTGTGCTTACTATATTATTTTCACAAGCTCCTTTCTGAGCATACAATATTTCATTTATTTCTACGCCTTACCGCGCCTCGCGTGCGTATCCTGTGCCTTTCTGCACTTTCTTCTACTTTTTTTTCACTTACTGAGCTCCTTGTGAGCTTAATGTGCCTTTGCACTGAAAATATTCTTTTTCTTTTCTTATAAAAAACTCATATTACTGTGTACTTAATTACTTATTCTTCTCCCACGCCCCACAAGCGTGTATTTGGTGCCTTACTGCACTATTTTCTGCTTCATTAATTCTCATGTATTCTGCACTAACTCTTCATTCATTTTTTTATTTTTTATAGTTTTTCTCTTTTCTTAAAAAATGACGTCCTTTATTGAGCTCTTTTACTTACTGTCAGCTGTGCTACTTTGCACTTTTCTCTTTAAATCTCTTTATCACGTACGGTATTTCTACTGCGCCCCCTCAGGCGCTTATCTTGTGCTTCCTCTGCACGTATTCTCTGTTAAACTCTTTTTCTCACTTATTTCACTTCAGTCTCTGTTAAACTCTTTAAATAACCTTGTATTACCTTGTATCTATTTGTCAGTATACTCCCCTAAATTAACCCCTACAGCGCATGCTATCAGCCGGCACGTTAGTAACGAATTTCAACACCAATTATTCTCCAAGCATCCAGGTTAATTCTCCATGCACTCTTTTCCGCACCAGAGTTCATGAACATTCCTGACCTTTCACTCACACAGACATTCTTTTTCCCGGGAACACACACACCTTCTGAGCATTTTATCTACAAGGCCTGATAATTTTCAATCTTATCTTTTTTTTAGTTTCTTATCAATTTTCTTAGTCCAGGTTCTTTTGGGTAAGAGGCAATTAAAAAATATCACCTGTCAACTTGGGCGGAAATCCCGACTCACTCCTCCAGATCGTGCAGAAGTTATAAAAGGTTTCTGCTTACCTTTTAGTCGTGATCACTGTTATTTACGGTCTGGAGGGATGAGCTGGACCGTCCCAGGCTGCCGGAATGCCCCTGGACCCTCCTGAAGCTGGCTCGCCAAGTTCTGTCGTGGCTCGTCTTTAGTCTTCTCGGGATGTCGTCTTTTAGATAACACAAACTAATTGCAAGTGATATGCTAGAAAAGGACACAACACTTTAGAATAATTCAGCGTTAAGCAAGATAAAATGCACAGAGTTTTTAAGTTTATTTAAGCCTTCGACACAGAGCTTAGACAAACTGAGTCCTCTAGAGAGACTGAATATGACAACCGCGCTCGTCTATTTATTGGAGACCCGCGGGCATCGCTCCTCCTTCAACTTTTTTATTTATTTCATTCCCAAGACATGGTTTTCTATTGGAAGCGTCCTCTAGTGAACCCTAAGCAGGTGTTAGGCCATTATTTCAATGTGACAAACGCTCCCATTAAAACGTGAAGGATTTACAACTGATTTTTTTAAAAGACCTTCAGCCACAGGTGCAGCTGGCCTGAGGCCCCCCCCCGCACGTGGCCTCAGTCACACGTGCAGCTGGCCTGAGGCCCCTGCACGTGGCCTGCGGGAAAGCACCTAAAAGGCCTTGGAAAGCCCCTGACAGACTGAATGACTAATAGAGCCCTTTTTTTGGGGGGTTGAACACCTGCTAGTTCAACCAGAGGACATACAGTTCGGATCAGGACACTTGATAGTTCATCACAGTTCAAATATGGACCTAAAAATTCTTCTACACTATCACAGATTTAGACTGGTTTGTGAACAATATTTGAGGGAAATGGTGATATTGTGTATGTGGAAAAAGTTTTAGATCTTTGAGTTCATCTCATACAAAATGGGAGCAAAACGAACAGTGTTGCGTTTATATTTTTGTTGAGTGTATTTATGTCCATTCCAGCTGTTTGTGGCTGGCCTGTGTGTGCACACGTTGTTGTGAAGACAAACAACATCTCTCACCTGTTGTCAAGACAACCGAATCCCACACCTGCAAGCACTGCAGACATGAGGAAGCGGCTGGCTGCACTCGGTCTCATACCTACTGTCAGTCACATCATCATGGTAGAGAAGCTTAAATCTTCGATTGGACTGGGTTGCTTGACGCGAGGACGTTTCCCTTCAAATCACAGAAGCTTCCTCAGCTAGTTGAGGAAGCTTCTGCGATTTGAAGCGAAACGTCCTCGCGTCAAGCAACCCAGTCCAATCGAAGATTCAAGCTTCTCTACTATGGAAACCACCTGGACAACTGAGAGCCTACACAGAAACACATCATCATGAATGTTTTGTTTTGATTTCATTTAAAGAGTCGAGGTCAACATTCGCTTCGGTTTTCTTTCGTTAATTTCTGTTTTATTTCGTTCCTATTTTTGGTCTTGATTCACAGGCTTTTCGGTGATAGGCAAAGTGCAGGATCATTCATCCACGTTTTCTTGATGATTTGTGACTTTGTGAGTTTTTTCCTTTGTTCAGCTGTTGTCATGTGCCGCATTACCAGGCCTTCACAGAAGCTAAATTCAGAAGGGTTTGAGATGCCTGTGACAACTCTGTGATGAGAAAGAAAATGTGTCACAAATTTTTTGATGACAGTGATTGTTGTGCTTCCAGACACAGACAGGACGCGATGCTCATGTTGAGAGAGGGTGTTTTACATTGCCACAAACCCTCTTGAGATGTTCACTCACTGGGCAGTCCGGTCCATTGTCTGAAAAAAGTAATGATTTTATTCTATTCATAGCCACTAGCCAATCAGTTGTGTATTTTGCAGGCTGCATTGCAATGGAGAAAAACCTAAAATTAAATGAAATTAAATGGAATTATTAACCATATTTAAAATTACTTTTGACCATGATTGCCTGTATGTAAATATTTCATTTTAGATATTTTTACAGTAGAGGAGACACAACACAGTAAAATCGCCAGTGTTAAATTAACACTGGTGGTGAACATATGGTCCCATTCTGAACAGAGATGGACCATGTCCACTGCCAGTGTTAATTTAACACTGTCAGTGTTTGTTTTACACTGGTGATTTTACTGTGAACAAGACTCTTAAGATTGAAAACATTTTGTCTATTTGTTCACTGTTGGCAAATTTGTTTAAGCATGTCTGTATCTGGGTTCCCCAATTTCTTAAATTCATGATATTTTTGGATGATTTTGGTTAAAAACATTCACATCAACCCTGATACCATATTAAGTACATTTTACTGTGTATATAAGCTGAAAATTGCAGCAAGACGCATGTAGTATTTAGCCCACTCGGCCTGACAGCGTGTTTGACAGCAGAATGATTCCTGATTCCATCTCAGTGGGCAAAAATAGGGAAGACCCAACTAAAACTTCAATTTTTGTTTCAGAATCTTTACCCCATAGTGTCAATTGTTTGTTACAAATGTTCTCTAAGCACTACAAACAAGAATGCATTTGTCATTGTCTTTAATGCACTAAACCTTTAACCCAACAATATGGAACAAACATCTATTTTGTCTTTTTTTTTTTTTTTTGGTCATGTTGTTGCTTAGAAGGTCATGGGTTCACGTCCCACCTGGGGCACTCCCAAGATAATATATGTCAAATGTTGTGCAGTTCTCTTCAGCTAATTTTAACATAGAAACTGTTCAAATCTATGGTGCACAAATCTGTCTAGAGGGTGTGAATGGTCGTTTATAATAGACTTAGTGATCCTCTGTAGCTGCCTGGTGTACAGAGTAGAGGTAGGCAATACCAGGAATTTTGTTATTGATCCGATACCAAGTAAATACAGGCCCAGTATCGCCGATATCGATACTGATGCCGATATTTTTTCATATTTAACCTTCATAGATCCAAAGGATCCAAAAGACCTAGGATAGAATTTTGCCAAACATTGTACGTGACACTTTTGTTTAAAAAATATCACTCAACGCAACTTAAAACAAAATCTTCTGAGGTAGAGGGCTGGCAAACCACAATACAAGGGTGCGCTGCTCCGTGTTGTGTGACACAGCGCAGTGCTGCTCTTACAGAGAGTAGACTTTGATGAATCTGCGTGTGCAGCAGTCAGTGCGTGCGGGAGAGAAAAAAAGCTTGAGTATTGATCTCTTTACACAAGGATCATTCAATATCAATACCAGTGTTGGTATCGATATTATCGATATTAGTACAGAGACTTAGGGCAAGCCGTGTGGTTCACCAATCAGCTTCCTTGACCATTTCACAATCTGCATCAGTTCATTACTCTCCTTCACCGACAAAGCACCATACCATGACACCAAAAAATGAGATAGAACAGATTCAATAAAGATCAATAAAACAATGTCACGATGGTTTTGTCAGTGTTAAAAGATGAGAGCTTTCTTAAACAAAACAACCACTGATGCCCTTTTTTGCATACAGCTTCACAATTGGTCTCGAAGTTAAGTTTTTAATCTGTCGTAGTCCTCAGGCAGTTATACGACTGCACAAGTTCTACCCTCTGACCCTTGGTGACTGTGGCCTCACGTGCAGTTTTTTTTTTTTTTTTTGAAATCCACAATCATATCTTTAGTCTTTAAAATGTTCAGCTGAAGGTGGGACTCTTCACCTGATAAAGTGATCAACAACAGGTCCATGGCTGGTTTCCTTATCTTGCAATAAATTAACAATTACAGAGTCATCTGCATATTTTAAAACTGTTCTCTTCTCATGCATGTTCTGACACATATTTGTGTAGAGGATAAGATGCCATTAAATCTGTGATTAAAGCTGTGTCCACGTAAAAAGTAGATAATCCAGCCAGCAAGATTATTACTTAAATTAAATTGATCTGTATTAAAAGCAGAAGAAAAATCATTTAATAAAAGTCAAGCATGACATCCGTTTCCCTCCAAGTGTTTAAAAAGTAGGTTGAAAAGAGTGTGTGTGGCATCGTCCACTCCTCTGTGAGGCCTGTAAGCAAAGTGCAGAGAATCCATTACATACTCGGTGTTACTCAGAATCTCTGACCACACAAATGTTTCAAAAATCTTCATAAGAATCTACATTAATTCCACTGGTCTAAAATCACTGAGGGATATAGGGCAGCTAGATTTTGGAACAGGAACAACCACAGCATTTTTCCAGAGCCTGGGAAATTTGAATGGGAAGTTCTTTCTTTATACTTTGGGTAGATTTAGGAATATGAAACTCATTTTTACAGCTGTTGCCTTGAGGATTTATAGTTTAAAGTTTGGTGTTTGTTGGGTTTGCACCCTGTTTTTAAAGAAATGAGAGGCACAAACACTGAAAAGAAACCAGTCAGAGAGACACAAATATATATATATATATTTTGCTCTGCGCGGAGGAGGAGAACAAGCAAAGCTCTCCTAAAATCCCCTCCTCTGGCCCAGCCTTTTATTTAGTTCATCAACATGAGAAAAAACAAACAAGGACAGTCGGGAGAGGTTACACATGAGTCATTTCTGCAAGAGGGTGATAGCAAAGCAAGGTAACGGCTGAAACCTTCCATTCCTGCAACATGAGCCTTGCGGCTCGTCAAAGCAGGATAAGGCACTTATGCAAAATGAAAAATAGTTTGCTCAATCATGAAGAATGCAGACAACAAGTCTTTCTTTCTAAAACCTCCTCTTCTCACAAAGAGGAAAAATAATAAGCATAAACTATAAGAAAATAAATAATAATAATATAAGCATAAACTAAAGAAAATAAATGATAATAAGAGCATGAACTATATAAAATCCCTGACATAATCCTCCCTGTTTATTGTTTATTTACATAAGTTTGTCATGTCCAAAACACACTTTTGTCCACTTTAACCACTTGTCTTATTACATTTTCAGCTAAAGCTTCATAGGCTAAGAGTGTGTTAACTCATCACGTCAACAGTTCAAGCTTGAACTGGAGTTGTGAGCTTTTCAATATCATCATAATTCTCAACACAGTCATTATAGTTTTCTCCACTAAGGTCTGACTGTTTCAATGCTTGATATTTTGGCATAGTTTGTTGGAAAGCCAGATTACACTGTACAAATGTATTTGACACCATTTTGCCAACCATTGTTTTGATACAAGGGATCACACAACACATGCAAAGTCCAATCAGAATTAGGACTATAATAACTGGTGTCACCATTTTCAATAGTAACTGCCACCATGGCCCTGAAGTCAACCAGGACCAGGGATTCCACCGGTTCACGGCTAGGGTGTCTTTATGCATTGTATCACAAAGTTTATTCAGCTCTTCCAATGCGTCCTGCACATCCACTGAATGAATGGAGTCTGGGATGAAAGTACAGCATATTGTGTTCAGCAGAACACAAACTCCTCCCTGTGAACCAGTAAGCAAGTCTAAAACCATGCGATCTTGCATCACCATGGTACGTAAAGCATCTATTTCAGTATTTTGAGCTGCTACTATTTTCTCAGTTACATTCATGAACAGACCCAATCGATAATTCAGAGTTTCAATCATTAATGAATTTTTTACCACTCCTATCCAGGGGAACAATGAATGTGCTATTTTATCTCCTACAGACCACAATTTTTGGTCCTTTGGTACATCCGAGCCCCACATGTGATCATGTGGCAACACATCTGGGTATATCGATCTCCTCCGTCTGGTGCTGCCATTCTTCTCTGTGGAGGTCCTTGGCACTACCACATATGTATGGTCAGTCACCTGGGTAGGTGCACACACACCACCCAAATTTGGTGGGAGACTCATGTACAGTCTGGAACCACAAAGCCAATAGATGTCATCATACACCGGAGTACCATTTACAGGTGGTAGCAAAAACTTACTAACATAAGCACATGATTCATCCGTTCCCCATGGACAGGAGCCTGTATAATTACATCCCCGTCCAATGTGATGAAGATAAGTACCATCCACATAATATGTTTTGGTTAGGCTTAAATTATTTGATAAAACATACGTTTGGGTACACAGACGTTTCTTAATTTTACCTACAGTTTTATTCCCTGTCCCGTAAAAGCAAATCGGGAATGGCCGTTGTGATGACAATTTAACGTGATGATATTTTTGCATTTCCCTTCAGTCTAATCAATGGCGCAGCACTTGGGCACGCTTGTACGTCTTCTGTTGAAATCCCTATCATATAAGTGGTTGCACTGAGGCAAGTGGTATTACGTCTTGTCAGATTTGCTGAGAACTATTGCCCCCGAAATACAGTTTGATTATGCATCCGTATGATAAGACATTCTGTCACCCTAGCAGGGTACGTCAGAGCTGGGTGTGTTGAGGATATAGGCATTTGCGAACAAACATAACAATTAGTAACGTAATTCCATAGCCAATAAATGAACATATCTGTACCACATATTAGTATGGTATATATGAGGGTGTCCATCTGTCTCATTCACATTATGAATAAACCTCTTCTGACGTTGCTTCCGTTGTTCTCTGGCTCGGTCCACAGTGAGCTGCAATTCTTGGGTCAACCACCAGGCCAGGAATCCAAGGAGCACGAAACACACTAAGATCACAACGCAACCAGCTGCCCTACCAACAGTCCGGCAGCGGCGGCGCTGAGCACGCCGCTCCGGGGTCTGCTGTAGTTCAGTCATGATTGCTAGGATACAGTGGTGTTAACCAACCTCACCTAATAGTGCAAGGATCTCCCTGCTTCACTGGCGTTGAGACAATCTATTGCTAATTAAATAGAATCCCTTTGTAGCCAGACTTCCCCTTACACTGTGGAGGCAGCCAACACCCGCTGTATCTTACAGTGACTTAGATGTATCCATGTTGATCTCTCCGCTATCTTTACTGCAGTTGGTGTTGTTAACAGCACTTGGTATGGACCTTCCCAACGAGGACTGGACCAGTTCTTCCTCTTAATCACTCTGATGAACACCCAGTCTCCTGGCTGGACTACTGGAAGGCCGTCCTGTGGGAGATCAAAATTATTCGGCAGTAAATGTGTTTGAGTTATCTCTTTCTGTGTTAATGTCTTTTTCATAAAATCTGCTAATGTTTGTTCCTCATCTGCTGTTTTAGTATCCATGTCAAAAATTGGTAGACGATATGGTCGTCCATAAAGTATCTCAAATTGTGTTAAACCTGATGGTGTTGGTGTTATTCTCATATACAATTTTACTAGGTCCAAACATTCAATCCAGGTTCGTTTTGTCTCTTCCATACATTTCCTTAGTCTTATTTTTATTGTGCCATTTGTCCTTTCCACTAATCCTGCACTTTGTGGGTGGTAAGCACAATGATGTTTTAACTTAATTTTCATGTGTTCTGCTACTCTTTGTACAACTTCATTTACAAAATGTGTTCCATTATCACTGTACAATGTCTCTGGTATTCCATAATATGGAATAATTGTCTTACACAATGCTTTTGCTACTGTTAAAGCATCTGCTTTTTGTGATGGAACAATTTCTACCCATTTTGAAAAGGCATCAATTAATACTAGACAGTACTGATAAGGTCCACATCGATTTAGTTCAATAAAGTCCATATGAACAATTTGAAAAGGATACTGTGGTTTTGGGAATTGCCCTCTCCGGGGTCTTATATTTCCCTGTGGGTTGTGTTTCAATCAGGTAACAAAATACAAAATTTTTTTGAGTATAAATTAAATCCATAGGTAGTAAAGTATTGGTCTACCATATATACCATCCCCCCTGTCGACACATGCGTTAACCCATGCGTCGCAATTGCAGCTGCTTTGAATAAGCTTTTGGGTAGGATGGGTTTGTTATGTACACAATAAAGTCCTTTGGGGTTTGGGGTTGCCCCATTTTTCAACCACAAATGTCGTTCCTGCGCTGGTGCCTGTTTTTGCATATCCAATAAAAGGTCAGAATCTATTAATGGTTCATTGTCTATCTGAACTGTGTAAATAGAAGAAGTACCATATCGACCAGCTGCTGCTTCTTTTGCTATTTTGTCTGCCAGGCAGTTTCCTCTGGAGACAAAATCTGTACCTCTGGTGTGGGCTGCGCATTTACATAATGCCAGGTGTGATGGTAATGTCACTGCTTCTAGCAAATTTGTGAGTAAGCCTGCATGTGTCACTGGTTTCCCTGTAGAGGTTATCATACCTCTTTGTTGCCATTGTTTTGCAAAGAACCAAATTGTTGAAAATGCATATTGACTATCTGTATAGACTGTCAGTTTCTGTCCTTTAGCCAAGATACAAGCTCTGGTTAATGCAATGAGTTCTGCAGCTTGGGCTGATTTAAAATGATCAATCTGTTTTGCTTCAATAACAGTATTTGGTAATTGAACAACAGTATAGCCTGTTAATGTCTGTCCTTTCTGATCTTTGAAACATGAGCCATCCACAAAGTAATGTAGTCCATCTGTAATGGTTCGTCTGTTAAGTCTGGTCGAGGTAATTGTTGTTTCTGTGTGTCTGCCAAACAATCATGCGGTTCACCGTCTGTCTCAGTAGGTAGGAGCGTGGCGGGATTCAAGGTGTTGCATCTTTCAATGGTAATGTGTGGCTGAGACAATAGCATTGCTGTATAAGCTATCTGTCTAGCAGGCGATAAGAATGTATCCAAACGTTTGGAATAATAGCCAACTGGTTTATTTTTATTACCATGTTGTTGTAGCAAGACTGCACACATGAATCCCTGTTTTGTGTCCACCATGAGAGTGAATGGCTTGGCATAATTGGGCAGAGATAATACTGTGGAACTCACAAGTTCTTGTTTAAGAGCTGTAAACTGTTCTTCAGCTTCTTTATTCCACTGTATTTTGTCACTCATAGCCATTGGTATAGAATGTATTAAATCCTGCAATTTCTGCACCTTCTCTGCATAACATGGAATCCAGGCTCTGCAATAATTACAGATACCTAAGAAAGTCATCATTTCCTTTTTTGTTGACGGTTTAGGCGCTTTGAGAATAGCGTGCTTTCGATCGTCTTGTATTCGTTTCCCCTCAGCTGATAGGACGTGGCCTAAATAAGTCACTTGTGGTTGCACAAACTGCAACTTTTCCTTTTTAATTTTACTTCCTGTTTCTGCCAAATGTTGCAAAAGCATCATAGTACATTTTGTACAGCTGTCTTTTGTCTTTCCTGCCACCAAAATGTCATCTACATACACTAAGATTTGTGAATCTTCTGGTGGAGTAAATGAAGATAAGCAACAATTTACTGCTTGTGTAAAAATGGTCGGACTGTCAGCAAAACCTTGAGGGAGTCTTGTATATGTATATCTTTTCCCTTTAAATGTAAAAGCAAACCAAAATTGAGAGTCTGGATGAACAGGTACTGAGAAAATGCATTACTGATGTCTATGACAGAGAAGTACATGAAGGACTTAAGGACTTAATCTATTTAGCAGCGTATGTGGGTATGGTACCAGAGGGGCACTAGTTTTTACTGCAGCATTTACTGCACGTAGGTCTTGTACCATTCGCCAATTCTGATTGTCCGCTTTTTTCACAGGATATATTGGAGTGTTACAGGATGCATCTAAACATTCCCTGATGACTCCTGCTTCCAGTAATTCTGCAATAACCGGTTCAATTCCTTTTTCTGCTTCAGGTTTTAATGGATATTGTTTGATCCGTGGTCTCCAATCAGATCGTGGCTTAATTTTGACTGGCGGAATATTTTTCAACAGTCCTACATCTGTGGGTGCATTCACCCAGAGATGAGGAGGCAGTTTGGCCAATAAAGTCTCATCTTCCTGTGTCAACAACACAGATGTTGTTAAATTTCAATCGTCCAGATCTACTTCATGTATCACCGGTGTCGTCCAAGCACTTACAAACATGTATTTCCGATACAAGCCTGCAGATGGACTGAAATCCCACACCGACACTGCATCTGCTTCGTGCCAATCAGTTGCTTCCTCAGCTATTTTAGCAATTCCTCCAAGGTCCTTCCAGGACTGAGTGTCTGCCCTTGTCAGTGAAATATGCGGCACAGCCTCAGGTTTTCCTCTGTACCATTTGTCTGCACTTTGGGTCAGCACTACACTACACACAGAGGTGGTTTTTCTGTCTGTGTATAGGTGTGCTACTGTCTGTAATTCTGATGGAATTTTCAGAAATCCTGCTCCATACCTTTCATCCTTTCGTGGAGTGAATAGCATAGTTATGTGTAGATCTTTTGGTGACATCATTACTACGTGTTCTCTGTTTTCAAAGGTCGTCAGACCTTCCTCTAATAATTGTTCAGTTTGTCTCAACTCCGACAGATCCAAAGAGTACTGCCAGGCCTGGGCCAAATTTGTATATACAGTAGTGGGCTGCCTCACAGCTCTCATACCACCTACTGTTGGCGTGACTCCTATAGATAAGGCAGTCATCAAATCTCGTCTCAGTAAATTTACTGGACAATGGGGTGAATAAACCACAGAGACACAAGCAGTTTGGTTCGTTTCAGGATCTTCAAAATTGACAAACTTCAATATTTTCTCTGAATTCACCTGTCCATTTGCAGATTTTACCCAAACGACTTCTTTTGCAAATTTAGTTCCGGGACGTCTGTCTGTTATCACTGTCCTACATGCTCCTGTGTCACAGAGAAAATCCATGTCCTGTCCATTTACCTTAGAGTCACCACAGGTCTTTCTTTCAGAAGTGGTAATGACCATGCTCCATGAATATCCCCTGTGATTGTTATCTGTTTTTTCTGGTAACTCATCAATGTTGTCACTTATTGGTGTGTTTGTTGTTACGTCCAGTCACTCTTGACTTTTTCCCCATTTTCTCCTTCTTTTCTTGCTTTCCTGTTACCCTTTTTATTTGCTGCTGCTGCTGTAAGTTTTAACACCAAACCTTCACAATCTGGCATAACCAATTTACCTGAAAAGCCATATTTCTTTTTCCATTTAGTTATGTACTTCAGATGGATTTTGGATTGCGTTTGTGCATGTATTTTTCGTCGCCCTGAAATAGGGGCTTATTTTCTGTTCATGTGTTTCCCATATTGTTCACCTATTCCCCTTCACTCTGCAAAGTTCAGGTCAAGCTTCTACCCCATGGGGCGGACCTTCCTTGGAATCCCCCTCTTTGCAGACTTGTCGGGAATATGTGAGTGTGGTGCGTATGGACTTAAAATGACCTACTTTGCAGACAACGGCTCCACTTTTATCCCCTGATAAAATGGGATATCAAGCTGTCCGTGCTTCAGTCACTCACAGTCTCATTCTTTTATTATTACTAAGGAATACTCAGTCAAACAATACCACACATACAGTCCGACACTGTCACACACACACACACACTCCCACAACCGCTCCAACTCTCACACATATACAAAATAAATTACAGATTTCATCAATGATTGCAATTACAGACAAGCCCTCATCTTAAAAAAAAAAAAAATAATAATAATAAATCATTTTATATCAAGACATAAATAACACAACAAAATCCTTACAACAAAACAACAAAAACAGAATTTTCTCTCATTCATACCACAAACACACTTAGTTTCACTTTTGCAATAATCAATTAATTCGCGTCTCTCTAACTGCTTCTCCTGAAATTTATTCTTACTCCTCCTGTATTTCTCAGCCGGATGGGGACTCGAACCCCTCCGCCACCTGTGCCGGCAGGACCGGAGACTCTAACTCCCTCCCCCACACTTTATTCCGGATGGGGACTCGAACCCCTCCGCCAAATGTGCCGGCAGGACCGGAGACTCTAACTCCCTCCCCCGCACTTTATTCTGGATGGGGACTCGAACCCCTCCTCAACATATTTTCCTCACAGGCAGGCAGTAATTACTTACGTTAATTTGTTGCGCCCCTCATTTGGTTCAGAGGCGTCGTCAGTCTACTGCGGCGAGCGGAGGTGGACGTCTATAGTCACCGGCCCGACGGAGAATTCACTCCTCAGGACTTTTCTTCGATCCCTCTAGTGGAATCGGCTGTGCACAGTCTGTGGCGTGTCTTCCTCCGTTCGCTCAAGAAGATCTGTCGACGCCCCACGTTGGGCGCCAAGAAAAAACTGTTGGGTTTGCACCCTGTTTTTAAAGAAATGAGAGGCACAAACACTGAAAAGAAACCAGTCAGAGAGAGACAAATATATATATATATTTTTTGCTCTGCGCAGAGGAGGAGAACAAGCAAAGCTCTCCTAAAATCCCCTCCTCTGGCCCAGCCTTTTATTTAGTTCATCAACATGAGAAAAAACAAACAAGGACAGTCGGGAGAGGTTACACATGATTCATGTCTGCAAGAGGGTGATAGCAAAGCAAGGTAACGGCTGAAACCTTCCATTCCTGCAACATGAGCCTTGTGGCTCGTCAAAGCAGGATAAGGCACTTATGCAAAATGAAAAATAGTTTGCTCAATCATGAAGAATGCAGACAACAAGTCTTTCTTTCTAAAACCTCCTCTTCTCACAAAGAGGAAAAACAATAAGCATAAACTAAAGAAAATAAATGATAATAAGAGCATGAACTATATAAAATCCTTGACAGTGTTGCTCAGAGGTACAGTCAAGGAGACAATTTATTTATTTATCCTTTATTTAACCAGGTTAGTCCCACTGAGATCGATATCTCTTTTGCAAGGGAGACCTGGACAATTACAGTTGTATATAAAAATTTGGGCACTATTGATGATTTCCATGATTTTCCTTTATAAATCATTGGTTGTTTGGATCAGCAATTTCAATTAAATATATCATATGGCAGACAAACAGTGATATTTGAGAAGTGAAATGAAGTTTATAGGATTTTACAGAAAGAGTGCAATAATTCTTTAAACAAAATTAGGCATGTGCATAAATTTGGGCACCCCAACAGAAAAAATACAACCCCAATTATAATGAAGTTTGGACGTTGTGTAAAATGTAAATACAAATGGAATACAGTGATTTGCAAATCCTGTTCAACCAATACTGAATTGAATACACCACAAAGACAACATATTTAATGTTCAAACTGATAAACCTTATTGTTTATGTGCAAATATTTGCTCATTTTGAAATGGATGCCTGCAACACATTTCAAAAAAGCTAGGACAGTGATATGTTTACCACTGTGTTTTTATTTACATTTTACACAACGTCCCAACTTCATTGGAATTGGAGTTGTACATCAGTATTTAGTAGATCCCCCTTGTGCAGAAGTTACAGCCTCTAAATGTTTCCTATATCTTCCAATGAGAGTCTTGATTCTGGTTGAAGGTATTTTGGACCATTCTTCTTTACAAAACATCTCAGGTTTGTTGGTTTCCGAGCATGGACAGCCCGCTAAAAAAATCACACCACAGATTTTCAATAATATTCAGGCCTGGGGACTGAGATGGCCATTCCAGAATGTTGTACTTGTTCCTCTGCATAAATGCCTTAGTAGATTTTGAGCAGTGTTTAGGGTCGTTGTCTTGTTGAAAGATCCAGCCCCGGCGTAACTTCAACTTTTTCAATGATTCATGAACATTGTTCTCAAGAATCTGCTGATATTGACTGGAATCCATGTGACCCTCAACTTTAACAAGATTCCCAGGACCTGCACTGGCCACACAGCCACACAGCATGATGGAACCACCTCCAAATTTTACTGTAGGTAGCAAGTTTTTTTCTTGGAATGCTGTGTTCTTTTTCAGCCATGCATACTGCCCCTTGTTATGTCCAAATAACTCAGTTTTAGTTTCATCAGTCCACAGCACCTTATTCCAAAATTAAGGTGGCTTGTCCAAATGTGCTTTAGCATACCTCAAGCGACTGTGTTTGTGGTGTGTATGCAAAAAAGGCTTCCTGTGCATTACAGCATCTCTTTGTACGAAGTGCGCTGTATAGTTGAACGATGCACAGAGACACTATCTGCAGCAAGATCATGTTGTAGGTCTTTGGAGCAGGTCTGTGTGTTTACTATGACTGTTCTCACCATCCTTCTCTTCAGCTTATCCGAGATTTTTCTTGGCCTGCCACTTCGGACCTTAACTAGTACTGTGCCTGCGGTCTTCCATTTCCTCACTATGTACCTCACAGTAAAAACTGACAGCTGACATCTCTGAGATACCTTTTTGTTTCCTTGAACAGTCTTTGTTTTCAGGTCATTTGAGAGGTGTTTAGAGGCTCCCATGTTGCCACTCATTAGAAGAGATTCAAAGAGGGGAAACATTTGCAGATGGCCACCTTAAATACCCTTTCTCATGATTGGATACACCTGTGTAAGGAGGTCAAGGGTCAATGAGCTTACCAAACCAATTTTGTGTTCCAATAATTAGTGCTAAATGTATTCAAATCAATAAAATGACAAGGGTGCCCAAATTTATGCACCTGCCTAATTTTGTTTAAATAATTATTGCACACTTTCTGTAAATACTAGAAACTTCATTTCACTTCTCAAATATCAGTATGTTCTTCTGCTATATGATATATTTAACTGAAATTTCTGATCCAGACAACTAATGATTTATAAAGGAAAATCATGAAAATGATCAGGGGTGTCCAAACTTTTGCATACAACTGTATAATGTTTCCAATTCACATAACCTGCATGTCTTTAAATGTGGGAGGAAATCGGAGCACCCGGAGGAAACCCACGCAAACACGGGGAGAACATTCAAATGCCACACAGAAAGGCCAAAGGTGGGAATTGAACCCATGCCCTTGCTGTGGGGCAACAGTGCTAACCTCTAATCCAAAGTAGGTTTTGCATATTTTACGATTTTGGATGAAATGAGATTCAGTTAAATACAGTGAACATGTCAAAATAAAATGTTTGAATGTGAGATGTACAGTTTGGATGTTACAGGCCAAAATTCAGTTTTGCTGCTATAGCTCTGCCTCCACAAGGATTTCTTAGAATTTTTTGTGTCTCAGGTACACACAGTTTTGTACCTGTACTGAAAATGTCACCACAACAGGCTGTACCATCAAAGCTGGAGTATCACATTTAGTCATGGAAAAGATAACCTGAACAAAACCAGTCCGGGTCCCAGCCCTGCTGGTTCTGGGAACAGTGCAGCTGTACGTGTGCAGCTCCCAGCTCCACAAGGCTTCGACCCCTAATGAGATTTATGACTTGATTCGTTTCTTCAGTGAAACAATCTCATATTTGATTTTCTCTGAGCACAATTTTTTTTAGACTTTTCAGATTAGGGCTGTGCGATTTAATCAAAAAGTCGTATAATGATGATTAGAGTCGATTTCAAAAGGTTTCTTTTGCAAATCAGTTTTAAACAAACATAAGTTGGTGGTATCAATGTGTCATGGAAATGCTAAAACTAGATAGATAGATAGATAGATAGATAGATAGATAGATAGATAGATAGATAGATAGATAGATAGATAGATAGATAGATAGATTATTCAATATTCTACAGTAAATAACTGTGTAAACAGGAGATGTGGGATTGAAATAATAGTAAAAATTGTGCTTTCTGAGGGAAAATATACTATCCTATAAAATGTATTATATTATACGTAGATAAAGTGATATAGTAATTTAATCTCCTGTTTTGGGTTTAGGGTGGTTTATGGCCATTGCTCCTTCTTTTCTTGTCGCAGCAGCTCACAAGCCTTGCTGCTGTGTTTGCACATTATTGTACTTCACCCAACAGATACAGAAGTGTGTTAATGTTGGTCATGCTCTCAAAGTCTTTTTGGGTGTTTGTGATCTGGGAGAAGTATGTGTCTCTGATGTCTTGGTATAGCTGGCAGATGGTTAGGAAGTGTAGCTTGGTCTCCACCCCCTGTTGTGAGCAGTGGGTGCACAGTCTGTTTTCTCGGCAAGACTGTGCTCACTGAGTCTGTAAATGGTCAAGGATTTCCTGAGCTTTGGGTTGACATACGAGGTCTGTTAGAAAAGTATCCGACCTTTTTATTTTTTTCAAAAACCATATGGATTTGAATCACGTGTGATTGCATCAGACAAGCTTGAACCTTCATGCGCATGCGTGAGTTTTTTCACGCCTGTCGGTTGCGTCATTCGCCTGTGAGCAGGCTTTGTGTGAGCACTGGTCCACCCTCTCGTCGTTTTTTTATTGCGAATAAATGTCTGAACGATTTGGAGCTTTGCTGCATCAATTTTTTTCCAGAAACTGTGAGAGACCTCCAGGTGGACACCGTTCGGAAAATTAATATGGCTTTCAAGGATGATTTTATGGGGATTATACAGATTAAGGAGTGTTACTGCCACTTTAAGGATGGCCCACAACTGCTGAGAGCGCGGCGCGCTCCCAGCGCCGATCGACATGCTCAGACCTCGCTGAAACAACCAGATCATTTTCAGCGTGAAGGCTTTGTTGATCTGGGACCTCGTCTGACTTTCACAAAAAGGCAGAAGTCGTGGACATCAGCACTTTTTCGGCACATTCCACTGTTACAGGAGTTTTTTTTATGGAAAGAAAAGTGGAGGGACGCGCCACGGAGCCGTTCATTACGCGGCACAAAACCACCTCCGTGTTGGTCTCACAGGACGGCTTTCAGGTGGATTTCAGATAGATTTCGGTTGCTTTTCAGTCGTGTGATTATCCGATTGTGATTGTGCATGAGCTGGACATGCCCCAACATGTCCTGGAAGGCTTCATCACGGCGTTGCTTTGCGCCATGCGGCTCCACCACGACGCGCGGAATTCCGCTCCTCTTTCTATGACAAAAACTCCTGTAACAGTGGAATGTGCCATTCATTTCTAAACTGGAAGCTGTCTTGATCCGGTATGTCTTCTGACTAGCACAGGAATTGTGAAAAGACATGGACATCAGCACATTAAGACAGACGTGCGGAGGAGTCGATCGGTGCTGGGAGCGCGCCGCGCTCTCAGCAGTTGTGGGCCGTCCTTAAAGTGGCAGTAACACTCCTTAATCTGTATAATCCCTATAAAATCGTCCCTGAAAGCCATATTAATTTTCCGAACGGTGTCCACCTGGAGGTCTCTCACAGTTTCTGGAAAAAATTGATGCAGCAAAGCTCCAAATCGTTCAGACATTTATTCGCAATAAAAAAATGACGAGAGGGGTGGAACAGTGCTCACACAAAGCCTGCTCACAGGCTTTGTGCTCGCAACCGACAGGCGTGAAAAAACTCACGCATGCGCACGAAGGTTCAAGCTTGGCTGATGCAATCACACGTGATTCAAATCCATATGGTTTTGGAAAAAATAAAAAGGTTGGATACTTTTCTAACAGACCTCGTACAGTGCTCAGATATTCTGCCACGGAGTACTGTCTGTTTAGGGACAAATAGCATTACAATTTACTCTGGGTTTTAGGTTGATTTTTTTTTTTTAAATGCTTCATACAGTTTTCTTTTTGTTTTCTTAGAATTTGGTTTAGTCTAATAGGGTTTGTGTTTGGTGGCTGTGCTTGTGTTTGTGTAAAGAGTCCCAGAACCAGCTACCTGAGGGGACATCTCTCTACAGTCTCTCTGTGGATCAAGGCTTTGTTATGGAGCATATTGGGGTCGCTATTTTTAAGGTAGTCATAAAATTGAACTGCTCTCTTTTGAACTTTAATAATTAGTGGTTGTAGTATCGTCCTAATTCTCCTCTGCATGCATTGTTTGGTGTTTTCCATTGGATGCAGAGGATGGATTTTAAAAATTCTGCATGCAGAGTCCCAGTTTGGTGTTTGTCCCATTTTGCAAAATCTTGGTTGCCGAGCGGGTCCCAGACCTTGCAACCATAAAGAGAAATGGGTTCCATGATGGAATCCAATATTTTGAGCCAGATTTGAATTGGGATTTCTACTTTGTTCTTTTTGATGGCATAAAAATCCCTTCTTGCCTTGTCTCTCAGGTCATTTATGGCTTTGTTGAAATTGCCTGTGGTGCTGATGTTTATTCCGAGATAGTTGTGGGTTTTTTGTGTTCTAGTTCCGTGTTATCCAGGAAGAAATTATATTTGTGTGACTGGAGGCTGGGTCCTTTTTGGAATATCATAATTTTCATCTTGGTTAGATTCACTGCCAAGGCCCAGGTTTGGAAGAAATTGTGTAGACGTTCAAGTTGTTGTTGTAGCTCTTCTTTGGTTGGAGACAGCAGTACCAGGTCATCAGTGAAAAACAGGCATTTGATATCTGTGTCCACTAGAGTGATGCCAGGTGCTGCAGACTGTTCTAATGATTTGGCCAATTCATTAATGTATATCTTGAAGAGGGTTGGGCTCAAACTGCATCCCTGTCTAACCCCCTGCTTTGGGAAAAGAAGTCTGTGTTTTTGTCAGTCTTTATGGCACACTTGTTGTTTGTGTACATTGACTTTATGCTATCATATGTTTTTCCTCCAACCTCACATTCCAACAGTTTGTGCCAAATTGAATCAAATGCTTTTTTGAAATCTACAAAACAGGACAATAGTTTGCCTTTATTTCTGTTTATTTGTTTGTCAATCAGGGGTCTGTTGTATGGTAATTTGGTAAAAAAAGAAACAATTTGGGATTTGCTCAGGATATTGTTTTCCATAAGGACGTGTAGGAGTCTGTGGTTGATCATCATGCAGAAGATTTTCCAGAGGTTGCTGTTGACACAGACTCCACAGTAGTTATTGGATTACCAGTTACTTTATTAGTTACATTCAACAGCTGCTGACAAGTTGTCCGCAGCTGCTAATGAAGTAACTGTATTACGTAACAAAGTAACTTTTCAGAATTACTGTGGCAACACTGCTCCCCAGTCTCTTCCTTCTTTGATTGCTGTTAGCTTGGTGGATGGTACTTCAAGTTCTCTATAGTTTACAGGGAAGCTGGATGGACCATCTCCTCTGTGCCATGTCTCCTGTAGGACAATGATGTCTGTGTTTGCAATTTCTTTGGTGACGTCTGGGTTCTCTTCCTCTCTCTGTCTCTCTGTACGTTGCACAGCTTCAGGCACACATCCACTTGGCCGTCCGTGTGTGTGTGTGAGTGAGAGAGAGAGAGAGAGAGAGAGAGAGAGAGAGAGAGAGAGAGAGAGAGAGAGAGAGAGAGAGAGAGAGAGAGAGAGAGAGAGAGAGAGAGAGATATGTCTTGACGGATCACAGAATGGTCTTTTTGTTGCTCTCTGTGACTCAGAATGAGTGTTATTTTTGGATATTATCTGCAGTGGACTGGACAAACTGATTGATGAACAGCTCCAATGTTCAGGTAATCCAACAGGAAAAAAGATAAATTGCGTATTTCACATCTTTCCTCAGTGTTCATGCGAGTCATTCTGTAGATCCATCTTTTGTGTGCCGTTTATTTTGTTGCTGTGGAGCCAGACATGCCCTGAAGTCTGCTTGCTGGTTTCATGAATGTGAATTGCTTTCACTGTTATTTTTCACACTCAAAGTCAAATATCTGTGAAATCACAAGTAGACTGTAACTGTGCTGTCACCACACTGTGATACTTACCATATTACTTACCATAATACTGGAATGAATATTCTTAACTCTTGTGATCCTTGTGCTGCCAAAGGGATTTACACACTTAAATACTTGCATTTAAAGACAAGTTTCAAAGATTAAAAAAACAATACTGTAAGATGCACGAAACAGTGCTGTGGCACCAGGTATGTTTGGAGAGAAATGTGTGATTGTGCATTGTTTTGCAGTTTTTAGGCAGAGTTTTTTTCTCAGCAGGTGAACAGGAGAGGCTGAACAGCTAAGTGAGCAGAGACATGGAGCAGAGCACTTCAATGCCGCTGACAGTGACCGCTGACTGGCTGGAGGACGGAAACGACACAGCTGGGAATCAGTTCCAACAGCCCTACTGGCAGGTGCAGGAAATGTTACAGATTAGATTTGGGACAGATAAGGTGATAGCTTGGAATATATGAGTCCTGTTATCCTGCCTTCCTTATGCGCACTGTACACGAAGACAGTAAGCTCAACACCTTCCGCTCATCACGACTCTGGACACTAGGATGACTTCTCATACCCAGGTTTAATGACCACTGAAAGGGTGAAACTGAAGGAATACAAAAAAATACAAGAAAGAAATTACATGAATTAAATGATCCTTTAAATTTAGATACACAGAGATAGATCTACTTATTAAACATAATAATCAAGTAACTCTGACAGTCTGCTTCACTCTGTCACAACTCTATATAATTATTGTTCAAAGAACAGCCTTCCACCTGAAGTGCCGTTGTAATCAGCACAGCAAAACAAATTACTCAAAATGGCCACAACATGGCAGCATAAGACCACAAATGAAAAGCATGACTCAATGCTAACCTGCATGCAGCCAAACATAAATCTTTTACACTGTAAACCATAACTTTTTATCACAAAATAAACCACCATGACATTATTAAACATAAAAGAAAGCTACATACCCACGATGCCACGAACTGCACAAGATGTAAGTAGTAGTTTAGGAACACAGGAGGAGTGAACGAAGCAGCGTTCACTAGTTGGCTTTCTTTCTGAGTCTCATCACATGACCTACTCAGACTTTCTTAAAGAAACAGCTCACTGAACAGAACCAACTGAATTATCTTAGAAATAAACACACACTTGTTGTGTGGGCCGCTGAAGAGGAGGTACTGCTGGCCCACCACCACCAGTCGGCGCCCTGCTTGGAGTGCGGGCTTCAAGCATGAGAGGGCACCGAGATAGAGAGTGACAGCTGTCACTCGTTTACACCAGCTGTCACCAATCACCACCATCTCTACAAAAGCCAGATCATTACTCCACCTCCTCGCCGAGAAATCAACTACCGTCGAAGGTAATTCTCTGCATTTCATACTTTCTGAAGACTAATTATTGTTCTGTGTGCAGCCGTATTCCTGAAGTCTGTAATTGGATTGGCGTGCAGTGAGAGTCTGTGACGTCTTCGCCTCTCACTCCATCCAAGGAGCAACTGTCAGGAGCTGCACGGGTGATTCTGTATCGGAGGTGGAGGTTTTCCCTCCGCGAAGACCTGTAGAAGAAGGATTACTGGGTGTGTGGATACACACTCACCATAACTGTTTTGTCATCTTCTGCCAGCAGTACCAGGGTCTGCAACAGAAGACGGTGACCACCTGGGGACTCAGGACTTGGCGGCTCCGGTGTTCTTCAGGCCGTTGGTGGTGGAAGCTGTGTGGGTCCCGGCTCTCCAATCGCCAGAGGTCTCCTATCTTCGAGCCTGCCCGCACGTCACCTTGTGTACAATTGGCATGATGATGGCAGCGACCTCTGCCATTAGTGTAGTGAGGGCTTCGGGGGTGAGTCTTGAAGTTCCAAGCCGGAGGAACATGGAATCCAGGATCCTTCGTGCTACTCCAATCATCCTCTCCCATGAGCCACCCATATGGGAGGCGTGTGGAACATTGAACTTCCAAGCACATCCTTGGTCCAAGAGAAATTTTCCAACTGAAGCTTTATCATTGTTTGAGGGGATCTTTAGCTCCTTATATGCGCTGATGAAGTTAGTTCCTCGATCTGAACGGATGAGCTTCACAGGGCCTCTAACAGCGAGGAAACGCCTAAGGGCATTGATGAAGCTTGAGGTGTCTAGGGACTCAATGACTTTGATGTGGACAGATCGCACACTCATGCAGGTAAATAACACTGCCCACCGTTTACTCTGAGCATAGCCGCCCCTCGTGCGGCGTGAAGACACAGCCCATGGACCAAACACATCTATGCCAACGTTCGTGAATGGAAGTTCAGTAGAGAGGCGGTCTGTTGGGAGATCGGCCATCTTTTGAGTCTGAGGGGTGCCACGTAGTTTGCGGCATATGACGCGCCCATGAATCACACTGCTCACTCGCCTTTTGCCACCGACTATCCAGAAACCAGCAGCGCGTACAGCACCCTCGGTCAACAGTCATCCCTGATGTTGAGTTCTGTCATGGTGATGTCGGATCAAGAGGGTTACTATGTAGTGCTTGCCAGGGATAATGAGAGGGGTTTTCTCCTCATGCGAGAGTTGTGCTTCTCTGATCCGGCCTCCAACTCTCAGAAGGCCATCAGCATCAATGAAGGGATCTAGGGCTTTGAGAGGGCTGTCTTTAAGAAGATTCTCCTTCTTCTGCAGACAGGCGTACTGTTTTGCATAGGTCTCCTCTTGAACAGCGTGAATGATCATTCTTCCAGATTGTGAGAGTTCATCTATGGAGATCATTGTGTGACAGTAATGCCAGCCTTTGCAGCCGCTGGCTTTGGTTGCAGGATTCTTCTGGAACACACGAGCAACATGGGTGAGGCAAGCAACTGCTTGGGTCAAGGTCTTCCAGCTTGAAAACTTGGAGATGCGCTGTGACCCAAGTCATTTGTTTGACATTATTGTGCTCATCGCAGACACCAAGGGACGGATGTCTGGATCTGATGAAGGGTTCACCAGCTCGAAGGTGTCTTGTCCAAGATTGATTTTAAGGGGCTCTTTCAGGAATGGAGGTCCACCCAGCCAGCTGGTATCTGACAGACGTGCAGCAGTGACAAACCTTGTGGCGATATCTGCCGGATTCAATTCTGTAGGCACATGTTGCCACTGATCGGGGCGAGATGACCTCCTTATCCGTAGAACTCTGTTGCTGACATACACGTAGAAGCGTCTGCTCTCATTCTTAATGTATCCTAATACTACTTTACTGTCGCTGTAAAGGATAGTCTCGTCCAGTTGCACGTCCATCTCTGAGGAGATGAGTTCAGCAAGTTCCACCACAAGAACTGCTGCACAGAGATCAAGTCTTGGCACTGTGTGCTCAGGAAGGGGGGCTAGCTAAGCCTTTCCCATGACAAAGCCCACATGGATGGTGCCCTCTGCATCTGTTAGCCTGAGATATACTACAGCACCTATTGCCTTAGTCGAGGCATCACAAAAGACACATAACTCTCGCCGTGACATTTCTGAGAGAGAGGTGTCTGCGTAGGTCCGAGGTATCTGGAGACTGCTAAGGTCATCCAAAGAGGATCGCCATGTGACCCATGTCTCTTCCATTTCTGGTGGAAGGGGAGAGTCCCAGTCACTGTGGACTTTTGTTAGCTCTCGTAGGATAGCTTTTCCTTGAATGGTGACTGGGGCGATGAACCCTAGAGGATCGTAGATGCTGTTTACAGTCGACAGGACGCCTCGGCGGGTGAAGGGTTTCTTTTCATCCCCTAACTTAAAGATGAAGGTGTCGGACATTAGGTCCCAGGTCCCAGAGCGTCAGAACCAAGATCTAGATCTTTAAAGTCATTAGCATAATCTTGGGATGGGAAGGCCTTCATTATTTCTCTCTTGTTTGAGGCGATTTTATGTAGCCGCAAGTTTGATCCAGAGAGGGTGTCTTGGGTTCTCTTGAGCAGGTCAACTGCTGCTTCAACTGTAGGGAAGGACTTCAAGCCATCGTCCATGACAAACTGTTTGACGTCAGGGTCTCCGACGTCTGTACTCTGTCGAAGGCAGTAGATGGCCACTGCGGAGGAGGGGCTATTGCCAAAGACATGGATCCTCCTATGGTACTTGATGATGTCTTTGGATGGGTCATTGTCCTGGAACCACAGGAACCTCAGGAAGTCGCGGTCCTCTTCCCTGACGAGGAAGCAGTAGAACATCTGTTCGATGTCCGCTGTTACTGCCACAGCTTCCTTCCGGAACCTGAGGAGTACCCCAAGCAGGCTGTTGTTGAGGTCGGGCCTGGTCAGCAAGACATTGTTTAGTGAGACACCTCCGTACTGAGTGCTTGAGTCAAACACCACACGGATGCTTCCAGGCTTCCTCGGGTGATACACACCAAAGGTTGTCATGTACCAGCGCTCTTCAACTTCCTTCAGAGGAGGTGCCACTTCTGCATGATTGTTCTGAAACACCTTTTCCATGAATGTGAGGAAATGCTGTTTCAATACTGGTTTCCTTTCGAGGCTCCCTCTGAGTGATGAAAGTCGATTTAAGGCCTGAACTTGTTGTCAGGGAGGCGACGCCTTGGTGACTTGAATGGCAGCAGAGCTACCCAGCTGTTGTCCTTGTCTCTTTTTAAGTTGTCTTTCATGATTTTCAGGAATGAGATGTTGTCAATGGATGAAGCCACCTTGTTATCATCCCTTGTTTGCTGAAACACTGTAGAGCCTAACTGCTCTGCTTCTCCACTGTAGAGAAATTTCCTTGTTGTCTGTAGCTTAGGATGGGCGGTGCTTTGAAACTGACTGTACCTCTCTTTCACCTGCAGGACGTTGGGGCAGGGTTCAAAGATGGAGGGACGTTTCTGCTCTGTCATTCTGGTATAAAGGGTGTTCACGGTCTCAGGCTTGTGGACACCTCCCAAGCAGACGGTACCAACTATCACCCACCCCAGGTCGAGTTTCTGTGCATAGGGGGCATCTCGAGGGCCATTCAACTGCTTGCAAACCTTGTGGGCTGCGATGATGTCTCGCCCTAGGAGAAGCATAATGGGTGCGCTTTGTTCAAGCTCTGGGATGAGATGACAATTGACTTCAGGTGAGGGTGGTTGGATGCAGCATTGGGAGTAGGGATCTCTGACCTATTATTAGGGATGTCATTGCATTCAACCAGACTTGGTAGAAGAAGACTGACTTTCCCATCCATAGATTCGATCTGATAACCTGAAGCTCTCCTTCCCATGGTCTCTGTCACTCCTGAACAGGTACGGAGAGAGTAAGGAGCAGGAGAGCTTTGAATACTGAATATATCGAAGAACTCAGACCGAGCCAAGGATCTGTTGCTGTGTTCGTCAATGATCGCGTAGACCTTTGTTGCTTTCTCACGATGATTAACGGGGTAGACTTTAACCAGAAAGATTTTAGAGCATGATCTGTCACTCTGATCACCACCACAGACTGTAATGCAGCTGCTTGCAACTTCTGAAGAAGCTGGCTCCCCGCCATGCTTTGTAGAGGGGAGAGGCTCCTCGGCCTGTGGAGCTGGTCCAGGGTGAAGGGCGGAGTTGTGTTTCTCACTCCCACATTCAGTGCATGTGGCTATATACTTGCAGTCCCTAGCCACGTGTTTTGTAGATGTGCAGCATTTAAAGCAGATCTTGTGCTCTTTAAGAAATTCTTTCCTCTCCTCTATGGGTTTCTCTCGGAAAGCCTGATATTTCTGCAGTAGGTGGGGCCTTTTGTGAATGGGGCAGTGACGATCTGGGTTCTCAGCTCCAGCACTGTGTTCTGTAGAAGAGACGTCTGAGTGTTTTAAAGATCTTGTCTGATTTTGAGGTGTCGGCTTGGCCAGTGAAGCTGAAGCTAGGGTCGTTCCTAATTTTAGCCTGATGGAAGATGAAGTCCACGAAAACTTCAAACGGAGGAAATGAGACCCGATTGCGTTCTTTATAGTCAGACCCAAGAGACAGCCATTTCTCTTGCAGGCTAGGGGGAAGCTTCTGGACCAGAGGGCTGATTCCTCTGGCTGTATCAAGGTAGTGAAGGCCTGGACGGGTTCCGTCTGCCTTGGCTGCCTGCAGCTCCATCAGGAGGTCACTGAGCTCGTGAAGTTTTGTATAATCTTTGTAGCCAATTTTGGGAAAGTTGCTGATGCGTTGAAAGAGAGCCTCTTCGATTACTTCAGGGGCCACATAGCATGCGTCCAGTCTGTCCCATATCATACAGAGTCCTCTTTGGGGATGATTAGCATTGACAGCCCTGATACATTTTGCATGCTCTCCCGACTCTTTGCCAAGCCACTTCACCAATAAATCCATCTCCTCACTGAATGTCAGATTAAGTCCACTCACTGCGTTCTGAAAAGACTGTTGCCAGGCTCTGTAGCTCTCTGACTGGTCGTTAAATTGGGTCATACCTGTAGTAACCAGCTCGCGTTGGGCAAGATATCTGATGACATCATTCATATTTGATTGGTCATGATGAGCATTTTGAAGCATGTGGCTGGACATGGGGTGATGCAGTGAACTCTGGTTACTGAGCCTTACTCCATACGTGCTTTGATAACCATGGGTATTTCTGGAGGTTAGGGGCGTGGTCATAGTGGGTTGTGGTTGATGTGTAGTTACTCTGCTCACTGCTGTGTGGGTGAGGTTGGCACTAGCTGGATTATCCACTGCTTTGGGTGTTGGAGCTTGGGTACAGTTTCCAAGTACTGGGTCTACACGTAGGTGTCTGGTTTCATCTTGAAGGGGAAGATGAGGTGTTGATGTGTACTCTGCATGCAGCCAATTTGCCTTGTCTGGAGAGCTCGCCTGCAATGAATGTGAATGTTGTACATGGGCTGACTGTGTGAAGAACTAACCAGTCTCATCCTGAGTGAGCAGGTGCGGTGCTATGGACTCTGTGAACGACTGACCAGTCTCATCCTGAGCATGCTCTTCTGGTGCTGCAGTCGAATGCTCTTTTGACTGTTCAGCGACATAGTCCGCTCTAGAGGGTTAAGGGTGTCTCATCAAGTTGGAGCTTTCTTTTACTTCGCTTGCTCCCATGTCAGATGCTGACAGCTGCTTCTAGGACCTCTGCCTCTGCCTCAACTGCAGCTGCATCCCTCTCCAGAGACAACTTTGCCATTCGTGACTCTAATTATGCCTTTTCCATTTTCAGGATCATATCTTGCCTTTGCTGCGTCTGCTTTGGCACGGGCTAAAGCAGCAGCCCTCTCAGCAGATGATTTTGAGGAACATGATGAGTAGAATCCAGACTTAAGTGACTGCTCCTTTACATCCATTGTGTGTGTCCAGCGTTTAACTATGATATCTTCTGCAATGAAGGCGTGGTTTCACTATCCTTTGCTTGAGAAGCAGCGTTCACTAGTTGGCTTTCTTTCTGAGTCTCATCACATGACCTACTCAGACTTTCTTAAAGAAACAGCTCACTGAACAGAACCAACTGAATTATCTTAGAAATAAACACACACTAAATTAATTAACTTAAATAACAGAGGCATGATACCTGTTGATGACAAAATTGAAGCATGCATGAAATCCTATCAGGTCGAGTTAAGTCTGGGGCATGCACTGGTGTCGCCTTGGGTCCTGGATGATAAATATTCAGGAGGAACATTACAGTTGCTCCCCTTGGCCTTCTTTGAACAATGTATGCTTGATCATGCCCAGAAAACCTCACCACATGAGCAAAATGTCATAGGTGATGATCCCTCACCAGGCAAGTAATACTCCTCAAATTTCATTTGACACAAAGTCATTCCAAAGATACTGAAAGATCATCCAAAAAGATCCAGTAACAAAAAATTTCTAGTGGTCACCTTTGGTCACTGGTTAGCATCCAAGTCTCACAACCATAGAGTGAGACAAGAAGCACCGTGAAGCCTCAACTCTAGAAAAGTTAAAACCACAGGACAGCACTGAGGGTCTTGTCTTTGGAAGGTGACAACTGGTGCAGTTCTGAGGGATCGTCCACACAGGTTGAAACCTGGAACATCTTTCTCTTCACAAGGATAACCATCTGAGATGCAATGACTTGGAAGTGGGATATCTGTGGAGATTCTCTGTTATCAAGGTTACGGTGTGGTAGGTTATGGAGGGAGTGGTACAACTTCTGTGGCAGTCCAGCTCCTTCTGATGATGTCAAATCTTATGGTGGGACACAGGAGTGCTTTTGTGACGGTATCGGTTATTTGTCAGTTTGTGGTTACTTGTGTTTCGGCATCGCTGAATAAATTGGAGCAGTGAGCTAACGCAAAGCTAACAGCAACTCAAGCAGTGGCCAGCCACCATCGGGCCGGGGCTGCACTCAAGCTATGTGTTTTCTGGATGTCTTGTCTGTTATCTTCAGTGATGCCGGTACTGCGTTACTCTAATCTGAGCACTTTGTTCAGTACCGAGTAATCTAATGTGTTAATCTTTCCAAATCAGTAATCAGATTAAAGTTATTCCTCCAAGTCACTGTGCGTAACTATTATTTTTGTATTGTGGGTTGATTGCAGAATTAAAACCGTGCTCAGAAGGGGGAGTGCTGAGCAGAGCAGCACCTCACACCGGTGTCAGGAGCATGCATTCGGCTGAACTATCCACTTTCAGTGAGCTGCAAGCTTTTTCTCTGTTGTTTTCCGAGTTGAAAGTGCTCAGAGCTCTGGCTTTGCAAAGATATTGTAAAGCTTTTTTCCAACTTTATTTAAAACTCTGTGCCACTATGTGTCTCCTCGCTAAAAACAGCTGATCCACAACGCATTATCAACAAATACTTTTTTGTTCCACCCATATGCGTCTAATGTCTGTTTCTGAGGACAACATGACGTAAAAAAAAAGCTGATAAAACTTTATCACCTGTCAATCTGGTTGTGTTTTCTGCATAAATAAACATTATCTGTTCATCTGATCAGACAAGTCAGGGGCGAATCCACGCAGAAAGGGAGCGTGGGTGTGGTCCTCCCAGTCACACGGCACACAGCGTTAGCTGAATGAAGCAAAAAAGTCACAAAGTCACAAATCATTGAGAAAAAGTGGACAAATTAGCCTGGACTTCTCCCATCACCGAAAAGCCTGTGAGTGCAGACTGCATAAAAGACCGAAACGAAACAGAAACTAATAAAAGATAAACAAAGCGAACTGTGACCTTGAAGCTTTAAACAAAATCAAAACAAAGCAGCAGCGTGTGATTATTTCTGCAGCGAGTCTGTGCTGGTCACAGCCCCCTGCAGCTGTGTTGTCTTGACAACGTGTGCGTGCACATGCACGTCAGCCAGAGACGTTGAGAGGCTGGCGCGATAGAGAGAGAGAGAGAGAGAGAGAGTGGCTGGAGGTTTGACAACAATTAAACGGAACGCCAACGGTACGGGAACTACGCAGACGATGAGGAACCATCAAGACAGAAAGCAAAATGGAATACAGGCGAATCGAGGTTGTCATCAGGATTCGTTCACATTTTTCAACAGTTTGAAAATTCTGACGAAGCGCCAGCTACAGAAACAAAGCTAGACGACGGTTCAACGATGTCTCCAAAGTCAACGTAAGTCCAAATTTCTTGTTTCATTTTGGCTTCAGTGTCCTTTGTTAGTGCCGTGTGACTGGGGCTTTAAAGGTTCACTTTTGAAGACATTTTCATACTATTACTACTTATAATAATAATAATTTCAACAACTAAAATGTTTAGAAAGAATTTAAATGTGAGAAAAATGTTAGAAAGAATTTAATGGTTACATTTAGGTTACATTTAGGGGAGTTGATGGTCTAGTGGTTAAAGCGTTGGGCTTGAGACCAGAGGATCCTCAGTTCAAATCCCAGCCTGACTGGAAAATCACTAAGGGCCCTTGAGCAAGGTCCTTAATCCCCTAGTTACTCCCGGTGTGTAGTGAGCGCCTTGTATGGCAGCACCCTCACATCGGGGTGAATATGAGGCATTATTGTAAAGCACTTTGAGCATCTGATGCAGATGGAAAAGCGCTGTATAAATGCAGTCCATCTACCATTTACAAACAATGTAGATTGGAAATGGTAAGTTTTACCATTACAGTGCTGTCAACAGTATGAGGTCAAGAAAGATGTCTTTATTTTATTTTTTTATAAAACAAGTATTTATGTTCATTGAAGTCAAGAAAGGGTGACTATAAAGTTTCATGTTGAGGTGGCGGGGGGATGTTGTTGGCAGCTGCTGAAAGTAAATAATAAAGTAACTAGTAATCTGAATTACTTTTAAATCTGAGTAATCAGTAAAGTTACTTTTTCAAGGAGTAATCAGTCATCAGTAATTGGATTACCATTTCAAAGTAACTGTGGCAGCACTGGTTATCTTGGTCTACATTCCAACACAGTGAGTAATATCTCAGTGAGGGAGACTTTTTATGCAACTTCACTCTGTGATTGATGACTGCCCCAGAGGTGACACACTACTCGCTATGGATTATGTCAGTGTGACCACCAACACTGGCAGGGCTGGTTACGAGGACGACAGCAAATGTTTGGGCTTACAGTACTACCTTCATTATTCATCGATGTATTGTAGTCCAAACAAATCAAAGTGGCACTTGTCCTTGGAGTGTACCTTGCAGAGTCCTATAGTCACCTCATCCTCTCTAAAGACTTTGATGAGACTGAATCTTTCCACACTGGTGCATTCAAAAAAATGAACTGCTATCTCAGCAAGAAAAATTAATGGAACAATTTGCATAGATTTTTTTTAAAGTTATTTCAACTCAATTATTTCGACATTCAACCGAGTTAATGCCAAACGTCTCAAGACTTAAGTTGAAATAACTTAAAAACACAAATACTCCTCCTTTGCCAAAACGGAACTGAACATTAAACAGCACAACATATGGATGGATTAAATATATTGTGCTGTTTAATGTTCAGGGCAGCACAGTGGATTAGTGGTTAGCACTGTTGCTTGACAGTAAGAAGGCCATGGGATTGATTCCAACCTGTGGCCTTTCTGTGTGTAGTTTGCATGTTCTCATCATGTTTGCGTGGGTTCCCTCCAGGTATTCCAGCTTTCTCCCACATCCAAAGATATGCAGGTTAGATGAATTGGAAACTTTAAATTGTCCATAGTGGTGTGCACAGGTGTGAATGTGTTTGTTTGTCTGTATGTGACCCTGAGACAGATTGGTGTCCTGTCCAGGGAGTACCCTGCCCTATGCCTGCTGGGATAGGCTTCAGGTTTCTTTGACCCGATCTTGGATAAGCAGTTGAAGATGACTGTGTGTGTTTAATGTTCAGTTCTAGTTTGGCATGGTAAGAGTATTCAGGTCAGTATTTCCCAAAATAAGCCTGTATTCTGAGAACTCAGGTTGCAGTAAGATACATAGTATCACTTTGCAAGATCCGCAAGATAAGAGGGGGCTTGAGCATTCAAGAATTTATATGTAAACAGCAGAACCTTTAAAATCTAACCTCATATGAACATGAAACCAAAGATGTGACGCTAATTGGAGTAAAATTCTAGCTGTAAGGACACAACTGAGGATCCCTGAGCAGAGAACACCTGCATTTTGTAATAAAATGTGATTTTTATTCACCACAGACAGATCAGGAACTGTGAATATGCCACAGAACCATATATGAATACTAGAGTCCGCAGTCACACTGAGACGTGTCCTGGCAAGGAGGCATGGTTGCCATTTTCTAACTGGGCAAATCAGTGGCCTTCCATTTACGAGGTCTGTTAGAAAAGTATCCGACCTTATTATTTTTTTTCAAAAATAATATGGATTTGAATCACGTGTGATTACATCAGACATGCTTGAACCCTCGTGGGCATGCGAGAGTTTTTTCACGGCTGTCGGTTACGTCATTCGCCTGTGGGCAGTCTTTGAGTGAGGAGTGGCCAACCCTCTCGTCGATTTTTTCATTGTATAGGAATGGTTCAGAGACTGCTGCTTTGTTTGATCAAAATTTTTTCAAAACTGTAAGGCACAACTGAGTGGACACCATTCGATAAATTCAGCTGGTTTTCGGTAAAAATTTTAACAGCTGATGAGAGATTTTGGTCTGGTAGTGTCGCCGTAAGGACAGCCCACGGCGCCTGACGGTGATCTGCGCTTCGAGGCGGCAGCGTCTCGCCGTTTCAAGTTGAAAACGTCCACATTTCAGGCTCTGTTGACCCAGTAAGTCGTCAGAGAACAGAGAACTTTCAGAAGAAGTCAGCATGAGGAGTTTATTCGGACATTCCATTGTTAATGGACATTTTGTAATGAAAGAACGTGCGGGCAGAATTGCATGTCGGGCCGGACCCGACCGCGGGGGGTCGCGACAAGAAAAACACCTTTGTTGGAAACCTTAACGGACCAGTTGGAACATGCCCAAGCTGTTAAACAATTTCTCAGTTACTCACTTGTTGAAAGCCATCAAAAGCCGCCTGAATTTTACAAATGGTTTTCAACACGGAGGTGTTTTGCCTGTCGCGGTGCACACAGATTCGCTGAGTCGTCACGGAAACGACTCGGAGAATTTGCGCGCACGTCTTTCATTAAAAAATGTCCTTAAACAGTGGAATGTCCGCATAAAGTCCTCATGCTGGCCTCTTCTGAATCTTCTTTGTTCTCTCACGACGTCCTGGGTCAACAGAGTCTTAAATTAGGATGATTTCAGCTTTAAACAGGCCGACGACGGCGCCTGGAAGCGCTGCAGGACGTCCCGCTCCGTGGGAAGTCCTTACAGTGACAGAAACACCCCATAATCTCTCATCAGCCGTTAAACTTTTCACCGAAAACCAGCTGAATTTCTCGAATAGTGTCCACTCGGATATTCCTCACAGGTCCAGAAAAAAGTTTGATAAAGCAACGCGCGCCGTCTCGAGCAGCGTGTGAAACAAAGGAATTCAGCCGAGAGGGCAGGACCACATCTCACTCAAGGCCTGCCCACAGGGAAATGACGTCACCGACACGCGTGAAAAACTCACGCATGCGCACGAGGGTTCAAGCATGATTGGTGTAATCGCATGTCAATCAAATCCATATAGTTTTTTTTTTATATATAAAACTGCCGGTTAGTTTTATAAGATACCTCATATAAGTAAGTAGTTTTGGTTATTCCTGTTACTTTTCCATGAATGTGGGCGATAAACTGGTCATCATGCCTGTGCAATGCATGAATGTGAAGTTGTATACCATGTATGTTGGTGTTGTTGTTGTTCATTTGGCTGCTCTCGTTTTTTGGGGGGGGCGGGTGGGGGTCGCCAC